>NC_080094.1:26963333-27266363 GCF_950005125.1 Chionomys nivalis
ATAAATAAATTTATGCATAGGCATCATACCTGCCTGTATTTTAGCAGTTTTACCTTTACTGTTATTTTTATAAATAATCAGAAAATTTTGGATTATTATGATCAAAAGTATTTATGATCTTAGTAGATGATTTTGATTATTTTCAACATTAGACCAGACAACCTAAGTGTCTAGAAAAGCTTCAAGGGCTTTCTGATGAGGCTACCATGCAGGTATTTCATAATGGTATTTTAGGATGATAAATAGCAAAACAGAATATGCATATCTCATCTTGTAAAATAAATATGACAGATTGAATTAGGTTTTTATTATTTTAATCATTGTACTCATATTTTAATTAAAAATTTTAGCATAAAATGATGGGTTTCATTGTGACACTTTATTGCCCACCTTCTTTCTATGACTCCTCATTCCCTTCTCTTGTCTTCTCCCTTCCTTCCCTCAGATGTTCCCACTCTTACTTCCCTGTTGTGGACACGCACACACGCTCCACATAGGAAAGACATGTGTGATTTATCTTTTTCTCACAGTCCCCTCTCTTTTTTTCTTTTCTTGTTTCATTTAGATTACACTTCCTACTTCTTCCACAGTGTGCCATTTATTCTCATCAATGCTTTTCTTTCTGGGTTTCAAATAACAAAATGAACATAAAGGTTTGCAGTTTGCAGTCAGGTTTATTTCTCTTAACTTGACAGCTCCCATCCAGCTCTTTTCCCAGAAAATGTGCAATTCCATCCTTTTGACTGGAAATCATATAGTGTTTACTTTTACCTTATCATGCTCATCTATTGATTCGATGGCAGACACTTCGGCTGGCTTTGTATCTTGTGTATTATTGTGAATATTGCTACAACAGCATGTGCGTGTGTGTGTCTCTGTGAAATTCCATTGAATATGCACCCAGGGGCAGTAATCGCTATAGCAGATGGTGATGTTTAGGTTTTTAAGGTCATAGTGACCAGGCCAACTTATATCCTCACTAGCTGTGTGTGTAAGTTTCTTTCTCTACAACCTTGCCACTGATTTTTTTTCTTGCTTTTTTTTTTATTTATTGTGATAGCTATTCTGATAGAAGTGAGATGTAATTCCAATGCAGTTTTACTTTCTCTTACCTGGATCCCTAAGGATTTTAAAATATTTCCCTATATTTACTGGTTATTTGCTTTTATTCTCTTGAGAACTTGAACTGATCTCAATTATCTTTATAATAAGTTCACAATTTATTTCTCAACATTTTATTCTATTTCTTGAAACACAATTTGCACATTTAATTGAGTTGAAAAACAATGTATTAGTTTGATGGCCATTTGAGACTCCTTATCCCCCATTGTTAGGGGACCTTAGTGGGGTTGCCTTCATATATTTTGGGAAGTTTATGTAGGTGTGGCTGGGAACTGGAGGAGCAGTTAGGGAGTAGAAGTGGAAAATAGGGTTGAGGTAGAAAATATGAAGAGAGACATCTGGAATTGAGCAGCATTTGGGGGTGATATGAAAACCTAGTGGGTCAGCTTCTCAGTGTTTATAAGTTTAAAACAAGCCCACTACAAGCAAAATACCATCTATTTTAGATGATTCCAGATATAAACTCTATTCACCCATGCAAGACCCTAGAAAAAAGGTCAATTTATACAGAAAAACAAAGGTGGATTCATATCAATATGAGCCACAGATTTGGGGATGGGGCCCCTGAGCCCATTCTGGGTCCCATCTCCTTAGGGGAATAGACACAGAGTTCACTTTGGCTTGGTCTTACTCTTTACCCAAAACAATTTAGCAGAAGTTTAAATTATAGTATCTATCTTGAGTTACTCCATTATGTAGCAACACAATTTTTAAAATGTTAGCTCAATATATAAAATATTTAACCAGTTTGAGCTTTTTGGCCACAGGAAATAAAATAATTTCAATTTGTATACATGTGTTGTAAACATAAATTTTATGAGTTGATAGTAATAAGGTACTTTCAATTTATTAAATTCAATGACATTAAGATAAACTCCACAAGGGAAGTAGAAACTATGAGCTCAAACAGAACAACTGAAGAAGTAGTGAAATTTCTTCCTGCTAGATTGGAGGTTGTTCACATGACTAAAAAATAGATAATAGTGGGTTTTATATAACTGGGATGTTTTCTTTTCTTACATAAATTCTAAGGAGATATATTGACAATTTTATTTTTAAATGTCTGTGTATATAATATCTGAAAAATTAAATACTTATGTAGAAAAGTTAAATACTGCTTTATAATAAGGGTGAGGAGTTCCCTACTTTTGTTCAAAATCTTCAAAAGTGTGTACTCAGTCATTGGATGGTGGCCCAAGGAGTAAGCTTCAGTTAGGAAGAGCCCCATGGAGACATGGAGGCAGATAGAACCAGATGGAGCCAGGTGGAGCCAGACAAGAGTTGTTTCTAGAACACTTAACGTGATTTGAGTTCTTTTAGATGCTCTGGAAGACTATGGTTTGGGAGAAGACCAAATCTAAAGCAAGTAGGAAGATGGCTAATCACAAAGGCCATAAACAAGATGCTGTGGAGTGTTCTCCAGAATTGAAAGACTAATTGTACCACAACATTGAATCATTGGCATGTGGTGAGGGCAGAGGGACAGGCAGTAGGATGGGAGAAATTAGGAGTTGAAAAATGAGAAGACAGAAGAGGCAAGAGAGGCAGAATAGAGGAAGGGAGGTGGTGTGGAAAATCTTTGGGAGGTAGAACTAACAGGCGGCAGTGAGACACTGTGATAAGGCATGAATGCAGTGAGGGGGTCCAGCGTCAAGTGTCTGACTCATTGTCTGGGCACATATATTGAGGAGATACTAGAGACAAGCTGGTCTTTAGATGATACCTCTACGTCTTAGCAAACAAAACAAAACGAAACAAAACAAAACAAAAAAACCCCAAAAAACCCCAAATAAACAAAAAACCTGATCTGTTGTTATTGCTTATGTTTTTACAACTGAAAATGCATATAACTTTGTCTCTTAATTTCAGCCATGGAACACAAGGAAGAACTCTAGAACAAGGCCATTCCTTGACGGGTGTCAAAAGAGTATTAGAAGTTTGCATTGATTTCTTATTTGAGAGTTGAAGGAGTTGATACCCAGAGAGAGAGAGTCAATTGTCATGGCTATGTAATTAATGGGTTGGATGTCTTGGTTGGGACTAGATCGAGTAATAGTTTATATTTTGTGCAGAGAAAATGAAGTAAGTGTTCTACTCTTGTTACCTCCAAGGGAGAAAGCTGGTTTAGAAAGATCTTAAAGTCTTCTATTAAAAGACTGGGAAAGGGAGCTGCTAGGATGGGTTGGTCAGCAAAGTGCTTACCTTGCAAATACAAAGACCTGACATTGAACACAACACCCACATAAAATGTCCATGCATAGTGGCTTACATTTGACATCCTACTACTGGGAGGCTGAGACAGGAGGACTCCTGGGGCCCACTGGCCAGGCAGATAGCATAATTGACAAATTCCTGATCAATGAGAGATACTGTCTCAAAAAGAGACGTACAGCATTACTGAGGATGGCGCCCAAGGCTATTCTCTGACTTCTGTTTTTGTACACAAACATTCATATGAACATACATCCACAAAATGCAAAGAATGGGATAATGGGTAACATTCGCTTCCAAAATGTGATAACAAAAGGAATGACTTTAATTTCAAGAACCAAAGTAGATAGAAATAAATGTATGTAAAAAAGGGTTGCATGCAAAATAACCCAAAAGGAGCTAGGTAGGCTACGTATGCTAATCTAGGCTAAACAGACAGACTTTAAGACCAAAACTGTTAGGGTAGACAAAGGAAGACATAACAATAAAATGGAAAACACTTAAAAAAACCTGTCAGAATTAGAGAAATCGTGATTCAGTCATAATAGTTCAACACCCTTCTTTAAAGAGTGAGCAGAGCAACTAAGCAATCAGAAAAATATGGGTGACTTAAAAACACTCATGATGGACTTTTAATCCCCTGGAGTCAAGAGCCCAAATAAACCCTTTCTTCTATGTTTGCTTTGTTGGTGGTGTTTTATCTCAGCAACAGAACAGTAACTAATCCGTCAGGAGAGGAAGTGGGCAGGTGATAGAGGTTGAAATGAGATCCCCACCTTGCAGTAGGTCACAGCTGAAGAAGGTGAGTGATTAGGGAGCCGAGATGCTGCACGGCAAGGCTGAGGTGAAAACACAGCATGGTGGACAGAGAAACTAAGCACTGTTGGATTTGAGAATGTCTAGCTTAAAGTGACATTTGAGGCACTTTAAAAGGTGAGGGTTCCTGAGCTCAATACTCAGTGAGTCTTTCAAATTTAAAGGCTTTGTTTACATGGAGATGGAGCTTCATGTTCAGCTGAGGAAATGAGAAGGGACAAGGGTAGTGCCCTTTTCTAAACCAGGAAAAGGACCGGGAATGTGGAAAGATGCACATCTCTGTGTACCATCCTTTGAGGAAGAAACCATCACCACCTTCACTCTACAGGGGATGACTAGGACACTCAGGGTGACTAACGAACCTTTACAAATGCACTTAGCTATGGGTTGGTGACTGCCCCCACAGCAAATGTCACCGGCTGTCATGGTGCCAAGCTCAACAGCAACAAGACCAAAGTTTTCAGATCATTTTCCCTTCACCTGGCTGTCCTTCCCAGGAATGACTGAAACACCATCAGTGAGTACCCTGACATCAGTGGTAGGTGGATCTCTTGTAGAAGAGGCGATGTCCCAGTTATTCAAAGACATGACATTCACAATATCACTCGTCCTGGCTGTGACAGTGCACTCTTGCAATCCCACAGAGGATCTCAATCTTCTCCAACTCATGGCAGAAAGCAGTAGGGCAAGAATAAACAAACATACATGTGCCAGACAATTAAAGTGTGGTCATGATCTGAAGCAACCACTCTGGGTGACCTGGGCTCTCCAGACTAAGAGCTCTTTCCATGAAAAAAAGGCATTAATCCCCTTCAGGTCAAGCCCTTCCAATTGATAATGCCTGACAATGTAACCCAGAGGAAAGGAACACACAGAATGGAGATGAAGACTCCACATGTGGTTAAACTAGAAAGCCCTCTATTACCTCAAAAAGAAGCTGGAAAATAAAGTGCAGTTTTGGGCCAAACAGAAATAAGTGCAGAGGCAAAAGAACACCGTGCACTCAGGACAGAATCCTCACCAAGAGGTGAGGCAGCCGGACAACCACAGAGTACTCACTGCTGCTGCAGTCACAGGACCAAAGAAGAACACGATTTACCTGCAAGAGAGCCCCCTGCCTTTGATGGAATGGAGAGTAAGCAAAATAAGAAAGAACACGTAACAAACTGCAAATACAGGTGGAATAGCAGGCAAAGTGCACTTTAAGGGACAGAGCATGTTTCAGAGGCCCATTTAATAATAATCAGAAGGAGTTAATTCTTAATGATGTGTAATAATCCTAAATTTACATCTACCTGTTAATATAATTTTACTATTTAGAGCCCAAATTGGTAGAAGTAAATGGTGAAATATCCAAGGCCACAGACTGTGGGCAACTTCAGCATGCTTCAGTCAACTATTGATTAAACAAGATGAAGAACCTTGAGACAACTGATACCAGAGACCTTGAGCTGACTTCTGTAGGAAGAACGGAACCTGAGGTGCATGAAGGCACAAGTATGCCTTTCCAAGGGTCAAAGAACCGAGAGTACCATGGGTGCACTGTGTGACTTCATCTGAGGCAGAGAAGAACAAGCTACTAGGAAGTCCCCGCACACCTGCAGATAAATCAGCATACTTCGGAAACAACTCATGGAAGTGTGGGGGAGCAACAAGAGCGATCAGTAAACATCTGGAAATTAAAAATTTATAACATATTAAATCTTGGTTTGTAGCCAAGACTGTGTCTAGAGGGAAATTTTATTTTTCCTTGCATATATTAAGGAAAGCAGAAATACTAAAATCCATGATATGACTATTCATTTCAAGAAGTTATAACAATAACAGCAAACTGAACCCAAAATACATGGCAAGGTCAAAATAGTTAAGGGAGTAATAACTAAATGAAAATGAAATATGGACTTAACTGTATTATGGGTTTTTTAACGTACACACACATACATATATAATTTAGGTGAAAATTTCTCATCTGAACTGACAATGCTCTCCCCAAATGGCAAAGACTGTCTAAAACAAAACAAAAAACAAAAGCAACACCAGCCATGAGAGGCCTCCTCTGATTTGAAAAAGCACTTCAATACCAATCCTTTCCGTATTTCCTTTCTTTTCTTTTTTAAAATCAATATCACATTATATTGCTATGATGTAGTAAAACTAACTCCCAAGGTAACAGAAAACAGTGAAAGTGATGTCATGTAACTGAGACTGTCCGTTCAGTGTGGGAGCCCACGCGTGACTCAGTTTCCATCTGGAGTCATTTCTGACTTAAAGAAGTCAAACACAACTTCCAAAGAATATATACTTAGTTTTAACTACATCTGAAAATATGTATGAGTTAAAGGATTTCCTGGAAAGGCATAAACCAATGAAATGAATTCTATAAGGTTCAGAAGTCTAAAATCTCCAAGGCCATATTGTAAATTGAGAATTTGCTCAGGTTAGACTAGAGAAGTATTGGGAGTGGTGCCAGTAGCCATTTGCAGATATGACATGGCCCCTGGAAGGCACTGCTGCTGTGTGGGCAGACTGGGGTAAAGTGGCGCATATCCCCTTCCTGCTGTAGTATGGTGCATAGACTGTGGATGTATGCGCACATATACCTCCTTGTGTATGGATGTCCATGCCCTTGGCACAGGAGAAATGACCCACTCTGGGGTGCGAGGGTGCTACTCAGGCATGTGGGTTTGGGAGAAGCTAGATGATTACATTTTGTTTATCTTTTATGATCACTCTGAAAAAATTTTAACCATGCTCTTATTTTAAAATGGAAAATAGGCAAAACGTTTACACACAACATTAAATAGTCTTTCATAAGTTATCTCTTATCAGTTAGCCAGATGCAAACATTAGGGGTTGAACTATGTGGAGTCTCCAGCTAATACAGTCATGGGGCAGGGTGTGGCAAGTCCCAGCTCCTCCGTTCCCCTGTTGTTAGCAATAAAAAGCTGAACTTGGTGTCCCTCGTTAGTTCTCTTTCTGCCAATGGCCTCTCACTCATGCTTTTGCCATGAAATAATAATAAAACTGGGGCTGGAGGGTGATTTCCGAAGTGAGACTGGTGATTAAAACCCACAACTGTCGAGATTTAGCAGAAAATGTCATAGTTTTCAAAGACTGAAATTCCTCCTCCATTGAAAAATGACTAAGAGAATTAATTGTCAATTCAACGGCTTGCGTGACAATGAGAGTTCCTGAACTTTTAATGAACTGTTTCCTTTAAAATGTTCTAATGAAGCTGACTTCAGAAAGCAGTTCTCAGATAATTACCAAGATCCAAGACTCTCCCAAATGAGCTCTTGGGTGTCATAATTTCCAATTAACCTTGGGCTATTGGTGAGAAGCATTGTTGGATGGTCAATTCTATGACTCCAGTGCACTGTCTTACATTCTCACCCTTGGGTGATCGTCTTCTTTGCTAAGTCTGGATGATGTTGGGTGAGCTGTTTGGGATGAAGTTTGTGCTGATTAATTTCTGTCAAGTGGACACAAACTAGACATGTTCGTAAAAAAGGAACCTCAGTTGAGGAGTTGCCTCCATCAGATTGCCCCATGGACACACCTGTGGGAATATTTTCTTGATTGATTCAAGAGGACCCCGTGTGCTCTGGGAAGTGGCACCCCTAGATAGCATAAGAAAATAAACTGAGCAAGCCAGCAAGCAGTTCCCTCCACGGTTTCTGCTCCAGTTCTTTCCTCCAGGCTCTGGCCTTGAATTCCTGCCCTGATTACCCTCACTGATGAACTGTAACATGGGAGTGTCAGCCAAATAAATTCTTTCTTCCCCCAAGTTGCTTTTGCTCATGGTGTTTTTCATAGCAATAAAGAACCCAGCTGGGACAGGACTTTAGCAAACATGGCTCTGAGAAGAGACTTGGGGACTTTTGTAGGTGGAATTGTTTTCTTAGGATTCTACTTCATGAATGCTTGATGCCCTACAAGAGTTTGAGACCATTAAACCATAAGAACATGAAAATCTGAGCGATTGCATGGCCAGACCACATGGAGAGGGGAGTTAAAGTCTGGCTGCTGTCTTGCTCTGTTGTAGAGTGGTACTGGGTCTGTAAGTACTGGGTGCCACAGTCCTGGTGCAGAGGGGAGAACTGAAAGATAAAGATAAACCCTGGTTCAATTTTATTATTATTATGTTAGCTTTAAGTGTCAAAGTGTTTGGCCATGCATGAAGAAATAAAGCTAGGAGCCAGGGGCTCTAAGGGAGACATACCTGAAGAGAAGGTAGCAGGGATAATATAGGAGAAATGACAATCTTTCCATTTGCCAAGCTTCCTGTCTCACAGAATCCTGGAGGAAATAACCAATATTAGCCCCTGAAGACTCAATCCCTCTAGAGTGCAGTGGTTTTTTTTTTTTTTATCTTTTTTATTTATTTTTATTTTTTTATTTTTTAAGAATCTCAGCTCCTGCCTTTTGCCTGCTGATTCTGATCTGTCTTCTAACACGATTTCCCATGTTTTCTGTCTTGGAATCACATGTGTAAACTCCCAGGGATTCCACTCTGCTGGTCCATGCTCAGAGCAGGAAGAATATGAGGGTTATTCCACCTTGCATGTCCCCCTGCTTGGAGAGGTCTCTGCGTCATCCACCAGGGGTCTCACTGCCGCTTTCGCGCTAAATGCAGTAAAGCAGGATGTTAGTGGGCCACGTGGCGTTCTGAGTTTCAAGAAGGGACACTTTCTTTTTTTTTTTTTTTTTGGTTTTTCGAGACAGGGTTTCTCTGTGGTTTTGGAGCCTGTCCTGGAACTAGCTCTTGTAGACCAGGCTGGCCTCGAACTTACAGAGATCCGCCTGCCTCTGCCTCCCAAGTGCTGGGATTAAAGGCGTGCACTTAAACAGTCAAAGTAGTGCTTTACTGACTGGGAAAGGGAATGAGCGGGAAGGGCAATGTCCTGTTTGAGAGGGGATTTGAAGCTCCAGGGAAAAAAAAATCTCTGAGCCCTCTGACTCAATGCCTGGAAGGCTAGCAAGGCCCCTTCCTATTAATGTGCACGTAGTTGTCATCTTTCTTAGCCAGGGCATAGGCCCAGTGCAGAATCTACTTTAGGAGAACAGGCATAAGGCAAGTTCACCTGAGAGAGACTGCAGGAGTACCACTTTTAATTTTCTTTGGAGAAAACAGCAACAATTTATTGCAGTGAGATCTCAGTGAACCAGCTATCCAGAAGAAAAGGAAAACAAACAAACAGTGGCAGCAACAAAATCACAAACTCACAAAGAGACAAACAAAACCCCATTCAGCTGGTTTTTGCTTATTCAACACCCCTTGATTCTGCATTGTAAACATTCCCACTTTGCAGACATCAGTCTCCTAACAGTTTGGCCACCAGCTGAAGGTTTAACAGTGGCCCTCTTGTACTTGTCTGCTCCAAATGCACCACACCGGGGAAGAGGTTTTTCCTGCAATGATGCTAATGCTAGCCATAGCATCAAAACTCCTGACCAGAAAAACACGAATGCTCAGCCTGTGTTAGGTGGTGCATGTAGCACCTCACCTCATCAACAACCTCCAGGGGATGCAGAAAGAAGCTGAGGTTTCACTGGTACTTACTGGCCTCGTGCTGAGAGATGGAGACAGTATCTTAGTCTTCAGCTTAGCGGTATTGATGACCTTCAGGGAACTTGCTTGGTTCCCTTTTTCTCCTTCCTTCCTTCCTTCCTTCCTTCCTTCCTTCCTTCCTTCCTTCCTTCCTTCCTTCCTTCCTTCCTTCCTTCCTTCCTTCCCTCATTCTTTCTTTCTTAATTACACACACAGATGCACGCATACACCAGAGAGAGAGAGAGAGAGAGAGAGAGAGAGAGAGAGAGAGAGAGAGAGATTGCACAGTATGAGAGTGACATGACCGCCCAGAATTCTTGGCTGCATGCAGTTTTTCAGAGGCATCCATGTACATGAACCCCAGCTGTATGAATGGAGTGCTCACATATGAATAAAGTCACTACAATGTATTTATAATATTTTTAATTGATTCATTTGGTCTCCCCATTGTATAAGAGTCACACCCCGAAAGTCTTCCTGGACATGCTTTCCAAATCCAGAGGTCCTGGGTACAAGAACAGGAGTTTCAGGGCCCTCAGTGCATGCTAGTTCCTTGATGTCTTCCATGGCAGGCTCCTACGACACAGGCAGCTCTGTTGCCTGGGCAAACCCTCTTCCAGAACAATGTACAGAGGGAACACATTTGTACAAAATTGCGTCTGTTATTTACTACAAGTAGTCGTGCACTGCTTTGCTGTTTCTTGCCACGAGAGACACCAAGGTGAAGCAGGGGGTAAAAGATGTGAAAGAGCAAAGCCAAACAGATCTCCACAAAGGAGTGAGCCGCCACTTCCTCTTGTGTTATAACTGACAATAATCTTGCCAGACTCATGGCCCATAGGCTACACAACAAGCAAAAGAATGTCCTTGGGAAAGCTCGATTGTTTTAGTCACTATGACTGCATGCCAGCCAACCCCTAACATTTACAGATTTAGTAAATGAGATTTACTGCATTCACGACTCAGTAGGTCAGACATTGGTTCCCAGAGCAGATCTCTGGATCCTCTGCCTCAGAACAGGTCTGGGGTTCCATCTGGATAGCAGAACACCTTAGCTCTGTGACATGATTCCATGATCCCCAATAGGGAAAAATTCAGGGGAAAAAAAAATGTCATGTGGCATCATCTGGCCCCAAGAAGCACAGAAGCCAGGAAAGAGGTAGCTCGTCTCATAAGCCACACAGGGTCACTTCTGCTGATATATTGGACAGGAGGGTTACACAGTCCACTTGGGTTCAGGAAACACAGACAGTCCCTTCCAGAGGCAGCTGAGAATCACACTGTGAGAATACCGGGAAAGATACACCTTGGTGCAGCAGACTGGGACCATTGTTTGTTACAGGTGACATCAGGGATAATACCAGTTGGACACATAGGGACTTATCTTGGGACAAGAGAATACTGAGATTGGGGACGATCCCAAGGAAGAGGGTTTGCCAAGAAACTAGGTGCCCTCTACCCCCGCATTGTGGGTTTCATGGACGGTCTATGGCTCATTGACCCTGTCCATGTCTGGGACTTAAGTGGGAATTGGAGTTCCTGTGCCGAAGACCAATTTCTGTCAGTCTGTAGCTCTGACCCCTGTGGGGCTTTTCTGCCTCTACACCTTGGGAGACTCCCTCAGTCTTCCTTCTGGAAGCCTGTAGTGTCTGCAAACAAATACCATGACAAACCAGGGAAAAGGCTATAAGTAGGAGCACGTTGCCCGCCTGTGCAGTCCTGGTAGGACACACTGGCTGTTCCTGGCTATGCCATGGTAAGTCCTGACCACTAAGCACACCCACCCGGGAGGATGTCATGAGTGTCTGGAGCTCCACTCAAGATGTAAGGCTGTTCAGGGGTTGCTCTCCAGCATAGATCAGGAGTTTGAGGAGACATAAAATAAAGGCAGCTGTCACTCAGTCCCCAAGGCCTTGAGGTAGCTCCCCATGTGTAGCCAGAGTTTTTCTGCATCCTATCCGATCCTGCGCCATTTATTTGTGTATTTATTTATTTTCTTTTTTTAAAATTGTTTTAATTGAGATATATATTTTTTCTCTGCCCCTCTTCCTTCCTCCCTCTTTCTCTTCCACCCTTTATAAGCAGCAAGTGAGTATACCCTTTCCCATGATCCCCATGCTCCCAATTTACTCAGGAGATCTTGTCTTTTTCTATTTCCCATGTAGATTAGATCCATGTATGTCTCTCTTAGGATCTTCTTTGTTGTCTAGGTTCTTTAGGGTTGTGAATTGTAGGCTTTATGTCTAAAAGTCACTTATGAGTGAGTACATATTATATTTGTCTTTCTGGGTCTGGGTTACCTCACTCAGTATGATGTTTTCTAGATCCATCCATTTACCTGCAAATTTCAAGATGTCATTATTATTATTTTTTCACTGTGTAGTACTCCATTGTGTAAATGTACCACATCTTCTTTATCGATTCTTCGGTTGAGGAGCATTTAGGTTGTTTCCAGGTTCTGGCTATGACAAATAATGCCTGCAGTCATTTTTAAAATAATCACTCAGAGACTTAATATTATTTATAATTGTTTTGTTGATGGCTCAGGCTTATTACTAGCTAGCACTTACATATAAATTAACCCATTTCTAGTAATCTGTGTATCGCCATGTGGCCTATGGCTTACCAGTAATACTCTGGCATCTTACTTCTACAGCAGCTGCAGGTGTCTCCCTTGACCCCACCTTCTTTCTCCCTGTATTCAGTTTGGCTTTCCTACCTAGCTATATTCTGCCCCGCCATAGGCCAAAGCAGCTTTATTCATCAATCAATAAAAAAAACACATATTCACAGTGTACAGAAGGATATCCCACATCATCTGTGTTCTCTAAATTCATAATTAGCACTGGAAGGCTGAGTATTGTCTTCAGGAAGCAGCAAGTGACTAGATCAGGTCATGGCAGGGAAGGATGCTAGGTGTATCTGGGTGTTGGAGAGAGTTTTATGTGGCATGGATGCATAACAAGATGATGTTGTGTCAGGAGAAGCTGTAGTCTGGGACCCTAGAGGAGAGCTGCACTTTGCCTAGGGCCTGGTCCAACATGTATTCTCTGTGGTAGGGTGATCCTCCCTACACTTCAATGTCCACACTTTTGAACACACTGCCTCCACTAGGACTTGCCCTGTTGGAGCCCAAGGTAGCTTCCAGGCAAAAACTGTATCCGAGTGTGAGGTTCTCCTGGGAAAGCCAAGCTCAACTGGGGGGATCCAAATTTGTCTTTGGTGACACTTTCTTTCCTTGGAACCTTAGCTCCTTCTCTACAAATACCAAGCTCACTATTGTTGTCCAGGGGATGACTCTGAGGCCTGGCTTTTGTTTCTAGTTGCAGGATGTCTTATGTCCCCACATGCCACAAGGGGACTCTGACTTTGCGCATTAGATGATGGAGTTCAAATAGAAGAGAGACAGTAGTCAGCAGGGCTGGAGGTTAGACAGTGCATGATGAGCCCTAGTGAGCTGAAGGTAAAGGAGAGACGGTATGCCAGAAGATTTGTGTGCAGGGGCCTGCCTGCTCATAAAAGGGGCTGGGAGGGAGAAGGTGGAAGATGTTCAAGGAACGTATCTGGGGAGACCAAGGGCAGAGTAAGAAATCTTCCTGCTGGACCAGCAGAGGGCAACAAAGACTAGAGAGAGGCTGTGTAGGCCATAGCCCTGCCTGGACAATGCAGAAATGCGGAGGCTTAATTAATGCAAATGTGTCTTAATCATCCTCAAATGCAGTTCCTGGTAAGGGTTGCCATGGTCACAGGTCTCTGTCTTTCACATTAGCTCCACATGTCCACGGATAATTCAGGCAGTGCGTGACTGTGCTCTGAGCCCTGGGTACCTATAGCAGTTACCACAGGCGATCCTGGAGCCTCTTCGTTCCTCCTGCCACATTTCAAGAGCCACCGGAGGTCTCCATGACTATAAGCCATGACAGATATGAGTGGTTTGGTAAGCTTTGTTCCCGGCTTCTGTGTCACCTCCATGCCTTGAAGCAACACTGCCAGGCAAGGGCAAGGCAGAGGCGACTAAATCACCAGGCAGAAGAAAAAAAAAATAGGCTCAGAGAGAGTGATTCATACCCAAACCTCTCCAGGCTTCAGGTCTGGTAAAGAGGTTTATAGCCGGGGTAGTTCTGTGGCTATGTATTGGTTGAGATGGGCTTTGTCGTCTAGCATTCCAGAAACTCATCAAGAAGGCATGACATCACCTTGTTTCCAGGTGAGGAGAGAAACTTGGGAATGGTGTGTCGTTCCCCTCGGGTCACAGAGCAGTGGGGAGGATGAGCCACGAACCCATGTTTGGGAGCACAAGTAGACTCTAATCTATCATACATTTCTAATCTCAAGCCCAGTATTTTAAAGTTACTATAAGTAGGGACATGGCTCTCTTTACTTACCCTGAAATGCTGCTGGAGGGAATGACATGTGAGAGGGGAGAAAGATGGGGATCATGCCTTAGTGGGGCAGGTTTCAATCAAGGTATCCTTGAAGAAGTAAATCGCATTGGCTTGTGTTACTATGGAGGGATGACATAGGGTGAGCCCAGACGCGCAGTGGGTCTGCACCAGATGCAGTTGTAAGGAAGGACTCTTGGCTCCAGTGCAAATCAGATGTCCTCAGCAGAGGCCATGAAAACTGAAGCCAGAAAACTGAAGCAGAGGCCATTTCATGACTGGTGTCACTTTCCTGCCGTTCTTGTCCCCTCATTAAAGTCAGATATAATCTCCTAAAAATCACTGCGTTTCTTCTTCTTCTTCTTCTTCTCCTCCTCCTCCTCCTCCTCCTCCTCCTCCTCCTCCTCCTCCCCCCTCCTCCTCCTCCTCCCCCTTCTTCTGATTTTCCTCCAAGAAGCCACATAGGGCCATTAGTTACCCTAATACTGTCAGAGGTTAAAGTAACACATGGTATTAGGTATTCGTGAAGAGACTGGATCTCTGAAGTGTGGAGTTACACCTGTACATGCCTGGCTTGGGGCTGGAGGGAAAGCTTTGAACCTGGCGCTGACAGCTGGAGGCTCAGGGTTTCTTTTCTTGGCAAGGCATGTGCTTTGAGGGAAGGGCCATGTGACTGGGTCCTGGGAATGGAATTCTTTCTGAGAGCCTCTTAAGAATCTCTATGGCTGACTTGGGCACATCTCCACTGAGACAATACTGGTAGCTAGAGCCAAAGGATCCTAAAGACCGAGAATACCAAACACAAACAGTTATGTGTACTGATTAAAGAGTCCAGAGTGCCATATTCTTGTCATCAGGTAGCTTTTCTTCATCCCAAGAGTCCTGGCAAGAACCCTTCCTCACATTCCCTGAGTAATGTCTGCCCTTCCCTCTGACCCTGACCCCATCTTCCATTTCCCCACTGGATTTTATCCTGGCTTCTTCTTTTGATTTTCCTTATCTATTTCTCCAAGTCCTTCTTCCAAATTACCTCTGGAAGGGTTTCTGAGTCCCTATTCCAGTACTCTAGCCTTTTATCCAACCTTTCTTAACCCTGTGTCTTTCCTAGCTAATGGGAATTCTGAGCCATCTTCCTCCGAGTATCGGATTTGGCTGTGGCAGTCTCCTAGGGATATTCTACCCAAGAAGAAAAGAAGAGGAATGGAGTCATAGGAATATCCCAGCAATGCCCTTCTTACTTGTTGAGTAAATTCAAAAAGCACAAAAATCTCACGTGCAGAATCAAGCTAAGAAAGTTTCCATATCATATCTCAGGGCCTGGTTCCAGCACATGGCCCTCAGGATGAAGGGACCACTGGGAATTCTGAGCTTGAAGGACTGATAGCACTTGTGGATTCATGCCATCTTTAGCATCTGGCACTGCCTGCCCTCCTCTTAGTGCCTTACTTTGCGCATTTGATAGAGAATCCTATGGCCAGTAGAGCTGCCATCCATGGGGACTTCTGGGAGACTTTCCAAAATGCTCTTCCGAGAAAAAGAACAACCCACTACCTGTCTTAGGCCAGTGCATCTTCAGTTTTAGATGTCTTTATTACTAAATAATGCATAACACACACACACACACACACACACACACACACACACACACACACCTCCTCCATCCTTCTTTTCCTCTCTGGTGTAATTTCTTAGCATAGTGCCTGGGCCATGCCAGTTTCTCAGTTGCGTTTGTTTAAAGTGTCACTACATGTGATGTGACACGAAGTCGAAGGCAGAAGGAGATGGCTGAGTCTGGGAGGAGCTGAGGGGAGGAGTGAGGGTGAACATGATCAAAATCTGTCATATTAAAGAATTAATAAAATGTTATATTAAAAAGGACCTAGTGAGTAAATGAATGGATGAATGAAGAACACACTTGCTAAGAATCCATGTATTTCAACTCTACCTTATTATCCAAGCATATTGAGCCCATTACTTGCCACGCCTGTTGTAAATTTCCTATGTTTGGTTCTCATAGACTCCAGGGGAGGGAGAGGATGAGATATTGGCCATTGAGTTGGCATGTGCTCTGTGTCACGCCGTGACCATCAGACCACCCTCAGACTGCCTTCACCCACTGCCAGTGCTTGAGTGGGAAGCCTTTCTGGTGTCAGCTGTGAAGCTTGATCAGGTCAGCTGTGGAAGGGGTTTGTACGGAACTCAGGAAAGAGTGGAAATGTGTCAAGAGAAGCAAAGCAGGCGCGAGGAGGTTCAAAGAGCACTTCAGCATGTGCTTGGACAAATAAAGTCACAGGGTCACAGGGGTGCCTGGGACTCGGGAGGAGGCATCAAGCACTCTGTCTGGATAGCCAGCTCAGTCACAGTTAGAGGGAGGTGTCAGGGACAGAGGACAGCAGACACTTCTCAGGGACTGGATTTATAGCAGCTTTTCAAAGGAAGCTTGGCTTGAGACCAAAAAGAAAATTATCTTCTTCAATGCTTCATTTCCTTAAATTTACAGCACCAATAACTCCTTCAGCTCTCATTGCCCAGCCCGGCAGACTTAACAGGTGGAGACAGAGCATGAAGAAGACTTCCAGGGTACTTCTGTGACAGAGTCACGTCAGCCTTTCGCTCAGGCCAGCCATGGCCTTGGTGTCTTCTCATTCTGAAGGTTCTAAACCCAGGACACAGTGTATGGACCTTAGCCCTACCCCAGACTCATAATCCAAGGCAGAGAACACACTGTGGCATGGTCTGTAGGTCTCCCAGGCCCAAGGCATGGATCGCCCAGGTGATGGAAAAGCATGTGCCATCCTCAAGTAGTACAGAAAAAAATCAGGACCAGTCTCTGCTCCATGGGGCACATGTGGCCCACTTTTCCAATTGCACTGAGATTGTTTAGTAACTGTTCCCAGGACATTTTAAGTGTTTCATGGAAGCTACATTGTGGGTTTTTCCTCCAGTCAAGCATCTGCTCCCCAAGGCAGTCAGTTACCTTCAGGACTATCATTCTGTCACCTGCCTAGCCCCTCCACACCTGCCAGCCCAGCGGGGCCCCATCTCCTCAGAAGCTTTTCTCATTCCCATGATTGCTGATTCCCCTCACACTGACCTCTGCATCTCTAGCTGACTTTTCTGTCCCTTGGAAATGCTTTTGTTTTGAGGAGTTTTGTGGCAGAGGAAATGATGTTAGAGACAGGCATGGTTGGGACTTTGGCTTCTCAAGGATGGTAAGGGACTTTCGTGGTGTTGACTTATTATGTTTCATTGTTTGTATGCAGGGCTGTGTCTTCTTCACATTCCTACGTGTTTACTTCACAGTCAAACCTTGGACCGGTTGCAAGCTTCTAATGTATTTTCTTAGGCATAAAACCTACGGACTCCAAAGACTGGCACTCTGGGCATCCTCCATTCCACATAAATGAAGTTAGGCAAAGGGGATGTTCTTGTCCAGCTTCATGTCCTTGACAGTAATGAACTTCTTTCTTGGTATCTTTGGGTCTTCCTAGCCTTGAAGATCTCAGAGCCCATCTCCGTTTTTATTGTCACTCAGCCTTCATTGGGCCTCTGTGGTTTGACTTTCATTGTATCTCTGCTCCCTTACACTGAAATCTGATTCCATGAATGTGGGAACCAGGAAGGGCTACAGCCAGGAGTCTTCAAACCCCGGAAAGCTCCATTTAGCAATGTAACAAAACCCTGAGTTAACCAAGGGAGTCTCAACTCAGAGACTGCCTTGATCAGATTGGCCTGCCAATTTGTCTGTGGGGTGTTTTCTTTATAGCTTACTGATGTGGGGGTGCCCAGTCCACTGGAGGTGGTGCCACCCCTGAGCTGGTGATCTTGGGTTGTGTAAGAAAGCTAGATGAACAAGTCATGGGAAATAAACCAGTAAGTAGCTTTCCACCGTGGTGCTTGCCTCTCTTGCTGCTTGAGTTCCTGCTATGATTTCCCTCAGCAATGGACTGATGTAGAACGATTAATAAAAACCCAGATACAGATATTGGTGTCTAACTCGAAGGTCAGAAAAGCAAAAGGTCAGCCAGCCATTCATGTGTTTCATTGGGACTGACCTGGTGCAGGACTGGGCGGGACAGAAACTTCCGTCTATAGATTTGGATGAGGAAATACAAGCCACATAAGTTCTCTTCTTCCCAAGCTATTTTGTTAGGGGTATTTTTAGCACAGTAACAAAAGTAAATCACAAAAATACCCTTTCCCTTTTAGTGGAATAAGGCAATGTCAGAAAGTGTGAAAGGACCAGCTACAGACATCAAAAATGGCGGCGTCCCTTCACCCAGAATGGAAAGGTCGTTGCTGAGTAGATGAGAGGAGCGTGTCTATGATTTACTCGCTAGTGGAAAACGCTAATTCCCTTTATGCACAGAACATATCTGAAGTGACTGAACACAGCTGTTAATGGAAGTTATTCTTTGAAAAAAGAATTGCGAAGAATTTTTACATTTTCCAAATTATAGGATTTGTAAAATAGCAAATAAAGTGGAAAGAAAACGAGTCATTGCAACATAGCAAGGGTAGGGACCTCTCATTCTTCACCAGAGGTCTAACTTTTGGTGTAAATATCTCCATGCAAAATGGTCAGCATGGAGCTGACAGCCAGCGTTGCTTAGAACCAAGGAGATTCCTTTTCCAGGAAATAATGGACTTTGTACACGATCCACTAGAACTAGCACTGCTCTAGGGTGGCCCATCTCACCCAACTTCCACTTTTTTTTATTGATTTTATTGAGCTACATATTTTTCTCTGCTCCCCTCCCTTCCTCTCCCTTCCCCTTCAGCCCTCTCCTATGGTCCCCATGTTCCCAATTTACTCAGGAGATCTTGTCTTTTTCTACTTCCCATGTAGATTAGATTCATGTATGTCTCTCTTAGGGTCCTCATTGTTGTCTAGGTTCTCTGGGATTGTGATAAGGAAAATGTGGTACATTTACACAATGATGGAGTACTACACAGCAGAAAAAAATAATGACAACTTGAAATTTGCAGGCAAATGGATGGAGCTAGAAAACATCATATTGAGTGAGGTAACCCAGACCCAGAAAGACAGATATCATATGTACTCACTCATAAGTGGTTTTTAGACATAAAACAAAGAAAACCAGCCTACAAATCACAATCTCAACTTCTGCTTTCTATAATGGTCATATGCTGCTTTAGGTTGGGTCTCCCACATCACAGCTAAGACAAAGTCTTTGGGGACCATGGTAGAAGGAAACGTGAATAAGGAAATGCAGACATGAGACAGGGAGAAGTCACAAGACAGGTGTTAGCAATACTCTTGGCATTTGCCTAACGCTGCGCACACTTGCCCCAAACTGAAAATAACTCAAATGTTCCTCAGCTGGCAAATGGATAACCATTCTATAGGCACAACATGGAGAACTGCTTAGTTATGAAAATGAGTAAACTTGCATGCCAGCAATGACCTGGAGGTACCTTAAAAGGTGGTCTGAGTAAAGCCAGACTCAAAACCATGCAAGTCTATGATAAAAGGCCATATAATTCTCATAAAGAAGGCAAGAATAACAGGACCAATAACCAGGTGGTAGCTCCCATGGACTACGGGTGGAAAAGGCATGTTCATAATGTACATCACAGGGCAGGGATGGCTGGTCTCTGTAGGTTACCAGTCTCAGATGGTTATCATCCGGGAGGAGGGGGGAGATTCAGTTACTAGTTTTCACACACGCTAATAAACTGTCTGTAAACTCTTAGACCAGAGCAAGTGATGTTTCAACAACGGCAACTCTGAGCACAGGTCCATGGAGGGATAGCTTTGCCAATGTTCCATGGGTCCAAGGCCTTGTTCTTTGTTATGACTGTGCCCATGTCAACAATATGCATTCACTCCAGTTTCACTAGCCCAAGGCTTCCTCTGCTTCCTACAGTACACGGGTTTGGGTGATGAACTATCTTTGTGATGGCTCTTATCAGTGTATATTGTTTAAACTCCTGTAACTGTACATTTAAAAGGGTCAATTTCAGGCTCACAGTAAGGGCAGAGACAGATAGGATTGCTGCTTTATTCATGAGGCCCCTAGGTTAGGAAGCTTGTTGGAGCAGAAGCCACAAGCATGGAGGTACATGGTATTTCCCTGAGGAGCCACGTGCAGTGTAGGGTCCACACCTACAATGGCTGTGGTAGGCAGTAGACCCACTACCTACTGCATGAAGTAACAAAATATTGACGACACGAGAAAATAAAGCAGGGCTGTGAAGGGCAATTCTTGTGTTAAGAAGGGGAGGAGAGGACAGGGAGGTGAAGTCTTGGGCAGTCTCCCCTGCAGATTGCTTTACCTATTGATGCCAGGGATTTGCTTGGGAGACAATTCCAGGAAGCACTGGGGAGATCATGTGAGACCGAAAGGGTGTGGAACTAGAAGTGGCTACTTGCAAAATCAGGCAGTGCCCGTGGCTAGCTGAGGCTTAACCTTACCATGGGCCCTGAGGGCCTATAGTCCACACATCTAAGAGCTAGAAACTTGGAGCATGAATTCCCATTGCTATTGGCTGGAGCTGCTGCCTGGGTGGCACGGGCTTGATCATGTATCTGACTTTCATCATTAGCAGAGACATTGTAGGAGGAAGTAGAAGTGAGGGCTCATCAGCCTTTCAAGAAGTCAGAGCCTGTGGGGGACAGTGGGATTGACTTCTCTTTCTTGGATAAGCCTTGTCAGAAAACAAACATTGTTCAACATGTTGCTTCATTTTCTAGTTTTGATCTCGCCAACACCTACATGAGAGAGTGAGCAAAAGATGGTATCTCTTTTCCCTGCCTCCACCCATGAGTAAGCTCACTCTTAGGGATCAGGGAGACATATCAGGCAGACAGAGGTCAGGCAGATGAAATCTGAAGGTGCCACGGAATCTGATCAAGGGCCAGACCTAGACCTTCCCTTGGTGGTGAAGTGAAAACCCACAACATCGGGTCTCTGGGAAGGGAAGCTGTCAAGCTCACCCCTTCCCGTGGAGCTTTCCATGAACACACTTCTCTGTTCTCTGGAAATGAAAGGAAGCTTGTCACAGCTGTGTTGTGAGCCAAAATTTTTCCAAAGAGAGTTTTCAGCTTTCAAGCACACGTTTTTCTCAGTGTAGCAGTTTCTCCAGTTCCCTGGTAGCTGCGGCTGGTGTCTCTGATAGGCTGACAGGAACTTTGACTGATGGGCGGTAGCGGCTGGATGTCCTTGGCTGAATGTTTGAACGGGGTCTTTTCATTTTGTGGCTGAGGTGAGATTTTCACATGTGGAAAGCAGCCTTTGAGGTTTTGTACTGCTCCTTTGGAAGATGAGGAATTGTTTGTGGAGTCGAATCCAGATGTAAACTTTGAGCACTCCAGTTTTCTTCTCAACTTTGAAAATAGCTTTCCCATTTACATACTTCATAAGGGCATTATTAATGGGGTCAGTTTTAGTCAGGTCTAAGAATATTTGCTTAACACATTATTTCCCCTCCCCCAAAAATAGTATTGAGAGAAATAAACAAATACATAGTAAAATATCTGCTTTAAAATAAATGTTCAAATACAGAAGTACTTTGAGTCATGTGGGTAGCATGATACAGGGCTGGAATGGGAATCAGAACTGCAATGAGATAACCGTCACCGCGGCTCCTGGGTTATGCCTTCCCCCTGTGTTGTCTCACAGTGTTTCTGCACCAGGTGTCTGCTTCTCCCACTTTGAAAATGAAGAACATGAGTCTCAGAGATGTTTGATGTTGGTGGTTTGGGTTTCAGAATTCCCCATTCACGTCTACTGACCCTAAAGCAATCTCTCTCTCTCTCTCTCTCTCTCTCTCTCTCTCTCGCTCTCTCGCTCTCTCGCTCTCTCGCTCTCTCGCTCTCTCGCTCTCTCTCTCACACACACATACACACACACACACACATACACACACACACGAATTGTGTATGAGACTGAATACATGGCTCCCTGGATAAAGTGCTTCATATACAAATATGAAGACCAGAGTTCGGTCCCCAGCACACACATAAAAGCCAAATGGGCACAGCTTCCCCTTTAGAATCTCAGCTTTCAAAATATGGAGGCAGGCGATCCCTGAAGCAAGCTTGGTTGGTCAACTATGATGAAGGACACTGCTGCGGTAAGTAGGCAGAGAGCATTGGAGGAAATTGAGGAAGAAGCTGATGTCAACCACACACACACACACACACACACACGGGCACACACATAGTGCACACACATGCACAAATGTTTGCAAATATCTTATATACAGTGGTATATTATTTGTGTTTTAATAAATACAATTTGCCAGAAGGTCAGAGGGCAAAGAGTCATACAAATCATCCAGACTGCCAGGGAGTGGTGGCACACATCTTTAATGCCAGGACTCAGAAGACAGAGGCAGACATCTCTGTGAGTTCAAGGCCACCCTGGGCTACATAAGATTGAATCTGCCTAAAAGAGAAGCAGAGCTCACACAAAGGTGATCCCAGAACTTGGTACCATATGCCTTTAATCCTAGCAGTAGGGAGGTGGAGATAGGAGTGATACGCTTGGGTGGCGAGAGGAATATAAAGGGGCAGAGACAGGAACTCAGTGGAGTGTAGAGTGTGGAGTTTGAGGATTTGAGGAGACAGGATCTCACCCCTTTGGTCTGAAGATTTGGTAGAGATAAAAGGTCTCTTTAGTGGTTGACTGCTTTGCTTTTCTGGTCTTCAGGTTGAACCCTGATATCTGTCTCTGGGATTATACAAGTGTAGGGGCACCATTCATATACACACATGCAAAACCACCGTGTACAGTGTGCACACACAGTTTAAGATGATTAGAGGTAGTGTTATCCCCCTCATCCCGAGAGCTGGGTATAGTCAGTATTGCAGTCCTGCCTCTGCGGCCTGCCACCCCTCATGCCTCCCTCCCTCATGAACAATTACCACCTTGAAGTGCGTATGACCCCAGAGATGAGGGACACAAAACCTCTCTGTTGTCAGAGGAGCAGTGGAGAGGGTCTCAGTGACAACAATCCCCGGGATTGATAATTGAATGCCATTGCTCTCAGCCTGTCATTGCCAGGCAGCCTTCATTCTTGCCTCTCTGGCCCTCCTCACATTATGACAGGCCTCTCATCCAAGTTTGGACAGATGACGGATTGCTCACTGCCCACCAAGAGAGAAAGCATGGATGTGCATAAAATCACAAGTTCAAGTTAATCAGATTCAGCACACATCTAGTGAAGGTCTTTCCTGCTCATCATTCTAGACACTTGGGCAGACCTCATTGTAAAAGCATTTCATTGACCAGCACTCCGTGATGCAGAAAAAGAGAGAGCTCCAGAGGTGGGACTGGCAGGCGAGAGACTGGTGGAGATGGAAGCGTCAACCAAGGAGCATTACCCACAGGCGGCAAACCCAGCCAACCCTGGGGAAATCAATGCATTTCAAGTAAACTGGCAGAAGGGACGCTTGAGTGGAGTGGTTCTAAAGTTTTCCTGCCATTGATGAGAGACGGGGAGGAACGGATGCCGCAGCCCCTGTCTGATGATGAATTCTCTGCTGTGCTCCAGGTGGAATCAAAGAGGCCACTGGTGTCACTGAAGATTGGCAAGGGACAGCTGGAAGACCTGATATACTGCTGCTGGGAGGTGACAATGTAATGACCAGTCGGGTAAGCCAGCAAAGCTGGGCTGCTGTGCACCGGCTGCAGTGTGGCCAGCAGTGGAACGGATTCTTAGGTGTAAGGAGTCTTGTGTGTAATACATAGGCTGCAGTTATGCTATGCTCAGCCTGTGAGTGTAGGAGAGAGGCTGGGGACAGTGCCTCTCTGTGTCTTGGGTTACTGGCTAGAGGTACCATAAGTGTTTCTGGTGCCTGGTTAGCCATATTCAAGCCTGCGTTGCCATTTTGCAGGTTCCTGGGCCAATCTCTAGGAGCTGTGGCTTTGCATGATTAATTTCCCAACAAATCACACTTTCTGTTTTAGCTTTCAAACTGAAAAATTGTTATGTATGTCTTTGGTACATAACTAGGAAGTGAGGCTGCTTTTCCCGCCACACCGTCGTAATTCAGGAGTGTTGCCAGACGACAGAGCTCAGTCCAGAGGAGGTCTGTTTCAGATGTCATCTGCAAGTGAGCCCCTGTGGAGGTAGAAAGTGAACAGGGAACCCCAGGAATGCAAGCTTCTGCAGTGCTGCTCAGATCTTAGCTGCAAACATCCATGCTACACATTATACCCTTCTTTGCATTCTGGTAGTAGGGGCCTCGGCAAGCAAACCTACGCCCAGTCTCTTTGCCAGGGGGAGACAAGTGCTCTCTGTGTTGTGAGTTCTGGGTAAATTTGGCAAGCCTGTCAAACTTGACTTCATCTAATGAGTTTGTAGGGGCCAAATCTGTGATTGTAGCCTCCAGGTAGTGGCGCTTTTCAGCGTTTTACATAGGTGCCTCTTGTTCTGATAGTGTACGATGAGATAGCATTGGGGAAGGGGTATAGGTCTGAGGTGAAGGAACACAAAGGAATAGTCCCACAGCAGCTGTGGTGGAGGCTGGGTCCCCATCCCGGAGAAGGAGGCTGAGGGGACCACAATGGGATGTCTTGAGGGATGTTATAATTGGTATGTGAACAGTTTGCTTTGCTATGGGGAAGTCACATAGGATTGAGTTCTAGAACTCTTGAGCTCTAGTTTGCTAAAGACAGAGCTCTCATTTCCCTATCCCTTGTCCATGGGTTTAGGGTAGGCTGCTTTCTCTAGGAAACAATACGCACGCGCGCGCGCGCACACACACACACACGTACATACATACATCTGTACATAGACTATATATAAAACATATATGCATATGTATATATGTACACACATATATGTATATATTTATACACACATATATATATATGTTTAGTGGGGAATAAGGTCTGGAAACTAGAAGCAATGGGGCTTGGTTGAGAAGAGTAAGATCAGGAGTCTCTAGTACTGTAAGGGGCCAGTGAGGCTCACTGTGGTTCTCTACAGCAAAAGCTGCTGATAGGGAATCTGCATTTTGAAGGCAGGCTAATTCCCCCTCCTCATTCGCTCCACCTGCTTCCTGGAAGTGAGGCCCAGCCAGAGTGCGAATGCTAAAGGGTTGCCTGTTGACCACACTCCTCACAACTGGACAGTCAGTCTGAACTGACCTTCAGTGTGCAGTATCTAGAGCCACGTAGGTATTAGCGGAACACACTTGGCTGGGCTCAAGTAACACCAGCAGGGACTCATCAGTGTGAAACTTCTGCTTGTCAAGGATTTGTGGGAAGTCCTTAGGAGTACATCAGCCGGCCGACACCACCCTTTCTCTATTCTCCTCTCTGCTCCCATCTGGGAAGTCCCTTAAGTGCAGACAAACACCTTTCATGCGGTCTGAGTCTGCATCGTGGTGTATGCCACTAACTCCATCCCCCAAAACGCTTGGATGTCAGCTCCCAGGTGAGATTTCCTTGTGCACATGAACAGCCCGGGGTTTAGCCATGATGCTTTTTTGGGCTTCAATCAGAGTCCGTTTGTCTTTCAGGACTCTGGTGTAGCTGGGCTGAAGACAAGCTGAGTGAGAAATGATTGTAGCCTCCAGGACTGAGAATTTTATGGCCATGCCACATATCCAGCCTGGCCTATTTTCTCAAATATAGTATATTCCATGCACCCTAATTCAGCTGACACACTGTGCCAGAATCTTGAACAAATACAAGCTGGAATCCCTGCCACGACAAGGAAACAGGCATCTGGGTACCCAATACTTACTGCCCGTGTTCAGGCAGTAGAAACCCTTTGCAAATGACACAGTTTTAGTTTAGGACTACAGATACAGGTGAACAGACAGACTGACGTAGAGACAGGGCTGAGTGTCATTGCTGAGAGTGGTGGGTAAGAGGCTATGGTGATGGTCAACTGTGAATCTGGTTGAAAAACGTGTGTATCATGGGATGAAAGATGCAGCAGCAGTGTTCCAGACTGGGTTTTATACTTCTAAAACTCTTATGTTGAAACCTCAAGTGTTAGGCTTTAGACAGACAACTAAGATAACACAAGAGTGTAAGAATAGTCAGTCTAATAGTCCTTACTAGGGCAGGGACTAGGACATGTGTGACAGTGTCCGGGAGAGTATCCTTCAAAGGACCAGAAGACAGCAATACATGTGCCTCGTAGGTTGTGACAGTATCCTTTATCTGCCCAAGCAGAGCAGAAGGAAATGAAGCTCGGCCTGTCATGATGGGGAGGCCTGAGGCTCTTTCTACCACCTTGGCTGACTTAGGAAAGCTGCCTCACAGAGAACCCTGGTTCTGCCATCTGTGAATGGAGCTGTGGCCCTTCTAGAGGGATGTGGAACCTTCCTTTCTAAAGCCATGGCTTCACCAGTGTGAGGGCCATCATTATCTTATTGCTCATCTTGTACTGGGATTATGATACATGCAGGCAAAAGCAGGTAGAGCTGTGCCTTGGGCTACGCTGGCATTTGGCTTCCTCCTCCCCTCCTCCGGTTTCACCCTCCCACTTCTATTTCTCTCCTGCTAAGCTGTGAAGCCTTCCTTGGATCTGTGAGTGGATCTCAGGCTCACCTAACTAGGCCACCTGTGTGACTGGTCCTTCGCTTAAATTGTAGTCGCTATTCAAACATGACTTTTTATTTACAGCCCTTTTGGCGTCTGTCTAGAATACAGACAGTCATGACCATGTCTCCAGACACAGACTGACAAATACCCACAGTGGTATAAAGTTGCCCCTGGTTTGTTTATTTCCTTCTCTGTCACACCTTAATACTACTGTGTATGTCTTTTGACTCTACACCCTTTGGTCTTATGTCTTTTCTCTCAAATCCCCCAGTCTCTTCCTTCCTGGGAATCTGACTTAGACAAATCCACTGATAGAGGAAGTCTGGGGAGAGATCCAGAGAATGATCCTTCCCCTCTTTGGAGTCTACACCTGCTCTAGGCGACGTCACAGGACAGGACATTTGAAGGTTGCTGTCTCCAGCTTTTTCCCTGCTGCAAGTCTCCCAAAGGGGTGCTCTGTGTTGGGGTGCGCACAACTGGGTGTCCTTGCTGCCCAAATTTTAGTTACGCCTGAGCTGGGGACACTCAAGGCTATCTCTGACTATTGCTAGGGGGGCATTGGCCTTTGTACCCCCAGACTGAGCCTAGGGCCAGGTTCTGTCCTTTCCCCAGCAGGTGTCAAGGATAAAGCTTCACTGAGCAGTTTCTTCCTCTAACCCGAGGATGGGGACAAGGGCGGCAAAATACTGCTACAAATATGAAATGCAATGGTTTGCAATGTGTTATTCAAAGGCAGGACACATGTTATTTTAAAAGTCCCGTTGCTAGGAAATCCATAAGATGCCTCGTGAAGAGCTGATTTGGGATATCGGAAGAAGCTGACGATTTCTTGAAATAAAAATTAGAAGAGCTTCATTGTGAGGGTTCCACATCACCACCCCCGACTTCATCACCAACTGAGTGAGAAAGCTCAAGTGAGCTTGATCTCTTTTCTGAATTAAAACTGCCGGTGGTCAGCCTTTGCTTCTAATTGCCCAACGGTCTCTGGAGAAAGCAAACAGCAATGTCGTCAGCTCATGCTAACAGGAGACTGCATTTGCACAGCTCCCCATGAATGGCTGACTGACTCTGCCCTCAGTAAGTGCAGAGTCAGTCTTCATAGGTGCCACCTACTCCTCAGCTACACCCCACCGCCAGTGCAACCATAAGACAGAAATCCCTTAAAATGTGTGAGAATCATATCCAGGTGGCAAGGATGCTAGTTAGCGTGTGTGACTTAAGAGTAGCGCTAAGCATCTTGGCTAAACAGCTTGATTTTCTGAATAAAATCATTTGAGTCTAAAGATGGATTCATCATGTGGTAGAGACAGATCCAGATAGCTGCCTCTTATTAGTTGCAGTCATGAGTTAGAACCCAGGTGTCATGAATGTTGCAAGCACAGCACTGTGGGAACGGGGTCTATTAAGTCAGAGTTGCATGCTGATCCTGCCTGTGGGGCACCTCTGCTCCCCATACGTAGACCCGCAGGTATCATACTGCCCTCCTCTCTGCCCATCTAGATTCAGATTGTTCCTAAGTGACCTGACTTCAGTGCAAAGCAAAGTATGTCACTTCGGAGGGCATAGGGTGCTCACTGACATTCACACCACGGCTGGCAGAGCACCTTGTGTTTACTCTTTGTATGCTTGTGTGCTGGGCAGACACAGACTTTTCTCTCAAGGCTTGGTGGAGGCAGACTGAGCTCACATTGTGCTGGAGCAAGGGCTTGGTTGTGAGAGAAGAGACTGTTTATAGTGCTAAAGGGACTGTCGTTGCGTAAGTGGGATAGGTGCAGTGGCTAGGGAAAGCAATGACCTGATGACCCAGTCAACCGATGCTTATCCGGGCAAGCAGGGAGGCAGAGAGCCCAGAGTATTGGTTCAGAAGGAAGTATGGAAGCCTTGCGGCCTATATCCCTTACTTGTGCTGATTGTGGCTAGCTAGTGGGGCACATGTATGTCAGGCAATGACAGTGCTTATAGTCAATGTCAATGAGTTTGAGAGTCAGAATAATATTGTCCCTGTGGCTCCTCATAAGTGGCTTTAGTGCCATGACAGTACATGCCTGGCAGTAGACAAGCAAACTCTGTCAGGGTCGCTCATGGATTCTTCAAGTGTGGTCATGGAGAATCACAATAGATCCTGAGGCCGCTGATAGCCAACAACACGGCCTTCATAGGACACTGTCCTGCCAGGACACCAGTCATCACACAATGTTGGCAGCAGACTCATAGAGGACAGTGGGGAGAGAAGAGGAGGTGGCACATGATACCAATGTCAGGGACTCAGCCCTGACTTCACCTCACTGCCACCTGGCCTTCCAGGGTTTCTGCAAGAAATTGGTCCCTGCACACTGTTACTTAAAAACAAAGAAAACCAAACAATAACAGCGACACTAGCAGTGACAAAACCCTGAGGAATTAGCTCTTGGCCTTCCTCTTGGAAACAAGGCTTGTTGCCAATTTTTGCCTCAGGAAGATACAGATGCCGCCACCCGGCTCCCTTTTGCCATTGTTAAGCTTTAGAAAGCCCAGGCAGGCATCACCCCTAGAAACGCCTCTAATCTAAAGCCTCTCCCAGGAGGTACCATGTTAATGCTCCATCATCTCCCATCACCCTGAAGGTTTCCCTTGCCATGAATCACTCGGCCACATAGGGCTGTGGAGCTCCTTGCCCAGTGTGTTGTCCCTGGTGTGTGGGCAACAGTACTCAGCCTCCGGTGTTCAGGAGACTAGCCAAGGCTGTGACTGCCATGGCTCTGGGATCCCCAGCCCTGCCTAAAGAAGCTCTCATCCCTGCTGCCTTTCTCCACAGGGAGCGTTGACCTATTCCTGGGGTGCTCAGCTGGCTTATGTAGTCATTACTCCTGCTACAAGCTTGTTTGGCGGGGTGCCAGCCATCCTCAGGCCCCATGTGTCTGTGGGTTTAGCATTCACAGTTATCTTCCAGAGCAAAGAAGACAAGTCCAGGAGTGCAGAGGCCTCTGGTGCTCTGTCCCTTGATCAGCTGAGCATATCCTGATGACCAGGGAGGTAACTAGCTGGGAACTTCACAGTCACCTCTTCCAGTGCATCTGATATTCCCAGTGTTTGAGAGCAGAGCCTGGCCTCTCTAAGAGACAGAGCTACTCCACTTTCCCAGAGCTTGCTTGGACTCAAGTTCAGAGCTGCTCTGTGGTTTATTAATGCAAGTCAAGAGATGTCAATGTGCGTGGTAATAAATGTGCAAGTAGAAACACAAATGTGTCTCAAAAGAGATTAGGATTTTAACCAGACCACTAGAGCCTCACAGACTCCGAAAATCCTCAAGGGTAAAGCTAGTTCAGATCAAGCTTTGGCCACGGCCAGGACTGTGGTGACCATCGAACATTTATGTTCAAAGAGATGAAACAGTTACTGGCAAAGGAGGGGTGTCCTCTGATGCTCTTTATGTTCAGAGCTCGTTCTGCAGTTCAGGTGGCCTCTAGTGCTTTTAGAGGGCAGGTATCTAGCCAGGCTTGAGGGATGTCCTGATCGGCATAGAAGAGTTCATTCATATCATCCTACTTAGACGTGTGGCCCGTTTGTAGAAACTGGGCAGCAACAAGGTTTCAGTAACTTACAGATAGGGCTTTATCATCATGTTCTTTGGACCCATTGTAGTTTCACGAGGATAGCTAGGATTCCTGGTCAAATGAATGCAACTGGCTATGTAGTGTCTGCTGAGATTGAAGAAGGGCACTTGGAGGGTGGAGATGTCTGGTAAGTTGGAGATACGCATTAAATGGGGGCATATTGTGTATTCCAGAGACTTGATACTGGAGGAATTTGAGGTATGGTTAACTAGCTGATAAAGTGGGGATTCCAGTGAGGTGGGACACAGGATATCATGGGAGAGCATCGTGAGGTATGATGTGCGTGCGTGTGTGTCTGAGACACTTGGTAAGATGAGGCACCTAGCATACGCAGGACACGTGGTGGTAGAAATACTTCATAAAGAGGGAGAGCTATTGAGCTGAGGATAGCCGGTAAAGTGGGAACTTCTGGTAAAATCTGTCTTCTCAAGCAAATTATAAAGATCAACGAGAGAGGTGGAAAAGCCATTTTCAGGAATGGAATAGCAGCATCTGGAGAAGCGAGTTTGAAGATGTACCACAGCCATTTTAAAGAAAGGAGCATGGAAACCAGCCATTGGAAGGGAGATTTCCTAAGCGTTGATATCATTTCAGCTCTCTCCATCCTGCTCCCTACATTTCTAGCAAAGTCAGCTGGACATATAGACACACAAACATCTTCCATGTCCCTAAGCATCATGTCTGTGTCTTAGCAGCTGTGTGATCTGGGCCATTTCTCTTGCCACATGCTGCAGCTGAGGTGCAGGACATGAACCAAACTGAGTAAACCAGGGTTGATACTTGGCTCACAGGACTTTGGGGGAAAGTACTGTGTGCCTCTGGGTCTCTGCTTTTCAACAGTATGGTTGTGAGAATGACCTTTTGTAATACTTGAATAAGCTGGCACGGAAAAGACACCTTTTTCTTGTCGGGGCAAGGGTGTAAATGTCAGCAGGTGGTAAACCCTGCTGGGGCTTCGCAGGCATGACTCTGCCCTCTCGCCATCCCTGTGGTGTGCAGTGTGTTTATTTCTCAGTACTTCAGTTTTTATCTTTCCTTACTATGCTTCTCCTAGGATACTGGTATAAGACTCAATGTGCTCAAGGATAGGTTTGCCCATGTGGTATTAGTCAGTGACGGGAACAACAAGCATGCTGATAAGATCCAAGGAAGTACAGGCTGCCGGAAGATTGCTCTGCTTTGCTGTTGATACTAACAGGGCCACTGAGGATGCCATTCATCCACTCCCCATGGTCACCACAGCCATGCTGTTGACGGCACTGCGCTACCCACTCGACATGCTGATGAACCACACAGCCCCAATCCGCTAGTTCCAACTCTGCATACAATCACTTTTGATTATGACCAGTATGATGCTTGAAATGGCCTTGGTCTCTCGGCCCTGGAGAAATGAGTAGTGATTTTTGAGAATCTACAGCAAGGGCAGCAGCATTGTAAATGAAGCCTCTTCCATCTGGAAATACAAGACCGGGATATGGTGGGTGGCTGAGCTAGCTCGAGAGGACTAACTTGCCTAGTTAGTTAGGACCGAAACTATGTCTTCACCAAACCTTAAGAGATGGCAGTTTTGGCATCCCTTGAGTTTAAAAAGCATCACTTTAGGGCCAATACCTTTCCTATTTTATACAACACTTCATGAAGCTGAAATCCTGAGAGGTTGGGCTAAAAGAAAAATGTGAAAAACAAGCTGTGAAACGGCCTATGAATAATTCTGACAGTAACCAGAACCATGCCATCTACTGTACCAGCTTACACCTGTCACTGTCTCTTGGCCCCAGGAAGTCTCCAGCAATCCTATGAAGCAAACCTTTCAATTATCCTGTCCCAGGGACCCAGTTCAAAGAGTTGCAGACATCTGTCCCAGAAAACAATGATAAATAGCATGACTGAATTTGAATCCAGGTTAGATTGACCCCCCCCCCCAAATCTTTCCTTTCTACATGGCCAGCTTGCTCAGCTTTCATTGGTTCATCTTCTTTACAGTCCTCATTTAACTGAGAAAAATAATGCTAGTAATTTTGGAAACATTAAGAGTTGAAGATCAAGGGGGGGCAGTGTCAAGTGGGAGAGCCTGAACTTGTTATCATTATTCCCAGGCAGGGGTTCTCACCTGTACTGTACCCTAAATCACCAGGCTGAATTTCTGATGAGCTAAGTCAGTATTTCCCGGGCTTTGATGCCAGGATTCCAGAGACTGGGAATATTGTAAAACTGCAGAAAGAACACAAACAGAGCGCCTCGGCATCATCTGAAGGTGCTCAAGACAGACTTGTAAGCAGCCAGGGCTGTGTGATTCATAATTCTTTCCCCGCAAGGCTGCCCAACCATAGTTGCCAAGTGCTGGCTGGCTCTTTCACTAGTAAAACATGAAGTAAATCATTAAAACAGAGCCCAGCCGTCACCATTCATCAGAAAGGAAAAACTCATAGGCAAACAAGCTAAAAGATAATTTTTGTTAAATAATGAACACTCGTAAAACAGCAATGACATGGTATTAAAACATCTGTGATTACTTATTTCTCAGCATTCATCTGGCAACTGAAGCAGCATGAAGCAAGAGTTGCACTTTAAAAATGACAAGAAAATAGCCATTCATTTAGTCGACAGAGTAAGGCCCATTTCATTTCCGGGTTCCCAGTATTGCTGCTCACGAGCAGGATGAACGTCCAAGAGTTAAACATCCTGTGTGTCTTCACAGTTCCTTTCGCTCAGGCTGGGCTTGTTCTTGAGAGAGGTGGGGTTATGGCTGCCTCTTCTTTAAGACTGATGAGGCCCCAGAACTGTGTATTGCTGGGTATCTGCAGGAAGCCTGCAGGAAGCCTGATGCTCCAAGCTGGGACAGCGTGCTGGGATGGAGCAGGGCCAGGGTAGGCGCTGTGCTCCTCTAGGTTCGCATTCTCAGGCAGGACCCATCTGTGGACAGAGATAGCCGATTTCCCATCGTGTGCTTTCTGCTCCTTCTGAGCCCCACTTGTTTCTGACAAGGAAGCCACAAAGATGGGGGACACAGAGGAGTTAAGCGGGCCACGGCTGTGGTGACATGTCTCCTGCATTCCGCCTATTGCACCATATTCCATAAAAAATAAACATTTTTTTTAACTGTTTGTATATTGCTAATGGGGCGGCGGTCCAGGCACTGGCAGGCTGCAGAGCTGGGTTGTCATTGATCCATTAGAATCCATCCAGGGGCAGCCACTGGGGTGGAATCTTTGGAGCTTCCATGTGGAAGAATCAGCATCGCTCGCTGCCTGGGTGCTCTGCACAGTGCTGAAGGTGAAGTGGAAGGAAAAGAACAAAAAAAAAAAAAAAAAAGAGGAAGAAGTCTGGGAGTAGAAGATTCCAGGGCATCATGGAGTCGGTTGACAATCATTGTATTATACAGCATCACACAGGTGTCTCTTCTCTGCCCTCACACGGGTGGCCCGGCTCCCCCTCCTTCCGCCAGCCTTTGGGAAGATTACAGGTGGTTGTTCTTGGAGAGGTAGGCGATGAGGGCGACGGCCACACCCACGTAGATGCCAGTTCCGATGGTGATGGACAGCACGGCCAGGAAGAGGGCCCTCCGGGAGCTGGTGCTGGCCTGATGGAAGTCTCCTTTGGCCACAGCTTTGTTCGTCTGCAGAGATGGCAGAGAAAAACAAAGGGAGAGTGAATGAGTTGGAAATAATGGTGAGGAGAGAGTTCTGCTTGGCTTCTTTCCGACATTCAACTTCTCCAGATTACATAAAGGGCATACCAGTACAGGCAAGGACACGGGAACAACAAGTATTCCCATAATAAATGGGCACTAGGTAAGTCTCTAACTGTTAAAGAAATGGATGGTTAAAAAAAAAAAAAAGAAATGGATGGTTGGTGTTTGTCACTGTTCCCCACATGTCAAGGGAGTCAAAGCTCCCATTCTGTCTGGTTTCAAGGAAGTGACATCTTGAAGTATCCCAGTGAGACCACAAATGTGAAGGCAGGGTCTCAGAAAGGATGCCCCAGGGATGGGCGAGGCTCTCATCTCTACTGCCGCCCTTCCTGCTCAACAATGGTATGGTTTTCCCTAGGATAACAATTTCTAAAGAACATTTTCAATCCCTATAGCCCAGTAGAAGTATGGGGAAGGAAATTGTATTTCTCATTTCCCAGAGAGAAAAGTAGGGGAATAATGTTATTAAATGCATCCTAGAAATCTTGCGGTTCCACTCTTCAGGAGTTAGCCACCGTGTGCTATGACAGCCCTGATTCCTGACTGCTTTGGCACTATTTGTCTCTTGGTAGAAGTATTCTGGATACGGCCCTCATCTCTGTGCTTGAGCACTTGGTTATAAAACGGGGCAGTGGTTTAGACATAAACTTCTTGGAACCATGAGATAAATAGTGATGTTGAGATTAGATATTGTCTCAGAATCAGAGTTTTGGGGGCAGAACCTGCAAACCCTCCTCTAATTCCTCCTTTCCTTTTGCCTTTGCACAGTTGAGACTAAAACCAGGGAGGGGAGATGGGTGTTGTAGGAAAGTCTCATTCATCTGTGGAAGAACTCTGGGAAGTATTTTGTTCTCTGCTAAGACACGAAACTATGTAAGATGTAAAAGACACAGTCCTCCTTCCTGCCTGGGGACATGGCTGTGGAGCCATCTATAAATGGGTGTCTTGAGACTGGGGAAGTCCCAGAGGTGATTACAGAAGCCCATGTCAACACTGAGAGACCTCTGAACCCGTTTCAGATGTCTCCTGGTCCACACCTGCTGGCTGAGGAACATGAGTCCCTGTGTTCAGATTCTGTGGGCTGGTTGGGACTCTGCTGTATCACACATGCTCCTTGATTCAGGAAGTGGAGTGCTGTGGAGGGACCTCCTGAGTCACATGGCTCATGGACTAGTGGAAGAGATGCTGTGAAGACACGTGATGCCCTGTAGTGATGCTGTGGAAGGCTAATCTGAGAGGTAAGAGACTCTCTGGTCAGCAGAAAAGTATAGCCCACTCTTCCGTGGCATCCCCTAACTGGCTCCAATTTTCATGGTGCATTTGTGATGATATTTCTGCCTTATATGTGGGTACAGGAGGACATATTGTTCATTTAACCTAAAAGCAATAACATGCCGTGAGTCACAGAAGGTCAGACTTGGAGATAACTATTGAGTGTATTTTCATTTTCCCAATCTCCCGATTCTGATTTAGGGAGATTGGAACCCTGTGATAAGGACTCTCTTCTGCCACTGGACCCTTTCTCTGGACACTAACTTATGAATCTTGAATTCTAGGTTTTATTTTTTTTTCCTCCCTCATTTCTTGCCTTGGCATTGAACTTGGAAGCTAACAGTGAACAAGGTTCTGATGAGGTGGAATTGAGGGAATTTAAAATGAGAAGCCTCAAAGGACAGCAGTAATTAATTAATTAAGCTATAATTAGCTGGGTTTCATTTTATATATCAATGCTTCCAAACACTCCAATGTCCTATAACATAATTCAGTGTAATTGCCCTTCTTGGCATTAACCCCAAACAGCCCTGGGACATCAGCAAGCAGCATGACTTGTCACCAGTTGTCGTTATCTTAGTCTTCACATGGTGTGCCTGGGCTAGGATGGAGGAGGGGAGGCAAAGGAAGCCTGCGGGCGGGATAGAGCCCACTTTAACTGATCAAGAACCTTCTAGAAGATCCCCTGAGTTCCACTTCCCTGTCTCATCAGAGTTGAACCTGTAGATACTTACTATGGACCAGGGCCTGCACTTCCCTTGTCCTCTATGGTCACCTGGGAGCCAAGAGGATGCGCACAGGTGATGGTGGTATGTTGGTGGGCAGTCAATAGCTATTAACGGATGACTAAGTTGGAAGTGCTGAAATATTGCCTTCAAAAGCCACGCAGGGTTTGCCCTTTAGTAACTGGTCTTTGTTCTTCCAGGAGAGAAAGCAGGGAGTAGCAGCCTGCCCAACCCTACAGGTGAACTCTGGCCCCGTATTTAAGGTTCTGAGCACAGGGAGTCAAAGCACTCATACCCAAAGTCTCCATGTCTGAGCGCCAAGCTTACTCCTCCTTCTCCTGGTCTGCCTAAGAAGAACTTGCTTTTTCTTTGTTGTTGTTGTTGTTGAGTTATTGAATATTTCTTCCAACAAATACCGGGGAGTGTGACTTGAGGACAGTGGAAAGAGTTGGTCAAAGCATCACGTAGGTAAGGTCAGGCTGTGCTTCAACAAGGCACTCACATTTGCTTTACCCAGGCTCAGAGAGTTCCTGGGGTCGCAAAACCTTGAGAACAGTTGTCATTTACCTACCCTGTGACCCCAGAAAGGGGATTCCACACCAACCCTTCATCTCAGAGAGTGAATGACTGTGACTACCTGCCTTCTTTGTGAGGGGACAAACCAGAAGAAGTGTCTACCTCCTGGCTCACAGCATAAGGTCTATGGCAGGTTAAATTGCTTCATATGAAGGTTAGGAGTATTCATCCTGTCTGCCAATGATGGCCACAAGACTGTGTACAAGAGTTTTCTTCCTAAGACAGGTTGGCTCAGCTCAGCAAATTCTTAAAGCAGCCCCGCTGCTCCTGACCACTCTGTTGGGGAAGGGGAAGGAGATGAGGGACAAGGGACAGATGTAACCAGTGCCTCAAGGCAACTGGGAGGTTGAGGAGATTGGCTGAAGGAACAGTGCCTGGAATAACTAGATCTGTCTACACTCGGATCTACACAGGGAACTCCCGTGACCAAAGTGAGTCTTTAGGAAGCACTCCAAGAAGTTGATCTCAGGGTATTCTGTGGGTGTGAAACTATTTCTTGCTTGTATGTGAACTAGCCACCTACCTGTTGCAGCTTCCGTGAGACCCAGCCTGACTTGTTAACACTCTATCCCAGAATAGGCCTCACTCTTCACAGTCTAGAAGTTTGTGCTGTGTCCATCATCTGTCACTAAGAAACATGGCATCTCCAACCTCTGTGGTCATATGCAAGGCTACTCACTTATGCCCTACAGTGAGAACTGGCTTGTCAGTCTGACATGGATTCGGCTGTGGCCATCTCCCTGTGCTATGGAAGATGGCTGCTCCTTGGGTTGGCAAGATTCAGAATCGGTTCCCACCCCTGTGGATCCCTCCTCATACTGATTCCTCAATCTTACTCAGATTCCACTTGCCCTCAGTGACTCTTGGCAACCTCCTCTTGATTCTTTCTTAGGATTTGTATGACCACCAGGGATGTCCCATCATCCTCCAGATAGACAACTTGCTCATCCTCACTGTAGCTCAGGATCTTTGCATCTAGGAGGTTCAGACCATAAGGTTATCCCTACCCCTAAAGCCTCTGGGAAAGGCTCCCTACAGAATGTCTACCTGCGGGTTCCTCCAGCCAGAATGGAATCTAATCTCAACCAGCCTTTGGAGTGTCACCAAATTCAGGCTCCTGGGCTTAAGAGGCTGTACCTCTGCAGGGTCACCACAGGGGGCTTTCCTTCAGTTCTTCCTCTGTCACTTTAGAGCCCAGAACTTCGAAAGCCACCAGGCTGAACAAGAGGGTGGTAACCGTGCGTAGCAAGCACTAACTAAATACCCCCCTCCCATCTGAATACACCTTCCTAGCCACAAAGACGTTATGCTTCACAAGGTCACGCTAATCCCCATGGTGACAAAGCTGCCGTCTTCTTCCCTTGTTTCTGGGTACTTCTTTCCCTGCCCTTTAGCCAACATGCTGTTAGTAATGTTTCTCATAAAACAGAAAGTGCAGGAGGTTCACAAGCCAGGAGTAGCCATCGCTTGTGTGCACCTTTGCCTGCCGGAGGAGTAGGGCACAGGGAGGGGCTTAGTGTGGCCGGCAGCCATGGCTTCTGTACTCTTGAGCGCTGCACAGGTGGTTTTCAGCCTAACAATAAAGTCCCAGAAGAGGGAAAGAGAACCTTAGAAACTGGGCTGGGAAGATGGGTTAGTCAGAGTGAGAGCCTGAGCTCAACCCCTAGCTGGCTGTGGCAGTCTGTGCCTGGAAACTTAGTGCTGGGAAGACAGAGACAAGAGGAACCCTGGGGTTTGTTGGCTAGCCTGCCCAGCCAAATTGGCAAGCTCTAGTTTCTGTGAGAGACTGTCTCAAAAACTAAATGAAAGTGATTGTTGAAGACTTCTGATGCTGATCTCTGCTACTACAAGCGCACATGTACACACACACACACACACGGGGGGGGTACAATGCAGGCACATATGCAAGTACAGTTTTGGTTTAGACATAGCTGGAAAGGGAGAAACCACCTAAACCATGAGGAGCTGGGCATGCAGAGGCCACTGTACACACTCTAGTTCCTGAGCTAAAGTGCGTTCTTCTTTTGCCTGGCTGTAAAGATCAAAGGAAAATCTGATCTTAAATTCCAAGAGCAAAAGTAGCCATTAAAACTCAAGATAGCAGGTTCACCTTCCTGAATGAAGAACAGTTCCAGCTGAGACTGAGCTCCGTGCTGTGTGCTTGCCTGGCTCCCTGGAGCCCATCCCCCACACCACAACCAACAGATGAAACCAAGAAGTAAATAAAGAAAGGAACGAATAAATAAAACCCGAAGCTGAGAATATAAAGCCTCTGAAAAATGGGGACCTCTTGGTGAAAACAACTGTGCCCTGACTAGCATTGCCATGCTTTGTTCATATCTCCTTAGGCTAGAGTGGTGGCCGTCCGAAAACTGGGCCAAGGAAACACACTGTGAAAGAACTCAAGGCTTCCTGACATGTGATGGCCATTGTGCTCTGATTTTCGAGGTAAGACACGCCAAGTTTGCAGAGAAGTGGTTGTTTCTTCTTCTGGGGTGGTTGTTTTAATGGCTCTGTCTGGCTGCTGGGAGAGCTCATCTGTGGGCAAGGGCTAGATGATGGTTCAGTCTCAAATAAGCACTGCTTTCTGTGGAGGAGCAGGGTGGCTGTGCCAGGATTCCTGTAGAGTCTGCTGGTGGGGCCACACATTTCTAGACCTAGAGATCTATAAGGCTGGCCTCACCTAGCTTTCCGAATGTCTCCTTTTTGTTGAAGACCCAGGTTACCCAATTGGCATTTATTTATTTATTTATTTATTTATTTATTTATTTATTTATTTATTTATTTATTTTTAGAAAAGGAGAGCCTCAAACACTATTAAATCACTCTTATACAAATCTTGCTCCATCCATCTTGTTGGGGATGGATGGAGACACACACATACGCACTAAAGTATAGCATATGAACTCTGGCTATTCAGTGTTTCAGGGTTGCAATGAATGTGACCGTGTGACCTCCATCCAGGAGGAACACTGTCCCCACCACTGTGCCTGTTATGATCAGTGAGTGTGAGGACACAGACCAATTTTGACACATGGTGGTAAGAGCGTCACAGAGGCATGAATACCTGGGCTAGGAAACACTAAAGCCCATCTTAGAGACTGGCTACCACAGTCATGCCCTGGTTATTTTGAGAATACTGGCCTACTTTACACCTCTTAAAAGTGTTAATGAATGTAACCAAATTATAAATAAAAATTGCATCTGAAATCACTATTTATCTGCAAATCTAGCCATACTGGGAAGCTGTCGTTATACAAGGAGTACAATTTTATCATTGGTACATTTTTCTCGAAACAAGAGTTTCTTTTCCAAGGAAAAGTGTGTGTGTGTATGCATGTAGAGGCACCTACAAAGGCCAGAACATGGTGTTGGGAATCCCTAGGGCTGTAGTTACTTGGAGGCTGTGAGCCGCCAGATGTTGGCGTTGGGAACTGAAGTTGGGTCTTCTGCAAGAACAGGAGCCAGTGTGCTTAACTGCTGAACTATCTTGTCCAGCCCTTATAAGGTACTCTTAAGAGACTTCTGAGAGACATTGTACTTCCCAACTGACTTATCTTAACATAGCTTCACAGGCTGGAATATTCCACTTTTCCCTCTGCCTCCTCTGTTCATTTGGTGGCTTGCTCTTTAATAGACACTTCAGCTGGAAGATTCCTATGAGATTTAAGGTCAGGTCACATGACTTTGCGTTGGCTCCATATTTGGACACAGTGAAACAGCTTCAGGATGAAGGAAATTGAGGAATTCTATGGAGTCAGGGAAGGAATCTTGACATCTGCAGAAACTCATGGTCCCAGCATCTCCACATCCCAAGTGTCCACAGACCTGTGCTCATATTTGAAGTCTTAGAGGAGGCTCACTGACATCCAGAGACCCTGTTCTCAGCAATACCATGGCAAGTTCTCCTGGAGGACACCCCGTCTTCTGCTGGGATGAGACTATATTCTCCACAGTTCCTGGACTCTGCTCTTTCAGTGGGCCAGTGACCGACCCTGGGTTGAGGTTTCTCTAGCTCTAAACTAAAATCTTGACAGGCAGTTCTCAAAGTGTTCATTTCCTTTTGCTGGAAACGAGGAAACGACTTAGTTTGAGGTTTTGGGAAAAACCGCAATTTTCTCTGAAAGACTGCCCCGCTGCTCTGCTTCTCTTAAAGTTACTATCCTAAAGGGAAGAAGGCAGTCAGGCTGGATGCTTCCATGTTCTGCATCATCTACCTCACTAGTCTGCTTGCTGTTCATGGAGAGTGCTGGGTCATGCACAGCATGAGGGCCCTGCCAGCAAACGCTGGATTTCCCCCCCCCCAACCCCCGCCCCATCCTTGAACTGTGACAGGCTCCTGTAGTCTTTGAACGACTTCTCTGAGAATTACTAGCACCATGGGCCCCTTTACTGCCCGCATCCTCAAGGATGAGTGGCTGGCTGCCTTTGCATTCTCAGCGTCGCTTCCATGATTTAGTGCCATCTAACATTTATTGTGCCAGGACAAGATCCTGAGGCTGTACTGCCAGTGAGAGCAGCGCAGTGACCCCAGAAGAGAATGGTCCTTACAGGCAAACAGCTTTCATTCCAATATTAGCTGCCCTATACACAATGTTTGAGAAGAACGAGGGACAGATGGAAAGCCTGAATACACATGTCTAGCTACTTGCCACTGCTTAGATCTGAAAATCAGGTACTTATTTCTATGCTCATGTGATCTCCAATTCTGGTCTCATGGTGAAACTTCCTGCATTTTCGAGAACTGTTACACCTTAATAGGCCACATTAAGGTCACCTGGTATGGCCTGAGTAGAGCAGGCTCGCTCAGGCTCTGAGACATTTGGGGTATAACTGGCTTTGGAGTCTTGACTCTTGCCTGGATAACAGAGGCTACAGTGAGATAAAAGTGAGCAAGTGGAGGGCCTCATTCGACACCTTCTGAGATAGGACAATGCTTTGGATGCAGGACAGCAGATCCCACATTCCCTGAACAGGCTCTTGAGGGCAGCTTGCCTCACAGCACACACCAGGCAAGCTGACCCTGATTTGTAGGTTTATCTGCATGTGTCCAAGGCTAGCATACAGAAGAATACAGAACATTTATTCTTATTTATTAAGAACAGCCTCCACGTGGGTTATATGGAGGAAGGCCTCCCCCAAAAGGAAGTCTAGCTGAGTGCATCCCAGGATTTGGTGATTTCTGTATTTCATCTACCTTGTGATAGCCAGGCCGTGAGTCCATGGCAACCACTGCCATTAGGGGCTCACAGTTGTGTTCTGTGTACACTGAGATCCTGAAGGTTTGACCTAGATGTATAGATATCTCTCTAGGGCATCTCCATCCCTGGCTATGGTACCCAGACTGCATACTGCATACTGTTGCATCCCTTTGTGATGTGTGCTGACAGATCTGTGGTTAAGCCTACTTGACTAGTGCTACTCAGTTGAACCACAGACCACTGGCCTGGACAAAAACCTAACTTCAAAATTTGCAGTATTTTCCCCCTGTTCTCTTGTTCTTTGGCACAGACCTGTACGTCATAGAAACCCCACACCCCACCTCCTCAACAGGGTATCCTTAGTGCTAAGGAGATTAGGGTAGCCTCAAAACTCAGATATCCACCTGCCTCTGATTCCTGAGTGCTGCTGGGATTAAGGGTGAGTACCACTCCACCTGGGATTCCCGCTGTTCCCTTTAGTGCTGCAGTTCTAATTTTCTGGACCTCCGGCCTCCACGCAGGAAGACATAGCCTTACAATACGTGCTGCTGAAGTCGTCTAGAAATCCATGCTGTGACTATGCATACCCGTAAATCACAAGATTCTAGCCATTTGATTATTTAGCATTTTGGATGGATACATAAATCCATGTGGGAACTTCCTTTTCCTTAATTTTTTTTTTTAACAGCCCTTCTCATTTCCAGTACTTACCGGGTCAGTCTCAGCAGCACCCAGTGTACTGTGACCCCTCTCTTCTCTAGGAATGTTTGAGGGCATCCTTCTTCCTGGTATTCTCAAACACTTCCTTGAAAGCCCTTTTTTCTTTTTTGATTGCGGAGCTAGTCTCCCACCAGTCCCTTTTGTGTGCCTGCATGTACTATTGTCCGGCTGCTTGCCCTTGGGGACATTTGAGGAGAATTTTCCAGAGCTGTCCTCCAAGCCTTTTATGGGATGTCATCCTGAATACCGCAGGCTGTATTCCCAAGGACTATTCTTGTGCTCTCCCTGCTGTATTTTTACTTCCTCGTTTTGCTTCAGAAAAAATAATTTTGCTTTTTAGCTCTCTGAAAATAATAATTGTACAATTTTTTAAAAAAGTCCTTTTTCCTAAATGTGCTTGTAGCCCAGTCCCTTTCTAAAGACCCCTCCATTTGTTCAGGTCCCATCTGGGGCTTGGTGTGGTGGGGAAAGGCTATCTCAGATGTCGGGCAAAGGCTGGATGTTATTTAATGTTTAAGAACATCACAAGGCTGACTGGTATATGGGGCTGATGCTCATGGGATTTTCACGGGAGCTTTTCAGACTCCACTGCCTGCACTGTACCCTCTCTGGTCGGCTTACATCTTTCATGTGCTGTGTCACCATCTTTGTTTCCGATGTCTCCATCTCCCTTTTCCTTTTTCCTTTATGGTTTCGTCTCTTTTTCCTCTTATAATTTAATGAACCATTTTTAGGACAGACCTGAGATAGTGAGAATGCTTTAGCTGTATGTGTCACTGGAAATACATCCTTTTGTACTAAATGCCACACCAGCCAGGCTGGGGGCTTGGTGCTGAGACAAGATAGAGCAGTGCCAAGTGTAATAGGGCAGCCTAGGATAAGGGTGACCCCAGAACCAAAAATTGAAAATGTAAGAAGGTTCAAGGAAGAAGCCAATTGATAGGTGTAATTTGATCTTACCATTCATCTTACTTGAAGAAGTCTCCACCCATCAGTGCTCCTCATTCATGGACTTTGCCTGGTTTCCTAGTCAATCACCTGCTTCTAGAATGCACCCCAAGGCCCGGGTTACCTGCTCACATTTCATTCCTCATTGATGACCTCCCAGTGGGTAGAGGGGACTGACTGTCCTAATTATCTGTGGTGGGGTAACAAGCAACCCCAGAATTAGTGGTGTGCAAGATAACCATTTGAAGACAGACTATTATTTTAGGTCAGGAATTCAGGTCAGACCATCTGACTTCTATTCCACTGCCATCAAATGGGGTTGCTTGTTCTCTAGCTTGTGGTTGTGCTCCTCTGAAGGATCCAAGATGGCTTCATTCATATCTAGTGTCTTTCCCCGGGGCTCCAAATGAGAGACAAGAAAGAGGAAACTCAATGTCAAACTAAATGGAGAAAAACTCAAAGCGATCCCACTGAAATTAGGAACAAGATGAGGTTGTCCACTCTCTCAATATCTATTCAATATAGTACTTGAAATCCTAGCTAGACCAATAAGACAACAAAAGATCAAGGGGATACAAATTGGAAAAGAAGAAGTCAAACTCTCACTGTTTGTTGATGATATGACAATATTAGTGACCCCAAAGTTTTATCAGGGAACTCCTATAACCCATAAACAGCTTCAGTAATTTAGTAGGATACAAGATTAACAAAAAAAAAAAAAAAAAAAAGAAAGAAAGAAAAAAAGAAAAGAAAAAAAACCCCAAATCATTAGCCCTCCTTTATACAGTTAATAAGCAGGCTGATAAATAAATCAGAAAAAAAACACCATCTTTCACAATAGCTACAAATAACAAAATATCTTGGGGTAACTCTAACTAACCAAGTGAAAGACCTGTGTGACAAGAACTTTAAATCTCTGAAGAAAGAAATTAAAGACACCAGAAAATGGAAAGATCTCCCAAGCTCTTGGATGGGTAGAATAAAATAGTAAAAGTGGCAATCTTACCAAAACCAATCTACAGATTCAAGGCAATGCCCATTAAAATCCCAGCAAAATTTTTCACAGACCTTGAAAGAACAATGCTCAACTTCATATGGAAAAACAAAAAAACCCAGGATAGTTCCTGTATAATAAAGGAACTTCTGGAGACATCACAATCCCTGACTTCAAACTGTACTATAGAGCTACAGTAATAGAAATAGCCTGTATTGGCATAAAACCAGACAGGACAACCAATGGAATCGAATCGAAGACCTGGATATCAATCCACACACCTATGAACACCTGATTTTTGACAAAGTAACTAAAAATATAAAATGGGAAAAGAAAGCATATTAAACAAACGATGCTGGCATAACTGGATATCAACATGTAAAAAAATACAAATGGATCCATATTTATCATCATGCATAAAACTCAAGTCCAAATGGACCAAGGACCTCAACATAAAACCAACAACACTGAACCTTATAGAAGAGAAAGTGGGAAGCACACTTGAGTGCATTGGCACAGGAGACCACTTCCTAAATATAACCCCAGCAGCAGAGACACTGAGAGAAGCAATTAATAAATGGGACCTCCTGAAACTGAAAAGCTTCTGTAAATCAAAGAACACAGTCAACAAGACAAAACGACAGCCTACAGAATGGGAAAAGATCTTCATCAACCCCACATAGCACAGAAGGCTGATTCTCAAAATATACAAAGAATTCAAGAAATCGGTCATCAATAGAACAAATAATTCAATAAAAAATGGGGTACAGACTTAAGTAGAGAACTCTCAACAAATGAATCTAAAATGGTTGAAAGACACTTAAGGAAATGCTCAACATCCTTAGCCATCAGAGAAATACAAATCAAAACAGCTCTGTCAAAATAGCCAAGATCAAAAACACTGATGACAGCTTATGCTCAAGAGGATGTGGGATGAGGGGATCACTCCTCCATTGTTGGTGGGAGTGCAAACTCGTACAGCTGCTTTGGAGATCAGTATGGCGATTTCTCAGAAAATTAAAAAATAATCTACTCAAGATGCAGCAATACCACTCTTGGGTTTATACCCAAAGGATGCTTAATCATATCACAAGGACATGTGCTCAACTATGTTCATAGCAGTATTTTCATAATAGTCAGAACCTGGAAACAACCTAGATGCCCCTCAACCGAAGAAAATGTGGTACATTTACACAATGGAGCACTACTTAGTGGTAAAAACTAACGACATCTTGAAATTTGCAGGCAAATGGATGGATCAAGAAAACATCATAGAGCCGGGCGATGGTGGTGCATGCCTTTAATCCCAGCACTCAGGAGGCAGAGGCAGGCGGATCTCTGTGAGTTTGAGACCAGCCTGGTCTACAGAGCTAGTTCCAGGACAGGCTCCAAAGCCACAGAGAAACCCTGTCTCGAAAAACCAAAAAAAAAAAAAAAAAAAAAGAAAGAAAACATCATATTGAGTGAGGTAACCCAGACTCAGAAAAACAAATATAATATGTACTCATTGCTAAGTGGCTTTTAGACACAAAGAAAAACCAACCTACAGTCCATAATCCCAGAGAACCTAGACAACAAAGAGGACCCTAAGAGAGACATACATGGATCTAATCTGCATGGGAAGAAGAAAAAGACAAGATCTTGTGAGTAAATTGAGAGTGTGGGGGTCATGGGAGAGTGTAGAAGGGGAGAGGAGAGGAATGGAGGGGAGTGGAAAATGCATAACTCAATAAAAGCAATAAAAAAGAAGAAGAAAAGAAGGAGCAAACTCCACAGAAGACTCAGAGAAGTCCCCATGTTGTGTCCTTTTGGTACAGGTTCTGGGGAAGAGGGCACAGCTGCCAAGAATCATCTTTTCTGCATAAATAGCCATGCACTGGAGTCTTCATCTATGAAGTCCCCAGCTCATTGCTGGTCTTTTAATTTGGGCAGCTGAGTAAATTTCCCTTGTTTTAAATACATGTCAAAAGCACTCCAAGCACAGAAAAAGTGTGCCACCAAAAAACACCTTAGTCTGTCCAATAACTGTGCATTAGTAAATACAATTTTAAAAAATTATATTTTCCCTTATGCTATCATTACTGTGATTCATAAAGGCTTGGGTTCTTTATTCTTTGTCACTCAAGAGCAGTGTGGCTTGCTAGTAACATAAGGCATTTAGATGAGTTCTGGGTGGAGCAAGATTCTATCAATCAACCCACAATTTATTGCCACTTAAAATGATTTTTTAAAAAATGAGGCAGGCATTTGTGACATTTAGTGTAGCTATGGTCATGGTCTCAAGATGGTGTTTGAGACACTGAAGCTTTTAGCAGAGTTTCTCTGTAGGGAAACAAAATTGACAAATTCGAACGTGTTTTTATTTTAAATAAGGTCATGATCAAATACAAAGAACCCAGGATGGTGAGAAGAGACATTAAAATCAAACGTGAATAGAATACAAGAAATAGAATCAGGCCATGGCAGATGGACAGCCTCACACAGCTGACTGGCCTTGGGGCCACTGCGATCTCTAAGAGGTACAAGGTGTACTGCAGTTTCAAGGAAATCGCGTTTGTTTTCATATTGTGAAATAGCCACTTTAAATGTAAATTGCAAACCGACTTCTGACTGTGGTTGACACCAGCATGCTTTGGCTGTCACTGATTCCCAGCTGGGCAGCTAGGCCAGAGTTCAGTGCTTATGACAGAGAGAAAGCTTTTCTCTTACTTGGAGAATTCATATAACATTTAGGACTGAATCTGTTATAATTCAAGTGAAACAAGGATGGTAAGGACACCTGCTCCGCCAGGCTCCCTCTCTTTCTCCCCACATGTGTATGTGTGTGTGTGTGTGTGTATAATCAAAGCCAGTCTTGATACCACCTAACTCTGAAGGAGCACCAATTCATGAGCCATAATGGAGACCCACAGTTAGAAACAATGCTTTATGGGCCTTTGACTGTTAAGGTCAGCAGAGTCAGCATTGCCTGTGCAAAACATTTATTTGTAGTGCAGTTGGCAAACTTGCATCTTCCTACTTTTAAATGTAGTATCTTCTAGAAGGGAGAAATGTTATAGAGATGCCTTGCTTTTGTGTAATTGATTTTACCAAACAGCAAATAGAGGCTGAGAAATACGCAGAACTGCAGAACCAAGAACTTCTGAGAGTGAGATTTGTGTTTGTGACTCTTACTCAGAGTTGGCCCTTACTCCTGTGTGCACTAATTTAGTAGAAACTTATTATGTGGCCCAGCTGATTGGTGGGGAGCACTGTCTTGACCTTCCATGCCCAGGGTAGCCCAATCCTGCATGCTGCATAGAATATGCCAAGGACGAATGCGAGCCACAGGGAGGGATGATTACTTACTTAAACAAGCAACAACTGTTTGCATTAATGATTTGAGAATTTAATGTATTTCAATCAGATTTGTCCCCTCCCCCAAGTCCTCCCATGACTTGAATGACATTTCTGTTTATAATTTTGCTTTCTAACATTTTCTCATTTCCAAGAGTCTTTGTCACTGAGGCTGGTGCTCACCTGTCAGAGAACCCAGTTCGTATTCTAGTAAGATGGTAACCTGGCCTATCCTTCCAAGAGAAATCACGTAGCTGGTGGGTGATGAGCGTCTAGCAGACAGGCCTGCAGGCTGGGGCTGATTTTCTAAGGCCTTGACAGGGAGAGAAGGGAAAGCATCAGCAAGGAGAGAGCCCTTGCATAAAACCAGAAATTCAAAGAGAGTGTCCTCTCCCCCTGCAGGGGACCAGAAACTCCTCCTTTAGGCTGAAGAAATCAGCAATCTCTGTCTTTGACCTGGCCCTTGAGTAAGCAATCAAACCAAGTCCAGGCTAATCAGAGGTGTGGGCTCTGTGCTTATTATATTCAAGGCACAAGTGCCCTGCTGAGAAATTAAAATACAAATGGATTCAGCACTCAAGCTGGGGGGGAAGAAATCAAACCACTACAAAGATAGTCTCTAAGGACAATGACAATTCACAGCAAGAGCTCATGAGTTTCCAGCAGAGAAAAAAAAATATAAACCTGGTTCTAGTTAGACCCACAATAGGAAATTAAACTGCAGGAGACACAAGAGGTTGGTGAGAATCCCATCTCAATCAGGATTGTTACTTCCCCAATCATGTCTTTTCATAGCAACTTTGTTGTAGAGATCTAAGAGAAGAGAGTTGTAGAGTGTGCAGGAACTGGAGGAGGTGGTCTATTGCAATCTCAATGTTCAAAATAATTGAAATGAGTTCAGTAATTAAGAGGGACAGAAAGCTATAATTAATCTAGAGTGGGTAATAGGTCACATTAAAACATGAAACAAATCTAAAATTGGAAGCAGCAAGAATTATTGAAAGTGAAAGAACAGCAAGAATCATGGTTGCAAACAGACGATTCGCCACCCACGGCTGAAGAAAGAATTCGTGTTCGGGAAGAGAGATTTAAAAATGTCAACAAGGCAGGCCTAGAAAGAGAGAGAGATGAAAACCCTAAGGAGATATAGCACACCGGAGAGAGTAGGGTAGAAAGAGTGTTCAAAGCAATGGCTGGGGACAGTCCAAACTCAGTCGGGAGATTAGTCTTCAGACTAAAGGGGTTCCAATGAGTCTTGAACAGGCCACCCTTGTCCTTGGTGATCTGTCCTGCTCTCATTGTGGCTGCATGGGAGGACATGGCAAAAATGTACACATCCTGTAACTATTTCCCTGTCCACATTCTCTTGCCTCTTCTCAGAATATCCCTCAAAAGTCTTTCAGTTTTAGAGGGCCTCAAGGCCTGCAAGTCTTGACTCACCTGTCCCTGTCCTGGTTCTTTTCAAATAGCCTACTGGCCGTTTCTCTGGGCTTTTCATTGAGCCTCAGGGCTTTTGGCTTATCTCCCCAGGAGGATGTCTCCCAGTCTCAACATCTGCATCCACTCTCTCTGGTCATGCCTGTCTACATCATGCATCCACAGAACTGACGCCTCTGTGTTCACACCAGTTGCTGCAGTGCTGTCTCCACCGAACCGCAAGGCCCCAAGGAGTAGAGGCTGCTTCTTTGCTTGCGTTTTAATTGTCAGTAGTTAACACATCACCTTGCTCGTGGGTGACATTGAACTTTACTCCTTTAATGAATGGTTTTCGCTGGTTTTTATTTTGCAGCTGGATGAAATTGTTTCTGGGAACCACTTTTTCCAACATGAATTAAAACAGTCCAGTGATAATATATACATCAATCTAGCAGGTGCTGAACCCCATCAGCCAGCCAGGAGTATCCTAGTGCTGACTGTGAAAATTGAATTTGGCACCACTGGCTTGTTTTCTACATAGCTGCACTCGACTTCAAAGTTAATTTCAGATATTTGGCTCATTGTGTTCTGGCTTGCTTAGCAAAGGTGTTAGATATGAACTTCCTCTCATTGCTTTGTACCTGCAGCCAGGATATGGTATGCTGGGCTGGTGCTCGGCTCACACCTGGCTTTTGGTCTCCCTGGAATCTCATTGGTTTCTATCTGATGGCAGAGTCTACCAGCCAGGCCTGTGCCCCTCTGAATCCACTCTTCGGGGGGGGGGGAGGGGCATCATGTTTGACTTTATTTCTCGCAACAAGAAACAGTTCCTGTCCCAAACTAACACCAAATGTTTGATGATACAATGGGAGCCAGGGAGCCAGATGTCAGACTTTATTTGACAGGTGAAGTAAAACTGAGTAGACCTTGTGGTAAGCACAGTGTTCTTTGTGTCCTCAGATCTCCGGTGAATCCAGGACACATCCACAAGAGGAAAGGCTGGAAATCACAAAGCCACATCAGTGTCCTCTCTGAGGAGAAAATACTCATTTCAAAAGTCGATTTTGCCTATTTATTCCATGGAGGTGTTTCTGTGAGGCAAAATGCTATAGATTGAAAGTTTGTGTTCCTATTGGGTCCTTATGTTGAAGCCTAATTCCCTGTGAGGAGGGGAGGTGAGGCCTTTGGGGTCAAAGGTGAAGCTCTTATGCTGCTATTAACTCTTCCGCAGGAAAACGAGAAAACAGCAGCATTGAAGTCTTCCATGCAGGACACAGGGACCAAGATGGTTGCCTGTAACCTAGAAGAGTCCTGACCAGAACCTGCCGGCACTTGGCCTCGAATTCCCACCCTCCAGAGCCCCATAGAAGGATGTCTGTTGCCTACTACACACAGTTTACATTCTGCTGCTGATGTTGTCCCATCTGACCGTGCAAACTGCTCACTCTGTCCTCCACCTCCCACAAACCTTCCTTGCATGTACCTAATTACTAGTACAAAACTTACGACTCGGGATTTTTATTCCAAGTGAAAAAGTCACTTCCTCATTTGAGCCAGATTCCAGCCTGATTGTCTGTCTCCACTGGGATCAGTTTAGAAATTCATTTGAACCTTTTCTTCTCCTTCCAGTTCCTTGAGAGATTTCCACCCTATGGAAAACACCTCATCTTCCTACCAATGGGCACTTATTACTCTTTTCATTGCTGTGATCAAATACCAGACAAGAAGCAACCTGAGAGAGGAAGGCTGTATTCTGGCTCACAGTTGAGGGGGACACAGTTCACCATGGTAGTGAAAGCCTGGTGGTGTTTACGGCAGTGAGACTTACATCTCGGAAGACAAAGAAACGAAGAGAGTAGAACAAAAGTGTGGCTGAACTATAACCCCTAAGACCTCCCTCCTTCAGCTCACTTCCTCCAAAGGTTTCACACTCTCCCCAAACAGCACCACCAGCCAGGGATCGAGTGCTAAGACGCATGAGCCTGTTGAAGCTATTTTACACCCAAACCATAGCAAGGCGCTGGTTCTGACTGGTTTTATGTTGACTAGAAACAAGGTGGTCATCTGGGAAGAGAACTCTCAAATGCAAAAATCCCCCTACCATATAGGCCCATGGGTTATTTTATTCATTGATCATTGGTGTAGAAGGCCCAGCCCATTGTGGGTGGTACCACTCCTGGGCTGGTGGCCCTGGGTACTATAAGATAGCAAGCCGAGCAAGTCATCAAGCAGGAGTCCTTCCAAGGCTCCTGCATCAGTTTTTCTCTCTAGGTCCTTGCCCCGCTTGAGTTCCTTCCCTGACTTCCTTCACTGGTGGACTGTGCTGTGTAACTATAAACTGCAATAAATCCTTTCCTCCCCAGATTGCTTTTGGTCATGGTGTTTTATCACAGGGATAGAAACACCGAGTAAGACAGTGCATCTGGACATACCGGAGCTGTTTGGAAATATTTACCATCATCCTTCCCAGACAAAGTATTTGGCTCACAAACAATGTCCCCATGGCATCACCTTGCCTATCCTAATCAAAAGGAACCTTACTTCTGAGGCAAGAGCTGAAGGGACATGTACAGAAAACAGATGCGAGTCTGCAGTGTGCTCTGTGTCTCTGCTCAGGTGAATGGATGCCAAGCCCTGCAGAGAGGACCGCCATTTGCTCTGCCTGTGTGCAGAGCACTCCTCCCGTGTGCATCAGTCCCCTGGGATCCCTGATTGGAAGCAGAATGCCAAACTACAAGTCTGCCTCCATGGGCTTCTTTGTTAGAGCTTCTAATGAAGTACCGGTTGTTAGATGAGCTAGCAAGAAGCTCCCTGTTTGCAATAAATTCAAAGGCAAAAATAGGACATTTACTTTTACCAGACTCGAAAGAATGAGATACAAAGGAAGCTGGGGTCCCTTGTCCTTTGGATGGTGCTGTACATGGCTTAACATGAACACATTGTCATCTGCTTGTAGACCTGTTGGTGTCAGATAGGCATGCAGAGCTTGTCAGAACTGTTTGGGGGTTCCAAGTGAGATGCTGGATTGGAAAGGGAAGGTCTCTCTCCAGATACCACCTTTGGGAGAGGAGTAGCTCAGATGTAGATATGAGAATCTCCTGAGGCAGGGCATGCATCTGTCCTCTCCCCTCTACCCCAAGAGAAGTAGCTTATGCGTTAGCATCCCAGGTAAAGTGTGAGCTTACGTTCTAGCCTTGTGAGAGAGTGTCTCAATTTTATGCCAGAAATTTCTGGAGCTAGGCAGCATGGGGAACTCTCACTGCAGACCTCTGAAGCAGAAGGGAAGAGCCCACATCTGAAGGTTTAGCTTTTGAGGTCTGTTGGGATGCTGTTCCCCGAGAATCTGCTGACCACTTGTGAATACTGGACAGATGAAACGGTGGTCAAACGGAGTAGTTGTGTGAGGTTCTTCTTGCTCCAGCCTCTGCCACTCGGCAGTGACAACAGTGCTTCCGTGTGGGCCGGAAGGATAGAAGAGTCAGAGGGCTGAGTCTCCTAGAGAGCTCACAGCTGAGAGTCTCCAATTCTGTCTCACAGGGAAGAAGGCTGTCTCCACCAGCAATTCCATCTATGCTTGTTCCGTCTCCCCTCCTCCTTGTCTGTAGCACGGACTGGTTATCCTTGCTAAGCTGCTTAAGTGGGAGCTGTAACTATGGGAACAGACACTGGTGAATCAGCTCTGAGTGTCCTAACTAGAACCATGGGCTTCTCAGCAATGGCTGGGAAGCCAGTTAGTTTGATCTGCTCATCTTGCGTTTTGCCTAAGCAGTCTGCCATTCCTATTCGGATGATCTATATTTAAGAGATCCCAATGCTTTCAATGGAAAAATCATATGATAAATGTAATTAGCAAGGGCTTTTTTTCCCTTGGAAATGAGGCAAAAATCCTTAAAGACACTTTGGAGGCTCAGTTCACAGGCCAGGATGGCAGTGATGAGGGTCATCTTCCATGTGGCCACAGTCTGATCCTGCAGGCAAAGCAGGCAGTTTTAATCTTCCAATAGTTCCTTCTCCGAGTGTCTGCAAACATTTTGGGAACCCAAGAGCTTGTCTCCCTAATTGTCCAGATCTCAAGTTCACTGCTTACCACTCGAGTGATTTTCGGCAAGAGTTTTTATTTCTCTGAGCTTTGGTCTTTTCCTCTGTCAGCTGAAGATAATGAGCCACTGTGTCATGGGGGTCTCTGGGAATAAACAATTTTTGAATAGTAGCTAAGGCATAGCTGTGTGAGGGGTCTGGCGATCAGTCATTCTGCGGCTAAGTATGCCAGGGGCTTAGTCAGGAGATGTTCATGGATACTGTAGGCCAGAGCGTTCCCATGGAAAGTAGACTCGAGGTCCAACTTGGAATTCTTTTTAGACGTCTGTAGCCTGGGCTGAGGTGACTCAAGGGCCTAGTGCCAGTGGCCTGTCCATGGAGCCAGGCTTGCTTTCAGCATGATGGCCTTACAGGGGCTGATTATTTGCACAGCATCTTGGGTCTGTAATATTTGCATCTCCGCAGATGAGGAAGAGGCCAGGCCTGCGTGACCCTGGCCTTGGAACTCACACAGTTCTACCTTCCCGCATTCTCTCTCTCTGACATGCTGGGTGCTAAGCAAATCCCAGGGTGAAGGAGATGACTGGGCTCCTCCAGAGACAGAGCAGGGAGGGGCAAGGTTACCCAGAAGAAGAGTGGGTGAAATGGAATGTCACTGTAGCCGTGTTTGGAAAACACAGATTGCCACAGTGAGGGAAACGCTTTAAAAGTCATTTTAAATTACATCCGTCTTAGAACCTGTATGAGTTGCAGAGGGCTGGGGATGAATAATAGCCTCACTTAAGGGATGAACACATGGAGGTTTGGTAAAGAAGATTAATTTGCTAAAAATCATACACTTAAATGAAAATGTGTTCGGAATCTGAAGTGTCCTGCTTCCAGAATCAGCCACAGATTTCCCTATATTCCTGTGGGTAATGAGAGGTAGTTAGTCTTCAGGATTCTGCATTCTTCTTTGGAGTATAAAATCTAACTTTTACATTTTGAAATATATAAAGCAACCCAAGTTAATTACCACTCAATATTCTTTTGTTTTTGTCACTGCTCAGGATGAGACCAAGGACCTTGTTTTGATGACTTGTCTACTTCTCTGTTGAGAAATCTAGACAGGAGTTACGGAGTAAACGGGAAAAGCCAGTAGCACACCATTGTTTTGAAGACTACATTTTAAAGACTCTACTTTGAAGCTATATTGCTTCTTGTTTGTAGCTGAGGTATCTGAGAAACCGTCTTGTTCATATATACTGTCATGGTAGAAACACATGTGCGCTGCACATAACTGTCAAAGCTCAGGGCACTTAATCACAGAGTATGTCTCAATGCTTACAAATAAAATGAGTAGGAGGGCAGGGACACCAGGATGAAATACAAATTGTGACAAAATGTCTAATTGCCTTAGAAATTTATGGAGCAGCATGACTGATGGCCTTGATGGGAAGATGTTGACCCAAGTGACTTTGGAAATGAAGTGAGATTGTGGACTAAGGGAAAAGGAACCGCACCAGTGTTTTGCATTCAAGTTCTTTCCTGTGAAGCAGTTAGTCAAAAATTATGAAGCTCCAGGTTAATATTGGAGCAGAACAACTGAGTAAATGAACAGTGACTATTCAGAGACGGGGTTCTCATTGCAGAAGCAGGAATCTGCAGGAACACAAGAGAAGACTGCTATCATGATACGTAATAATTGGTTAGAGCTGGAGGCCTCATCATGGATGGACTCAAATTTAGATTAATATAGACACAGATGGGATGCACATGCAAATGTATTCAAAGTAAGTGTAAGTGTAGAAATACTACGTTTTTAAATGTACAAATTCTATTAGAAGTAGTCAAATGACTAAGCATACATATTTACTTCCTAGTTTTGTCACGGTGACAGCTGAGAATCAATAGTTATTGTCTAGATCTTAGTTTCCTACCCTGTTATCCAATCAAAGAAGCCAGGATCTAGCTGGTTCTAGAGCTAGAACAGGGAAGATGCAGGATGGCAATCCTAAAGCTATCCATTACTGCACATCAACACTGGGTGAATGGGAAGAGCATCTTGTAGTGAAAAAAGTGAGCTCTTGAGATGAAAGGATGTCAGCTGGACACAGGGGCTTGTGTCATGTGCTCCCCCAATGGTAAAGCAATAAAGCAACGTAATTTTAGACTGTAAGGCAATATGCAAGGGTTCATGTAATAGCTCCTTAAATCTGTCCTGTTTTTCCACCATGGATTACACTGTCCAAAACTTCAATAGTAGGAAGAAAGTAAAAAGACTACCAAGGCTGAGACGTGAGAGCTATTAGGTCCTCATTAATGTTAAGCTGATATTTCAATTTGTTCCTACAAGTACAGGGAGGCCCTGGATGTGGTGTTCCTGTCATGCAGGTCAGCAAACTGATCCAGAGGGTAACCACATCATCTGAGCCTGAAGACACTAGACTCCTCCTTAAAATGCATGCCAAGGCTCTGCCTTAGGAGCAACTGGTGAGGAATACTGCCTTGCTCTCTTGGTTCTCATGGGCTTTCATCCATAACACAGGGGACTACTGTGTCCCCAAGCCAACAACCAATATTGTAAGTGCCACTTGGGAAGCATCTAATAGCACTGGATCTACAGGGCACAAGTCTCTGTTGGGGGTGTGTAATCCATCCTAGATACCTTAGAACTCTGCCAGAAACCCAGCCACATTCCTCCTGGCTGTCTTTCACCAGACCAGAGTGGCATCTCTCCTGTTCATGTTTCAGACATTGCACATTTCTGGCTGTGACCCTGTGTGCAGCCTCTACGGTCCCTCCATGAGATGGCGTCTCCTTGCCTCCACTTCCCGCTCACACTGATCATTCTCCAAAGACAACAGTTTTACTTGTTGCCCTGGAAGAAATGGCCATAGAGCTGGTCTCCTGGCTGGACTAGAGTATCTCAGCATAGTTGTCAACAGACAAGACCTCTGACACTCCTGGGCAGTCCCTTTTTGCTTATATTTCACAACTGACACTGAACTCATTCTGAATTTGGAAGTGGAAACCATCATGGGCCCATGATGAGGGTCACCGAGAGCCTTTCACGTTGGAGTCCCAGCCTCTGCTTGTTCACTTAATGTTACTCATCTTGACAATTGCTAGTTTCTTTTTTTCCTAATTGTTTTCAGTAGCAACCACGTCCACAGAAGCTCATCTGAGTGCACATCTGAAAACACACAGATTCTGTCTTGCCTTCCACCACACTGCTGTTCTCATGTCTGCATGCCTTCAGTTAGGATCCCCTCTTTGAAGAATTCAGTTTCATACCTATAGTAGACAGATGTGGTGATGACACGGCTCCCAAATTTAAGAGGAGATGTTACTCTATTGACAGCCACCTGACCATCTTCTTGTGGTGGGACAGAGTTGCTGCACAGCCTCCTGATTGCCCTTGCATTGTAGCCCCAAAAGGGAATTCCTTCCATTTTCATTGATTGTCATATTTCCCACCCACTATCCCCAGGAGAGAATGGTGTGCGATTCTCTGATAGGGCATTCTCATGATTGACTTGCCTCCTCTTCTGTGTTAACAGAGGATAAACCAGCTTGCAGTTTACCTTTCAGACACAGAGGCTGCCCTCCCCATGACCACTCCTGCTGCTCTTAGCTCGTAGCTGTACTCTGGCTGTCTGGCTTAGTCTTCTGTAGCTCAGTGTCGACACTTTGGGACTTTCGGCATATTTTCTCCTGATTTTTCCTTTACCCATTTTTTTCTTTTCCCTTCATTGCTGTTGCCTTGCATTGCTCTGAGATGGTTCTTCTGCCATGCACAGTCATGGAGTCTCTGGCTTTGGGACACAGTGGCAGGGATGTCCTGTACTCACTCTTTTCCTATTCTAAATAAGGGGTGAACAATAGCTATTTATTTTACTCAGGTGACCCATCCACCTTCATCTTTCACAGCTGCGTGTGGCAATACAATGTGCTGGCTGGAAAGAACACTCTAGACATTTTAGCCTTGGCTGTGAACCATTTGTTGCAAGTTACACTACTTTTCAAGGTATTTTCTATGATTGTCTGAGATTGCTTCCACAGAGTCCTGACATCAGGAAGTGGAGTGGTAGTTTGGAAGTAAGGAGGTCCAGAGAGAGCCACATGGTTTCGATCAGCTGACTACTTTCATCCCTATTTTAGAGCCAGCTGTGCCCACTCCCATTCACTCGACAACATGAGTGTTGGGCCTTTGCATGGTGCTTGCTGGCTGAGTACTTGCTCTTGTTTCTGGGATGTCTGCCCTCTCCATTTAAATATAGACTATTAATGGCTTGAAATGGGTCACATCCAGGGATATCAGCTCTTGGGATAACTCTCTTCTGAGGACCCTCTACTGTGCTGGAATTTCCTAGGTTAGTAAGAGGCTCTGGGATCCCATGCTAGGTGGGGCCTCTGAGGACAGATGTCTCTGGAGGGGAGGATCTATTGCAACCTAGTTTCCTATCTGTCTAGGTTCATCGCTTTTGACCTAGAAGAGTTGTTAGCATGAAGGGAGGGGCAGATGAACACGCATCTCTCTTTGTTATTTTTTTTTCTTGGTTTTGTGAGACAGGGTTTCTCTGTAGCTTTGGAGCCTTTTCTGGAACTAGCTCTTATAGACCAGGCTGACCTCAAACTCACAAAGATCCGCCTGCCTCTGCCTCTCCAGTGCTGGGATTAAAGGCGTGCACCACCATTGCCTGGCCACATATCTCCTCTTGCTCAACAGTTCTCCAAATGAACATCTAAGCAATGACTAATGTTAGGAGCAAATGCCCAGACGACACTGGATAATCTTCAGAGGCCTCCATCATAACTTTTAATTTATACCTGTGTCCCCGGGACATCTAAGTACGCTTACACAGTTTCCCTGGGTTTCTATGCTGAAAGGAATTGATTCTTTCTACTGATATGGAAGAGCTCCATTTCCGAAAGGAGAAAAGTAGACATTTTCCCTTTGTAAGTTGATTATCTCAGTTATTTGTCTACACAGTGGGAGGCTGACTAACACATGAGTTAACTGTGAAATGTCAGAACACCATAGCAGCTTGGTTATCTGTGTAAGACCTGCGCACAAGACACACACACACCACACACGGAGGGCAAAAAGGGGAGGGAGGATACTTGGGAAAGTGGTTTTCAAGACTAGGATGAAGATAAAAATAGTAATGAGGGTGAATATGAACACAATACATTGTACACTATATGAAACTGTCATAAAAATAAAATAAAAAGGATATTACAAAATCTTTTGAGTGGAGACATTGAGATGGAGAAAGCATGTACAATCTTACGGAAATAAATTGTTGACACAATTCTAGAGAAGAGACATGCATGACATTATGCGATGTGTATATGCCTCCGTGTGTGTTTGTGTCTCTGTGTGTGTGCACATGTGCAACCATGTGTGTTCATGGAAGTAGCAAGAATGGTGGTCAAGGTAAGCAGTACAGTTCATCTGTGGATCAAATACCACACATACATGGAACCAGTGGGGACCAGTCTCACACAGAGTATAAAAAAATGGGCAATAAAATAGGAAGCTCGTATATATAATTACAATAGTTTGCCTCTGCAAAAAAAAATGTGTTATATGAATGCAAGAAAAAAAAACACGTTTACAATAAGGTACTCCTTTGGTTGGCCTCGTCTCTGAGTTGTATTTCCAATTTAGAGACTTACATAGTTACCAGTAAAAAACAGAAAAAGAAAGAAAAGTGGGAGAAAGGCACAGGGTCTGCTTACTTTATATTCTAGTTGCCAAGAGTGGCAGTGTCTTTTGTTCTCAGGCCTGTCTTTAGCACATCAACAACCTCCATTCCTTACCACATTGAGTTACAAGGAGGCCATTGAACAAAGCAGCAAGCCACAGAGATCTTCAAATGGCAAAATGCAGCTGCCTTCTCTGTGTAGTAGGTGAAGGGTAGCTTTCACCTGAGGACAAGAACTTGTTTCCACTTGATTTCTGCTTGGCTCCTTTCTCTCAACTGAAAGCAAGCACACTTCATCCTCATATGTTCATGAAAGACACTGTGAAGCCACCCTAAGCCCCACAGCTCTGCGATAAAAAGAGAGGTCTCTATTGGCATTGGCTCCCTTGTCTCAAAACTCTCCATGACTACAGAATAAGAGATGGCTGGGAAGCTGTGCTCTCTTCCCATTCGGAGCTGGCAGAAGCAGCGAGGGCCTGAATGCTGCTGAGTCAGGTATCCAGACTGCCTGGTGAGATTGGATTGTGTGGTGTTGCCTGGGAGACCATCAGTACAAGTTTCTGCCAAGCAGCATCAAGATTCTGTACAGTCAGCTTATATTCCTCTCTAAGCCACAGAAGAGATTATTTTAGGGCTTCTCTGTGTGGCAAATGGCACTTCTGACTGACAAGTCCATTGTCAGCAAGTATGGGAGCTGCAGCTCCTAGGTAAAGTGAACCGCTGATACGAAAACAGCATCTACGAATCAATAAAGTATAAAAGTTCCATGGAAGTAGCGGAAGGTGTGAGCTAGTAAGTTACAGAAGCAATAAAAATAATGAAAAGAATATATATGTAAATATTTAACATTGTTGTGACCAAGGAAATGGGAGCTGAAAGCAGTAAGGTCTCTGGCTTTATCTATCAGGTGGTGGAAGTTGAACACTGAGCCCTGCACGCAGAAGGAACGGCATTCCATATTTTGTTTCTCAGGAGTAAACTGACACACATGGCAGAAGAATGGTTTACAGTATCTGACTAAAACTGGGCATGAAGAATTTTTGATCCAGTGGAATTTCACTTGCTGAGATGGATACAAAATGAGAATTTGAAAGCAATTTATATGTTCATTTGGAGGGGAAATGATTAGATTATTACACATTCATAGATCATAATGCTACAAAATCATTAAAAATATCAATACTGAATGCGGTACTAAGAACAAAAGTATTTATATTACGTGAAATTGCAAGCTGCAGTAGATCTTGATATTCTTTTATTTGTAACACAAAACTTTATTCATGAACAGGTTAGCAAATTCTTGGTCTCCTGGGGAGGCTGTCTTTAGGAAAAGACATGGAGAGAGAAGTTCACTTAAATTCTTTTCTTATTCTTCTCCTCATATTAACTGCAGGGGTTCCTTGTGTGAATTAAAAGGTACTGAATGAATAAACAGAGGCATAAAACATTAACATGTCCCACTGTGTGTAAGGGACACAGTGCAGCGGTGCTGGTGAACTGAAGGGGGTTGGATTTGGGAAAGGCTGTTGGTTGCCTATGAGGGGCCCACAGAGGAGATGGTACAGAGCTGTTGGTTGCTGATGAGGGCCCCACGGAGGAGATGGTACAGAGCTGTGGTACAGGGATGCTGTACACTGTATCCCCCTGCGCACTGGGATGCCTAATAAAAGTGACTCTGGCTATTTAGGAAAAGACCAACACTGGCTTTCTTTATCCTAGCAGCTTAGATTCAAACACGAGCTGCGCCAGTCTCTCACAGATTTGTCCATTCAGAGTCTTGCACCCACTCTGGAGGGTCTCTTTCACAGCCGAGAGTATGCATGCATCCCTAAGACGTTCCAAGGCAATCGATGCTGCTGGCGCAGGGTCCACACTTGAAGAACTACCCTTGGAGCCAGTAAAACAGAGGCATCTGATTAAATTGTACAACTTCCTCCTCCAGGGTGATAAATTAGAATTAAGAGAGGCACTGAAAAATCTGCCTTCACCAAGATAACTGGTGATGGGTCCATACTGATGCGTGCTTATGTTTTAGTTTCCCTCTGAACTCCTTTACTGGGTCCTTTCAGCTCTATCCCAAAGGGAGGAAGCAGGAGGATTTCACATGGTGATCGTATGCCAAAATGTCATCTATGGGTTATTGTGACACTGAGGAGGCAAGCAGGTACCAGAGAGGTGACAGAGTTTGGAAGTGGGCTCTGATCCCATGATGGCACTCAAGACTGTGGTACCTACTCAGATTGTGGGACAGGAACCTTCCACTCTGCAGATGAACTTTGGCTGGAGACTACTTCTGGGCACACACCACTATTGAGTATGGCATTAAGCTTGCTGAAGACCAGCAAACCCCCATTGTGCTCACATTACACAATTCCTTCATTTCTAGTTTTCCTGAGGGCATTGAGGACCAGAACAGAATGTGAAGAATGGATGGAAATGATGGGAAAGATTGTGTTGTGTAGCTGGAGCCAACAGTAACTCTGCTGACCGAAGAGAAATAAGGAAACCTCATAGCATCAGAGACAGGGCCTCCAGCATCTCTGCAAAATGCCATCATTTCTTTCAAGTTCTGTTTTGACTTCTTCCAAATGTATTCCAGAAGGGAGACCAGTGTGCCTTGGACCATATCCCACATCAGGTTCCCTCCCTGCATGAGGAGACTTGCTTAAATCCCCAGCTATTAACTGTCCTCTTTTCTTCAAACATGTACTAGACACGACCAGAGGGCCTTTTCCCTACTCAATTCGTACAGCCAAATTATCACCCCGCTCCCTGGATGCTCTACAAAGAACTAGAAGGAATGACTTTGGTGTCATTTTGATAAGATCTCATGGAAACATTCAAATTCTTCTCTGGTAGTTATTTTTGAAGAACCACAGAAATATGTCTTGGAAAAAAATTGAAAAAAACTGTCAGAAGTGTGTTTCCTATTTTCCTAGGTCTGCACATTTTCACTAGCCTTATAATTAAATCGGGTGCTCAACTCAGACACCAAGGGATCTTGCACACACAGGTGTTCAAGAACTGTATCCAGAATACTCACTGGCATCCCTGTGTTCCTCATTCATGGCATTTGCTCAGACAGACTCATGCTGAGGTATGAAGAGCGATTTTAGCTTAGCCTGACAGCAGTGGAGGACAAAACCATAAGGAGACGTGTAGCTGGACACTAGTGACCCCCTTTCTACAAGCTTTCAGAGTTTTTTTTTTTTTTTTGCATCCTTATCCCATCATACAGCCATGCTTGGGCTTGGCACCCAGCTTCTGACTTGTGGTGCTTGTGTGTGGCCTCAAAGTACACAACATCCCAAGTGGGACATGGCCACACTTTGCATCTCTAAGCAGGTCTGTGTCTACCATGGTTGCGGATGTCACCTTAGCTCCTGTATGCTTCCTGCACTCCTCACTCTCATCCATCATCCATCCACTGTTAGAAAGGATTTTGCCGAAGCCATATCATCTTCGCTTCTCTTTGCTGGCAGCCTTCCAAGGTTAGAATTGTAAATCACTCCCAGCTCAGAAGCCTCAGTGCTTTATAAATATGTGGAAAGTCTCAGATTCCATGTGTTCCAACAGCACACATGGCACAGACAGTGCCTTGCTTCCTTTCTTTGGCATGTTTATTCGGTGTTGACACAGCAAAGCTGTTGGATTCTGGAAGGACTGAGTGCATACCCATGATTTCACTATAGCTTTTACTTTCCTTCATGTCTTTTCCTTTTTCTTTCTCTCCCGTCCTTCTCTTTTTTTTCTCCCTTTTCTTGCTTCTTCCTTCAACCCCATATATTGTCAGCTTTCAAATTCTCTGAAAGGCCTGAGGCAAGTCACAGGCAATGTTTCCTATTCCAGGATCATCCATATAGGACTTTCTCCTTCCAACCAGGTTCCCACCAAGGGAGGCATCAGGATCCATTCCTGGGGTTGTACAGGGACACCTGAGTCGCTCTTGGGGAGTCCTTCTAGTGTTAGTGGGAAGTATTCATTAAGTTTGTAGAAGCTGGAAGACACGCTTTGGTGTGGTCCAGAAGGATACTGCCATCTTTCTTCAGAACATATTCTGTGATGAGCATTTAAGTATTGCTTTCATCCCACCAGTCTTGGAGTCACATACATGGCACTTACACAAACGGGTGCAGTAAGGCACTATCCTGGAGCAGCTGTCTGTACCCTGTTGTTATATTAGTGTAAGATGTGTTACATTTGTATTGTGGAATGTTTGTTTAATGATGCAAAGATGTGTTGCATTCTTTTACATTGCATCTTTAACTCTGTGAAGCTGTGTTGCTTTGCCTGCCTAAAACACTTGATTGGTCTAATAAAGAACTGAATGGCCAATAGTTAGGCAGAGAGGGATAAGCTGGGCTGTAAAGCAGAGAGAATAAATAGGAGAAAAAGAAAAAGGGAGGAGCAATAAAAGGAGAAGGAGAGGAGGACACAAAGGTCAGCTAACCTGCCGCTCATGGAGTAAAAAAGGAAAGAAAGGAATATAGAATAGAGAAAGGTAAAAGTTAAGAGACAAAAGGTAGACAAGGTAATTTAAAAAATATTGACTAGAAATAAGCCAAGCTAAGGCTGGGCATTCATAAGCAAGAATAAGTCTCTGGGTATTTGTTTGGGAGCTGTGGGGAAGGTCCCTAAAGAGAAAAAAAAAGCCCCAAACTACATTTTGGTACCCAATGAGGGACTCAAATATCCTCCTAGAGCCTGAGAAAGCTGTAAAAAAAATACATAAACAAACTGACACAGCTCCTCTTAGAGTTTCTTCTTACAGTAAGCTCTTGAGCAACTAGTACATTAAGAAAAAAAAAAGCTAAGTAAAAAACCCCTGCCACAATGCAAGCAATGGCATTCTAGAGCTCTGAGATCTGGAGGGTTGAATGCAGTTCCTGGTCAAATGCATCTCCAACCAGGCTGCTAGCTTTAGGCTTGGCTTTCATGAACCCAAGAAGGGTGTGGAGTCAGCTGATAGAGGCATGTGGAGAACCCAGCTGTAGCTTACCAGTTTAAAGTTGCTTACATGGTCGGAAGAGGTCCAGATGGAACAAACCTCTAAACAGGTTGCAGTGTGTTTAACAATGTGCATAGAAAAGAAAAAGAGACAGTCAGAGGAAGAAATAGTTTAAAAATATTAAAATAAGGTCTTTAAAGAGGCAGTAAAATAATGTAAAACAATAAGCCACATAAAGATGAAAATACACAGGAAGTCTGGATTCTATATGGTATTGTGTTGATTTTGAATTTTTTGATTGCTGATAATTTGACAGCAGCTAAGAGATATGGGATTGAAAGAGGGACTACTGAAATAATCTAGTCTAGATATTTTAAGAATGTCTTAACTTTAAAATGAAACTCAAAAAAATGCTTTGCTTTGGAGAAGAGGTTTTGCCTTTATTTCCACAGGAAACGAGAGGGTGTGGATCCCTTCAGGGTTGATATGGATCAGGTTTGGTTGGGGAAGATCTCCTGAATCTTGACAGGTGACATATATCAACAAAGGTCTTCCCAGGACTTGGTCATTACATCAATTTTCTCAGGGATCCCTAAAACTTCCTTAGCCTACAGACAACAGGATACAGTCTAGAGAAGGTGTCTGCATTCTCAAGAGGTGGGGTGGGTGCTTGTTTGTTATTTAATGGGTTATGGATAGTTGTTATCGTTTAGGGGAGTATAGAAATATAGGATAAAAAGACAAGTATTAATCTCAAACATTTTGCATTGGCATGGATTTTGGTATATTGGTACAAATTTAAAGTTATTTTTATTTATATGTTTATGAAGTTTATTTTATTTCTTTATTTATGTGCATATATTTCTACTTTTTTGTGGTACTGTGCTCATGCAACTTTTAAAAAATGCAATGTATAATTAAGAAATGAGCTTACAAGTTAATCTATAATAATCAAACTTGTAGTCACATTAGGTGTGTTTTCAAGGTTAAACAGGTATATTTTAGACAGGTGATTTTCAAAGATTTCAAAGATCTACAGAGTATGACATTTAAGAATTTTAATAACCGAATGTTTTTCATGACAATGAGACACATTAGCAGGACCAATTTACTTTATAAAAGGATGATGGACATTAAAGAAAATCCTTATGGAGTTTGCTTTAAATGTGGCAAAGGTAGCACATAGGAAAAAAACCTGTTTAACTTTGTCAAGACAAGACAGGACAGTCCTTTAAATTTTCCTCTTCACTGAAAAGTCTGTCAGATATCCTAAGCCTGTAGGCTGAAGATTGATGCCCCAAGATTGAAGAGGAACTTTGGGTGACTGTCCAGGCAGCCAGATGTCTTTGTTGTTAGATAATATTACATCTTTCTGGGGTCTTTGATGGAGTTAAAAACCAAATAGAGTTTTCTGTAGTCATGATAGAAAGTAAATTAGGTAAAAAAAATTGGAATCACTAAGAAAAAAAAAATTATACCCTGATCCTGCTTTTGGGTTTGTATTTTGCATCTCAATTTTTGATTTTTTTTTTTACTAGAACTTTCTAAGGAAGACTGTAGGGGTCTGTGCATTGTTCTTCAGGAGCTGTATCCCTTTTCTCTGTGGCTACACTACTCCTACTTCAGGCAGGAAGTTAGCCTTCAGAGACTACATAAGCCACAGCCACATGGCCTGTGGCTGATATCAGGAGAGAGGTGCTTTCAGAGAGGGTGAAACCAAATAGATGCCATTCAGAGACTTGCTGTGCACGTTCCTCATCACCAGGACTGGTTTCTTCATTCATGTGAAGGGCATGAGATTCTCTCTCAGGGGCTCTTTTGCTCTTTCTAGCTAGATGTGCCCATGTGAACTCTAGAAGCTCTCCTTTAGCACAGGCAGGGTACCTTTTCTCACAAGACAGCAGGCCCTCTGAATCCTTAGCTTCCTCTTCTTCAGAATCCTGAGATCCTGTATATCTGAGAGCTTTGTTGAGTGGAATGGACTGGGCTCAACTTTAGCTGTAGGCTTTGTTATGCCTGGGGTGACTTTTTACTTCTGTCTTCTGAAGGTCAAGGAAAAGAGAAGGTTCAAAGGTTGCTGTAGGATAATGCTCTTGTACACTGTAAAGATTTGTCACTCATATTAGTTTAATAAAATACTTGTTGGACCATAGCCAGGCAGGAAGTATAGGCAGGGTGATCAGACTAGTAGAATTCTTGAAAGAGGAAAGGCAGACGTGCATTCCCCAGCCAGATGCAGAGAAAAAAAAAGATGAGAATGCTTTACTGAAAAAAGGTACCAAGCCACAAGAATTTTGGGTTAATTTAGTTGTAAGAACTAGTTAGTAATAAGCCTGAGCAATAGGCCAAACAGTTTATAATTAATAAAAGCCTCTGTGCATTTATTTGGGACCAAACAGCTATGGAACCGGGTGGGTCAAAAAATTCTGTCCTCAAATAGAAGAGAGCTTTCAGATGTGATAAACAGATGGAAATGATGGTAATGGATGCCAACTTCACAAGGATAGCCACCTCACAGAGGGCACATTCCCCAGGAACTGTTATTCGGACACCCATACCTATGCCTGTGATCACCAACATATATATTCTCATTCAGCGAGCAACAGAAAGGGGTCTTCAGCTCTAGGCTGTCAGACTCTGGAAGAATTGTGTACATGCAGGTTCTTATGTACTAATATAGGCTATCCCAACATGGAAACAGTCCTAGAGTCAGCATCACTGTCCCCTATTAAACAATCAGGGCACTATTCACTCGGGGTCTCCTCCTTTCTCTGATATTATGGCGTTATTGTCATACCTGGACTGCAGAAAGCCTATCACTTCAGTTCATGAAGGTCATGGACACCCCTGTTCCTTCTGAGAATAGGGTAAACAACATGGCCTTCAAGGTCTGGCAGTGCCAGAGTTTTCTACTTGTCTTCTGTCAGTCACAGTTAATTCTGGCCTTGTTTCTTCTAAGAGAAGTGTGTGTGTGTGTGTGTGTGTGTGTGTGTGCATGCGTGCATGCATGCACACATGTGTGCACACATAAGTTATATGAACATACATGTGTCCAGAGGTTAAAGATACCATAAGTAACATTCTTTAAGAGACACTTGTTTTGTTTTTCTCGAATAGGGTATTTCATTGGTATCTGGGGCTCACTGAGGTGACCAGATGGCTGGCCAGTGAGCTGCAGGTATTCTATTCACCTGTCTCTGCTTCTTTCATGCTGGGATTGTAATCATGTTTCTTCCAGATCTTATGAGATTTTAGTAATGCAAATACTTCATTGGTTAAGCTATCTCTTCAGCCCATCCAGAAGAATCTTTGCGTAAGGACAGGCTGAACAGGCTGCTTACAACTTTCTAGTACTTGCCTCTCTGACTGGGTTTCCTTCTTCCTAGCTGGGGACCATTCTGCTCTCATCTGAATGCTGTTAAGTACAAATGATCCAACTGGTTTCACATCTGCTGTGAACCAAAAAACATGAATAAAAGATGTACAGACTGGCCACCACTGAGCGGGTCTTCAGTTCTTCACAGCCGCCCTGCTGTCTAGGGTCAATGTGTGTGCCACACAGAGGGGAGTAGCTGGTGCTATGACATCACATTTATAATGTCACAGGAGAGAAGGGGATCTGCTCCAAGGAGGATGTGAGGGAGGGTTGAACAATCATTCCTCCCTTGGGCCCTTCTTTGCCCTATTTTCAAACTCAGCTCATAAATGTGTTCCTTGTGAAGTTTGGTGGCAGAGAACTCTGGGTCTTATTGTTTGTTTTTATGAGAACCGGTTGGTTGATTGTCAAAACTGGTCTCATTTCTGGGACTATGGAAAAGTGTTGGCTATTGAAAGATACACTAAGATAGAATATGTTTTTTGTTCAAATGACATTAGAATAGAAACAATGCATGGTCTATTTGTGCAGGGTAACCAGGAGCGGTGTTCTAAAACTTGAACTTCAGACCAGTTCCAGAAAAATTGCTAGGAGAAGGACCCAGGTATTCATAGGCCTTAACATTTCCAAGATGACACTATGCAGGCCAGAGGGAAGGTCAATGTTTCTTAGGTTAGAAAATTCAGGTTCTTTGTGGCAGAGATTGAAGAGTTTGTGTTCACAGGGCATTGAAAAAAATTTTTTTTTTTATTTAAATCACTGCTTGGCCCATTAGCTCTAGCTTCTTTTTTTTTTTTTTTTATTCTTTTTTAATTAAAATTTCCACCTGCTCCCCGTTTCCCATTTCCCTCCCCTCCTCCCAAATATTGCCCCCTCCCCTCACTCCCCTCCCCCTATCTCCACTCCTCTTCTCCTCCCCCCACACCATTCCCCCTCCCTCTCGATACTGGAGAGCAGTCCAAATTCTCTGCCCTGCGGGAAGACGAAGGTCTTCTATCTATGTCCAGGAAGGTGAGCGTCTAAACAGGCTAAGCACCCACAAAGCCAGTTCATGTATTAGGATCGAAACCTAGTGCCATTGTCCTTGGCTTCTCATCAGCCTTCATTGTCCGCCATGCTCAGAGAGTCCAGTTTCAACCCATGCTTATTCAGTCCCAGACCAGCTGGCCTTGGTGGGCTCACAATAAATCAGTTCCACTGTCACAGTGGGTGGGTGCATCCCTCGTGGTCCTGATTTCCTTGCTCATGTTCTCCCTCCTTTGGGCATTGAAAAATTTTATCTGGGATATTTTACCCACAGGCATAGGGTTGCCAATGGTGGGGGTGTATACCAGGAAGACAGAATGAGGGTAGGTTAGGTATTATGTCCTTTGGAGCTGAAGTCTCAGTCATTAGCGAACTGACATCTATGGGTATTGGGATCTGACGTTAGGTCCTTTGATAGAGCAATATGCACTTTTAATGACAGACACCACCTTGCTAGACCTAATGGCTATTTCATATATTAACTATCTGTGTAAATATTTTTCTCATTATTATATTTCTTAATTTGTGTATTTGAGTTTCTCCCTTTCCTTCCCTAAAATTGTTTTTGTGTATATTAATTAAAAAATAATAAGATGGGTTGTTTACTTACTCATTAATTGACTGCCTTTCCATTATTAGTTGTTAATTTCCCTTTATACTTGTATTAATTCTTGCATTTTATTTTGAGGTCATTTTCCAGTCTTTAAATTAGTCCTTATATTTATAGATCAATTGCTAGCACTTTCAAAAAGTTCTGGAATTTTATTATCTGTTAATCTCCCTTTATTCAAGAGTTGTTTAATGGTATATATGTGTTACTGTTAATTTCCAATGATATGACACCACAAGCTGACAATATTCACCAATGCTGTGTGCACCTGTATGAACCACATTTGTGCAATCCATATTTTTTGAATAAAGCACTAACATTTCAGAATCTACCACATCCTTTACAATTTTTATCTTCTTTTCAATCTTTGATTGTTTTGACACAGAAAGTTGCTACCTTAGGCACTCTGACTATGCATTTGAAAAGAGAGTGTATTCTGCTGTTAAGGGAGCTGTTCCTTTACTGTCAATGAGGTCAAGTTGATTGACAGTGGTGGTTAAGTCATCTATATCGTTCTAATTTTCTCTCTAATCTGTGAGCTATTGATAGGAGCTGAATCTCCAACTGTAATTGCACCTACACCTCCTCAGTTCCATCAGCTTCTGCCTCATCTGTGACTCTTTGTAGTCAGATGTGCATATGGTTAGTGTACTGGTGTACATTGCTTTGGAAAACTGGTACCTTTATCATCATGGACACTTTTATCTTGATAAGTTTTCATTGCCTAAAATTAACATAGCTAGCTACCTGTGATGATTAAATTTAATTGCCAACTTGATGTAATCTAGAATGACCTGGGAGGAGATTACCAATGGAGACTTTCCACATTGTATTGTCTTGTTGGCATGTCGATGGGGATGGTCTTAAGCTCATTGATGTGGGAGGACTCAGTTCAAAGCTGGAAGCACAGTTCCCTTGGCAAGAGGTCTTCAGAACTCTATGAGTGGAAAGATTGAGCTGAGGACAACTAAGGAAGAGAGTATGTAAGCCTTCATTCTCTCTGATCTTGACTGAGGCTATGATGACCAGTTGTTCAAGTTCCCATTACTGTGACATTCCAAGCTATAGTATGGGATTATGAGCTGAAGTAAATCATGTCTAGGTAGTTTGTCATAGCAACAGAAATAAGACTGGAGCCGGGGCGGTGGTGGCGCACGCCTTTAATCCCAGCACTCGGGAGGCAGAGGCAGGCGGATCTCTGTGAGTTCGAGGCCAGCCTGGTCTACAAGAGCTAGTTCCAGGACAGGAACCAAAAGCTACGGAGAAACAACCCTGTCTCGAAAATCCAAAAAAAAAAAAAAAAAAAAAAAGAAGGAAATAAAACTGGAATACTGGGCTATCTTTATTTTCACTTGCCTTATAATAGTTTATTTTTCTATGCTCCTTTTCATTTGTTTATGTTTTTATGTTTAAGATTTCTTGTAATCAACATAAAGTTTGATTTCATTGTTTTAAAAATCTACTCTGATGATCTCTCTCTTTTGAGGATATCCTTATAAGACTGACAGATATCACCTTAATGTTTGGTACATTTGTTTTGGTTTTTCTTTACTTTTTTCAGCTTTTTCGGATTTAGTTGAACATTTTGTATCATTCCTCTTTTGTCTCATCCACTGACTTATTTATTCTGCTTTATATGTACATACATTTCAGTGACTGCCCAGGGTATACAATGCATGCAAACTAACGTTAAGCCTTTTCATGTGTCACTAGAGCTCCTTCCAGCAGTGCGCTCTGCTCTCTCCCTTGGGGTGTGCTGCCATGTCTCACAGTCTATGTACTAGATTCTTGCTTTAGATAAATCAAGAAGAGAAAGAATAGGATTATCTTTTGCTAGTATTTATTCTTTATCTACAGATCCATGTTTTTTTTTACCTATATCATTTTCCTTCTGCCCAGAAAATTTATTCAGTATTTCTTATAAGCGCAGATCTGCTGGCAGTCAATTCACTTGTTTGAGAATGTGTATTGACTTTGATAGATGTTTTCTTTCTTCCCCTCTTTTTTTATTACAGGTGATGTAATTTTTTAAACATTTGTTATTTTTAAAAATTTAGTTCTTGAGATTTTAATATATAATTGCATCATTTATTCCTTCCCTTTCCTTCTTCCAGATCCTCCCATATACTCCTCCTTGCCCTCTAACAAATTTATGGCCTTTTTATTTATTAGTTGCTATTTCATGAACATATGTTTATGAATACAAATGTAACCTGCTCGGTCTGTTATGTTACTTGTATGTGTGTGCAAATGTGTGTATATTTATGTTTCTTGTGCTTTTTCTTTGGTTCTTCTTTGCTTGATTGTTTGTTTTCTCTTATTAAGGTTACTGGTTTTATTTTACCTTATCTTTTTTTCTCTTTCGCTCATTTTTAGATGCTTGTTCGTTTCCTGAGGAAAGAACGAGAATGTGTATAGATTTGGATAGATGGGGAGTAGGAACAATCTGGTAGGAACTGGGGAAGGGGAAGGCATAACCAGAATATATAGCATGAAAAAATATATTCTCAACTAGAAAAAAGAAAAAAGGAATAAAGAAAATCATTTTGTCCTTGGTCATTTCCTCATATACCTTACAATACATATATCTTGGCACCATATTTGTTCATCCTTGGAAATATAGCTTCTGGAAGATTATACAAATCCCAAAGGGCTGCTGTGATGGGTCTCATCTCTCCATCTCTTCTAGTATCCCCAGTGTTAGTTGTATCCCACGAATACCTCAACTAGCTGGAGTCTAGCATATGTAATGCTGCATGGCCTTGGAGGTCAGATCATAACAAGGTCTTGTGCTCCTAGGTGCCGGAGACATTGCTCCTGTGACACACTGCCATGCTATAAGGATGCTCACATTAGCCCAGTAGTAGAAAGACCACTTGGCAAGGAAAGGGATGACTGCTCTCATAAATAGCCTGGTGAAAGCAGCACCCATAGGCAACTCTGACCACCAATCATGAGAGAAGACACTTCCCAATGGTTCTGCCTGATGTGGGATTCCCCTTGTATGCTGTGAATATGTTTTATTACCATTGGTTAATAAAGAAGCTATTTTGACCTATGGTATGGCAGAATAAAGCCAGGAGGGAAATCTAAACAGAGATAGAGAGTAGGCAGACTCAGAGAGATGCCCTGAAGCTGCCAAAGGAGAAGGATGCCAGAATCTTACTGGTAAGTCACAGCCTTGTAGAGATACACAGATGAATAGAAATGGGTTAATTTAAGACGTAAGCGCTAACTAGGAATATGCCTAAGTCATTGGCCAAACAGTGTTGTAATTAATATAGTTTTTGTGTGATTATTTGGGTCTGGATGGCCAGGAAACAAAAAAAACTGTCTCTGTTTACATAATGGCACCCACCATTTGGGGTGTGGGTTCACATAAGATCCAAAAAAGATTAAGAAAATAAATGAGGGCTTCTAGACACACAAAAACAGTAGCCAAGTGCATCTTCTTGGTAGCCACATATTTTTAGTCAGGCTCTGTTTACTGGCATCAAACAGAGGCACAGCTCCTTTATGAAAAGGCTTTCTGACTCAGTGTTGGCAGCAAAAACTGCATTGCTCCTTTAAGAAACAGCTTCCTGGTTCATGGTGGTGGCACAAAGGGCTCTGGTTCTTTTGAGAGGTCTTGTTATGAGGTACTTAAAAGGGGTTTGTGAGCAGCATGTGGCAAGTTGCTTAATGGTGGCAGCTTAGACCTGCTGCATTCCCTGGAGCTGCAGTGATAAGCATGGCTTGCAGAGCTTATGGTAAATGTACCTCCACCATACTGAAAGGCTGAGAGAGGCATATTAAACATCCAGGGCCACAGAAACCATATCACTGACTTTTTTTTTTTTTAAAAAAACAAACAAACAAACTTCTGTTAGAAAAGGATTTCAGATACACAATAGGACAGATTTGGACAAAAAAAAAAGACCTCTAAATGAGACACAGTGTTTAAAAAATGTATGTAGGCTTAAGAAAAAAATGGGTATAAGCAGTTATAGAAAGAGTTTTTAAAAATAAAGCAAAGTCTTTAAAGATACAGTAAAAGTAATATAAAAGATTACAGAAGTCATAGATTAAAGAAGTAAAGTTAGTAAAATAAATATTAAAAAGTAATAGAGTAAAAAATAAGTCACTTAAAGATGGAATATACAAAGAAAGTTTGGATTATGTGTATTATTGTGTTTTCTTTAAATTTTTTGACTGTGAATGAGCTAACTACAGAGAGCATATTTCACTGTACATACTACTAAGCTAATCCAGCATTTATATTCTAAAGGTATCTTGACTTCAAATTTGAGTCTAAGATATGTTACTCTGGAAAAGAGGTTCTGCTTTTGTTTCTATAGAAGATAAGATCCTATGGATTCCTTCTAGGCTAATGTGGTTTGATGGAACAAGACCACCTGAAAGGTCTCCATGAACCCTAAAAATACTTCACCCAACAAACAGCAGGAAGCAGTTTGGGAAAAACTACACCCAAATTCCCCAAATAATTGTTTATAAATGTTTATTTTTATTTTAAAAGGATTGGTTTAAAAGTAAGGTGGATATGCTATTGAGGTGAATATTTTGCATTGGTAGGGATCTTGGTTTATTGATACAAATTTAAGGTCAAATATTTATATATATTTCTGCTCTTGTTTAAGGTATTGTGCTTGTGAAGCTCACTTAAAAGTGTAATGTATAATTAAGAACTACAGATTAATAGGTAGTCATCTATAATAGTCAAACTGTAGTCATGTTAGCTATGTTTTCTAGATGTACAGAGATATATTTTAGATGGATGGATATTCTTCAAACCTTTCAAAGACCTACAGAATATGGCATTTAAAATGTTGTAAGAACTTACACTTTTCTCAACAGTGAGACATATCTGCTTCTGGCAGCACCAATTACTTCAGAGAGGTTGATGGGCAATGAAGAAACTTGTTATGGAATTTGCCTTCAATGTGACAAGACTAGCCATTTGGGCAAGAAACTGCTCTTGCCTGGACTGCTTGATTATGATATGCTTTATAAACTGGATATGAAGGACCAACAGAATAATGACTTCCTAAAAGACAGAATGGTCCTTTAGGGTTCCTGCTTCATGAAAGAGTCTACAGATATTCTGCAGGACACAGAAAAAAAAAGATTGACAAACTTCCAATATAGGCATAACAGTCTTTCAAATTTCCTGCTTCATGGAAAAGTATGCCAGATACTATGGGCCTGCAGGCTGAATATAGATGCCCTAATATTATACAAGAAGTTTGGGTGATTGTCCAGGCAGCAAGATGTCTCTGTAAATTCTAGAGTTTTGGAAGTTGCTTACAATGCAATGCCTGTTTACTTAGGTAATATTATATCTTTCTGGGGTCGTCAATGGAATTAAAGACAGACAGTTATAGTTATAGCTTTCCTTAGTTATGATAAATGATAAATTAGATATGAAGCTTTCCAGACACAGATAGACTAAATATTGTAAATGTAATTCTTGCTTGATATCTGTTTTGTTACCTGTAATTTTACTATGTTAAAATTAAAAACTTTCTTTTTATTTAGATGAAAAAAGTAGATGAGGTGGGATTCCCCTATGTAGGTTGTGAATATGTTTTATTACCATTGGTAAATAAAGAAACTGTTTTGGCCTAAGGCAGGGCAGAATAAAGCCAGGTGGGAAATCTGAACAGAGATATATCTAGAGAGAGTAGGCAGAGTCAGAGATAGACCATGTAGCTACCAAATAAGAAGGATGCCAGAACCTTACTGGTAAGCCACAGCCTGGTAGCGATACACAGATTAATAGAAATGGGTTAATTTAAGATGTAAGAGCTAGTTAAGAATATACCTAAGCCATCGGCCAAACAGTGTTGTGATGAATATAGTTTCTGTGTGATTATTCAGATCTGGGCAGCCAGGAAATGAATATGCAGACTCCATTTATATCTGCCCATCTGAGGTTCCAGATTTCACTGAGCAGAGATAAGCCCATGTCACAGTGACCACTGAACTCCTTGGCTACACAGAAACATGAACCTAATGATGATGTTGCCTCATACTAAAAGGTATAGGAGTTTTGCAGCACCCAGGTCCTACATAACATTTTGAGTTTTAGAAAAACAGGGAGCAGGTTATATACATACATTTCTCCAAAAATCAACAAGAGCTATGCAGAACTTGGTCAAAGTTTGATGCAAATTTACCCTGCCATAGAGCTCACTTTCTCTGTAGTGTTAAGAAAGCTCCTGCCTGGGTCAGAATTTCTAACCATTCAGCAGTTAGAGTACTTCTGGGTCTATGTGGAGGTCCTGGGGCCTGTGTTCTGATAGAGAACCTTGATAGAACCTTGCCTTATTCAGGCTTTGAACCCAGAAGGCTTAGTTTCATCCTGTATGTAAGTTACTTTTCTTGTTGCTTTGACCAAATACCTGACAAGAGCAAAGGAGGGAAGAGTTACGTGGACTGCTTATTTCAAAGAGTAAAGCTACAGTGTCTTGGAAGTGATGGTAGAGCAGAAAACACATCATAGGGGCAAGAAAGCACAGACAATGAGAACACAGAAAGACCCCAGAAGAGAGAAAGTCCTCAAGGTGAAGCCCAAGTTAGCTATTTCCTCTAACTAAGTCCTAAGTCTCACCAACATCTTACCTATCAACAATGCCATCATACTATGAATCTATCAAGGAGCTAATCCATTCATTAGATCAAAGCCTTCAAGATCTAATCAACTCTGGAAAGACCTGACAAGCACACCCAGGAGCATTCTTTACTAATTCTTCTGGGCATATTTTATCCAATCAATTTGACAGTCAAGATTAACTACCCTAAGCTTCTTTGATGCTCTCAACCAGAAAATACTGAGCTAAGATTTTACACATGGATGTTCAGCTGGTTCATACCATCTGGGGCCTGGGTACTGCATGTTCTTGACACTATTGAAAAAAACCTTCTCCTTTATCAGTGGAGCCTCACAAAATAAAGTACTATAGTTAGTAAGGGTTATACTATTAGCTTATTTTGTGTTCTGTTGTGTATCTCAGAAGAGCTGAGAGCAAGCAATTTATAAAGAGAAGTAAATGTGGCTCTCAGTTTGGGAGGTTGGGAAGTTGGAGAACAAGGAATGGCATATGCTCAGCATCTGGCTAGGACCTTCTGCTGCATTATAACATGTCCAAAGGCATCATCACATGGTGATAGAACAAACATGCAATTCAGGTTTCTCTTCTTAGAAAACCGCCAACACCACCATGGGACCACTTCTACCGACCTTATCTAATTAACAGCACTAATCCCTTCTCAAAGGACCAACCTCCAAATACTATTAACACATGACTGGAGATTAAGTTCTCCATGCAAGAACGTTGGAGAGATACATTCAAATTACAGCAGCTGTTCATGACAACATCGATTGTATTTAACAATGTAAAAAAATAAGCACACTGTTTGGATAAGGTATATGTGTGATCACGTGTGGAGTGCACCAAATGCCTGACCTGGTTGGTGTCACACTAGCGTGTCCCATGGGAACACCTAAGAACAAATGTGTGTGTGTGTGTGGGGGGGTGATGGGGGAAGATGGGGAGAGATGGGGGAAACTGGGGGAAGGGAAGGCTTGCCTTCTATTTCCTGGCTCCATAGCCCTACTCTACTTTGCTTTGCACTGTATGGCTGCCACTTGGGAAGTCTCAATGCTCCCACTACCCTTTTCTCATTGCAATAAAAAGAATCCTTGGAAGAAATGAAATTTTGTGGTTGACAACTCTTGCTGACCAGTGCCCTGTCCCTCTGTTCCACATCCTTCAGACTGGCCCCCTAGGCAAGTTCCGCTTGAGATCTAGTACGAGCATCCATTTCTGTCCTGTTTCTGTTATGACATCTTAAACGCAGGTGAATTTAGGGAGACTTGCTTAGTCCCTTCCAAGTGACTCCCTGCTCCATGTCTGAGAGCAGTTTAGAAAGGAGAGACTAAGCTATGGCAGGAGTGACAGCTGGTGACTGTGCACTAAGGGTTGCTCAGATCATAAGGACATGTGGCCCCAGCACTGGCCAGATCTTTCTTTCACACTCCATGGAAGAATCTCTGAGACCTTCACAGTCAAGAGTGGCGGCAGGTTCTACTAGTCACATGGCCAGAGTGGATCCAGACTCATTTTCCTATTACTAAAGCAGATGAGCCCCACACCACAGCCTTCCCCCAAGCATTTCAGCAAGCTTCAAATTAAAGAACCTCACCCCTGCCATCTGGGCCTGGGAATACTCTCACCTCCCATTTGCTCCCCAGACACCTCTATCTCCTCATCAGAGAATCAAAGGGTTCACAGAGGCCACAGCTGGGTGAAAACAAGTGGTTTTTCATTCCTTCACATATTAGATGACATTTCTTGTTTGTTTTCTTGTTGTTGCTGTAATTGAGGAAACTCATCTTAGAAGATGTTCTGGAAACAGGAGTTAAAAAACTGAAAGAGCATAAGAGGACCAGGAGGAGAGGAAAGAAGAGAGGGAGGAGGGGCAATGGAGCAAGAGGAGGGGAGGAAAGGAGAAGGAAACCAAGGAAGAGGAGAGGCAGCTGCCAGCATCAAGGTGAGAAGAGTGAGACAGAAAATGAAAGACGCTGCCAGTACGAAGAGGTCACAGTGGCTATTTCTGGTGTGTGAGGCATTCCATTAGCGTGGTTATGCGGAGGGCATTAGCGCTGTGACCTGCGGGAAGAAGTGATTTAATACCGAACATCCTTCCTTTAGCTTCCAAAGAGGAGGATCACATGTGAAGGTGGTGAAGACACTGCTGAGAACAAGCCAAAGAGCAATGTGGGCGTCTACCGCCAACTACAGGAGAGCAGTATGAGGCCATAGCATCGCAACTCTACTGTCCTATATAGCCTTGGTACTATCCCACGATACTGCAGGCATACTGTCTTGAGCACCCCATTCAGTGATACAGTTTGGGGAGCGATCACCTTACACCCTCCCTCATCAGTCTGCCCTTAAGTCCTCCTTTGTGAGTTCCTTCAGGCTCTCTATCCTGGAGAATGTTTTTAAACCTGTTCTGCGGCGTTCCTCCATCCCTCAAGCCCCCCCATCCTGGCAGTGTCTTAGGACCTCCACCATCAGGCGCTTTTCAGGCCCACCTCCATGAAGTACGCCTCATGTCTTTCATCACAGGGAGCCTCTCAGACCTTCCATCCTGGGGCACCCCTCATATTTGCCATCTTTGGGCACTGCTCGGATCCTTCATCTGGACCACCTCCTCAATCCTCTGTCATGGGGCACCTCCTAGGTATTTCTTTCTGGGACATTTCTCAGACCCACCGTCCTGGGGTACTTCCCAGACCCCCCATCTTTGGACATCCTTTAGGGCCCCCATCATTGGGTATCTTCCAGGCCCCCTGTTCTGGAGTATCCTTTAATCCCTCTATTATGGGAGTTGACGCATGATTAATAAAAACTCAGAGAGAGAAATTGGGGTTTCATCTGAAGATCTGAAAAGCAAAGCAGCTATCCACTGGCTCTTACTTCCTCAGTCTGGAATGGTGATCTTGCCTCTAGGAATCTCAGAATGAGACTGTGTCTGAGAGCTGTCTCCTCTCGTTTTATAATCCTCTCTAATTCTGTGATTAAAGGCACGCACTACTACCGCCTGGTTTCTATGGAAAGCTAGTGTGGCTACTGAGATTAAAGGTGTGTGTTATTGCTGCCTGGTTTATAAGGCTGGACAGTGTGGCTATTTTACTTTTCTGATCCTCAGGCGAATTTTATTTATTAAAATACAAGTGAAATGACACTACAGGGAGTCACGTATGTTTTTTTCCCTAGTCTTGGAGTATCTTGAAGAAGGAGGCATCCAGGTCCAAGCTGAAGCTAGGCATTGCCTATGACCCCAGTAAATATCCATTCCTAAAACACCAGCGCTGCTGTCCTGCCAAAAACAGTGTAAGGGCTATTCTTGGTTGTCAACTTGACTACACCTGGAATTGACTAAATCCCCAAACTGGAGGAGCACAGCTGTGAGGTATTTTTGTTTAATTTGTGGGGAGATCCACTTCTAATCTGGACCTCTGAAGTGGGAAGACACCTTTAAACCAGATCTTTAGAGGTGAGAAGACCCACCTCTAATCTGGGCCACCCCTTCTGATGGAGGTCTAAATAAGCATATTGAGAAAGGGAGTTTTCACTCTTTGACTGATTGCTTTTGCTTTACTAGGAAGATCATTCCTTAATTGGCATTAGAGCCTACTTCTTCAGGATTCTGGCATATAGTAAAGACCAGCTGAGACATCCAGGCTCGTGAACTGAGCAACTACTGGGTTCTTGGACCTGCCATTCATAGGCAGCCATTGCTGGATTAGCTGGACTATAGTCTATATATCATTCTAATAAATCTATCTATGTATCATTTATCTATATTTATATCTATATGGACAGGACCTGGGGTGGACCTAGAACCCGGAAGCTATAAACTCCCAGGCCCATGAGGCAGATGCAGTGGGTATAGCATGAAGTTCTCACACTCCCATATCCCTTCAAAGTCCCACTGACCACATGGAGATGTCCAGCAATTACAGAAAAGTGAGTGCTCTTATGGCAGGGAGTACTGGGGTAAAGGAGTGGAGGACAGGGCAGAACCTAAGGGTAAAAGAGTATTGGTTACTTTTGCCATTGCTGACGCAAAGTACTTGACAATGATCGCTTAAGGAAAGAAGGCTCTGTGGTAGCTCACTGTTTAAAAAGGGAGCCATCTACTATGGCTGGGAAAGCAGAGAGTTGGGGTGTCAGGTGACTGGCCCTGGTTCATCTGTTTGCAGTCCTGGAAGCACAGAGTAGATAAAGAGTAGGGCTTGGCCTTAAAGCCTCCAGCTCCCTTCACCAGCACATAGTCCATGACATACCTTCCCTAGAGAAATTCTCTCTCCTAAAGGCTCTACAGCCTTCCAAAACCATCATCTACACCTGGAAGTCAAGGGTTCAAACACATGAACTTACACGGGCATTTCACATTCAAACACAGCATGTGGGCTGGCTCCAGGTCACACCTCACTGCCTTGTGGCTTCAGACATCACTCTCAGCTTAATCTGTGATATTAGAGTAATACTTCTGGGTTCACCAAACAGCTTTTAGGGCAAGAGAAATATAAAAGTACATCACATTGGCAAGGCAGGCCATGGTGATGTAGAAAAGTCATGTGGACCAACTATAGGGAGGGAGGTTCAAATCCCAGCAAGGAAAGTGCCTAAGCGTCTTCAGGTATGAGAAGCTGTAAAGATTTTGATAAATGTGTGTAAATCAGCTATTCCTTTCAACTTGAGGTTTACAGTTATTAAAGCGAGCCTCTCAGAGAACCCCTTGACATATAAGCTAATTGCAAAGGAGTAGAAGCACTTGAAAGCAATAATGTTATACCAAAATATTTGACAACTCAGGACTTTTCCCCACTCTTGATCCCAACTAGGAGGTATTATTAAACTCAGTTCATCTAATTCCCTAACCCACCAATTGCATTAATTTACACACGATAAATATTCTAAATATACTTTGAGCATCTACACAGGCAAATCAGGATTTCTCTTTTGACAGCAAGGTGGTAATGATTAAGGCTTTAGTCAGATTTATCTTATGAGCACTTTTCAAGAGGATGGAAGCTAGAATCCATTTCTCCCATATAATTGACCATTCAAATCTTCTGACTGAATTATTCTAGTCTTAGCTTCTGGTGTCAGACTACATTTCCTCAAATTCTTCTAATTGGTTTCCTGAAATCATCTTTATAACAATATGAGCAGAAAATTTGAATAAAGAGGCTTTTAACAAGTTAGTCCCTTCTGATTTCAAGATTTTCTTATTTTTATTTAACATATATGAGTGTCTGTCTGTCTGTATGTATGTATATGTGTACACTCTGTATGTGCAAGACCCACAGAGGTCATATAGGATCCCCTGGAGACTCAGTTCCTTTGTAGGGAGTTCCTTCCTTTCTCTTCTCAGTTGTGAGGAAGGACTTCCGAACTATAGATTAATGTGCCACTTGGTACCTGTAAGTGTGGCTAAGGCACCACTCAGTACCCACATGACACTTTAATGTTCCTGAGTGTCCACTCTGCTGTCTCCATAAGGGCCTTCCTCAGATCTCAGGTTGCTGAGAGCTGAACCCCACTTGCTGCTTAGGCTAAAGAACAATTACCCTTCTGGGCTGGATTTGAGAAAGGATATGTCTAAGGTAAGATATATTTAGAAACGTGTCTGAGGTGGTTCTGTTGAAGCCTGTCCCCCAGCTTTCCAATTCTGTTTAGTTACTGAGGAATAAAATTAATCCTTCCTCAGGTTAATGGAAGGTTGTGCCAAGTCTGCTTTAAGCCTTGTTGCCAAAGTCGGCTGTTAGTCTTTGGGCTTGGGATGCAACATGCCATGGAAAATGAGGGTAGAATTATTTCCTCCCCTGCTTCAAAACAGGGTGGCTTGGATGTCTGGGTGGGCGGGGACCACCACAATATTCTCAACTGAACATTTTTACATTGAGAAGTCCTTTCTGAAAGTTGAGGACACAATCCCCCTTCCAATCCGCATCAGAACACTCCCCTCTACTGAAAAAGGGGACTGTTTGTTGTGAAATATGCAGACTTCTGTGTGGCCTGCATGTCCCCAAGTTTGGGATAAGAAATATCAAAGAATTTTAATATTTTTAAAAAATCCTATTCACTTACCTAAGTATGTGTGAATGAGCATAACATAGCATTTGTGTAGAGGTCAGACAACAACTAGAATTTGGATCTAGATGGAACTTAAAAAATTCAGTATGCATTTGTTTTGTGAGTGTGTGTAGGAGGGAGGGTTAGAACAGACTGGCCAGTCTCAGGAAAGCCTCTGATGTGAGTGTGGAGAGAAGCCAAACTGTCTGCATTTAACAGAGCGTGGGCCTGTAGGATTTGTGATAAGTTAAGTCTTGTTCATCAGGATGCCGTTTTCTTGCTTGCCATGAAGTGGTTATGTCACCGTTGGCAGTTGTGTAGTGAACAGGACACAGGAAGAAAACTCTTGTTACCACATACCATTTCAAGCCAGAAGCAATGGCTGTGTGAAATCTGTATTTTATTCCAGAACACCTGAATGACAGGTTGTTTAACCTTTGGGATCATGTCTGATGCTGACAGGAAGATGGGTCTTGTGGGAATCTCTGTGATTCCTGGGCCCATAGCTGTTCCACACAATGAAGCTGGCACCTTGAGGGGAATAAGGCGAAAGAGCCAGGTTACCTCAAGGGACCACCAGGGTCACGGCCTGTACCGTAATCTGAGTTGTTGTCCCCTGAAGACTCAGGTGGTAAGGGATCAGTCCTCACCGGTGCTTCTGGAAGTGCTAGAACCTTTAAGAGCTGGGACTTAGGGGTATGCCCCGGAAGGAGGTAGGAGACCCAGCACCTTCGTCTTTGCGTGTCTTTTGTACCTTACTGTTGTGTGACACAGTCCCTGGGGAGATGTGAGCGAATACATCATCCTAGGTAGGAAACCGAGGTCAGACCAAAGCATGAACACCACCAGTCCAACTTGGTGAAGCAATCAGCTTTACTGGAGCTACTTATGGGGATGTGGGTGAGGTGTCACTTACAGGGACAGAAATGACTCAAAGAGAGCTGCACCACCAAAGCCGACCCTAGTATGGGAGACAGGTCATAAGAGCTGGAACTCTGGAGCACTTAGCACAGTCTGCCGCCAGCTCAACAGGTTGGAGAATATTCCTTTCCAGTGGCTCAGCTGGTCTGCACCTCTTTAACGAAGCTTGGTTGGCTGTTGTTTCCCGTAAGCAGTTGGGCTGGTCTCTGCTCCTTCCATGCTGCCTGATGTGAGCCTCTTCTGAGAAACTCAGCTTGTCTGAGAATAACTCTCAACAGCCTTTATTCAAGAAAGAGGGGCCTAGTGAATTTGGTCAGTTTCGGGGACTTCTTGAAGCTATTTTGAGTTGTTTGCTTCCCATCTTAATGGGCGTCCCTGTAGGATGGGGTGCTTCACTTTCCCTTAGGACATCACGTTATTTCACTGCCCTTTTCACATTCTATTTTTAAGAAATTTCGATCCAAACTGGGAAGTTTTAACGTAGGAGGAAGCAGAAACATAGGAGTTACACAAAATCTGCCACAAGCCCCCTAAAACAACAAGCCAATGGGCCACTGGCTGCAACCTCTGAAACCATGAACCACAGTGACTCTTTCTTTTCTCAGGTTATTATCTTGTAATAACGGCAAGCTAACGCAGCCTGGCTATGAGGGAGGGGTCAGGGCAGCACCCTGCACAACAGTCATGAGTGACGTGGAAGCTGAAGGCAGGAGGGCAGGCAGCAGGTCAGGGAGGGGCTCCGGGAGAGGTGGGATGAGTTCCAGGTGGGGCTGGGGTAGGAGCACAGGTACACCAGGGGAACTGAGCTCCGTGGAATGAGGTGTGAGGACAGCTAGGCCTGGACTGAAACATCAGGTTCTAAGGAAGGAACCCTGCCTGGGGACCAGAGGAAGCTGAGGGTGTCTCTGTGTTTTTGAATGACAGTAGCCTCTCTACCTCAGGCATACTAACTTGTTGACTTTGGAAGACACACTAGAAGCGGAGGGTACTGAAAACAGGGTTGTGATCTGGAATACTAAATCAACGGCTCTGAAAAGAGATTTGGGCGTGAGAACCTAGTCCCTCAAAGGTCCTGGATAGGGGAATAGGACGATAGGCGCAGCATTGTGGAGTTTTATCTGTAGATAAACGTCAGGTCCATCAACAGATGACGGGAACTCACCTAGCGAATACCTTGAGCGCCACCAGCTTTGAGGAAGTGAACAGATTCCATATGGCTCACCAGGAACCATGCCTAGGCCACACAGGCATGAACAGCCCTGACTTGAAAAAGATGACAGTTCCACCCCTGCCTGCAAATGTAGAGCCAGGAGGCCATCTGAGGAAGATGGGGACCTTTTCTTTTCTCATGTGTCTGGAGCAGCCTCCCTTCCTGTAGCTTTTCCTCTCTACCCGGGAAGAAACACAGGCTTTGGGTACAGACACAAGTACCTGAGGAAACACAGCACAAGACTGTCTTCCCCTCTCCCCTCATCAGTGGACTCTGGGCTGTTCTCTCTCGTGTCTCAGCATTCATTCATAATAGATCACACCCTACTATAGGCAATTAATTAATCGCAAGACAGCTTTGCATTGCCTTAGAAAAACAACCGAAGGTCCAGGGCAGTCAGGCAGTGCATGAATCTGAGCTAACTATGTGGAGGTGTATGTGACTCAAGGACACACCTACAGACTCAGAGCTAGAGATATGATACAAGGTCTAGTTGGTTGCTGCTCGGCTCCATTGTGTATGATGCCCCATGGGTAAAGTGGGTCATGGGTGAATGCGCCCCTGTTGTCTGTGGACGTGCCTTCCTGAATTGTTGCATAGAAAAGGGATTCATCCTTTAGAAGATTCTTTTCATTCTTCACACTCTGTGCGACACTTCTGGAAGAGTACAGAACACTGTGCACGCTCACTGGGACCAGGCCCGAGGTACTCAACATGATTGATCTTGGGAATGCAGAGGTTAGGACCGTGTGTAATGTTGCATATATATAATTCTAGCACTTGGGTGGCTGGGGCAGGATGACTGCTGCAAATTAGACACATCTTGGGCTACACAGTGACTCCCAGATTAGCCTGGGATACAGAGTAAGACCCTGTCTTAGAAGAAAGGTAGGTTGCTAGGTATGGTGGTGCTACCTTTAATCCCAGAGGCAGAGGCAGGTGAGTCTGAGGTCAGCCAGGTCTACATACAGAGTTCCAGGCCAGTCATGGTTACACAGTTGGACCCCGTCTCAACACACAACAGCAACTATAACACAAAATAAAAGGTACAAAAGAACTCAGTATTCATTGGGCTTAGACACAAAGCTTAGGTGATATGCACAGAGGTCAACGTTAGCGAATGCTTACAGTGTCTGGACAGGCTACAAATTAAGTGTCCTGTCTTAAGGATGACAGATAAACTGAGGTAGAGGGTATGAGGGTATGGCAGCATGTTTAGATCACAGCACATGCCTGAGATGGTTTGTCAGCTTAAAATTTAAAATTTGCTAACGCTCAGTATCTGGGATCCTCATAACTCTCAAATGCTGGAAGATGCTGAAGCTAAGCCAGGAGGCAAGGAGGCACTGCTCAGAGTGGGTACCTTTCATGCTAAGGAGTGCTGAGCCTGAGTACAAGCTCTTGTTGGGCATGTTTCAGCACAGATTGGCAGGTGGTCATGTGACCGACATACATATAATGCTGTGTGAGCTAATATGGGGTCTTTGAAATATGATTGTCTTCTGTTGTATTAATTCAAAATGTTCTCAAATCAAATCAAGGTGGACAAACATAGGGAATATTTCAGTAATTTGGGATTGTACTTGATTCAGATTATCTACTGCCTCCCTTTACAATCAATGAAATTGGTAGCCTATTACCACAAGTACTATGCCCACTTTCTCCTTCTGTGAAAAGTGTGCCCAGCAACCTTGGACCCCCACCTGCATCATGCCATTGGTACACTCCTCTCTGAGCCTGTGGATAAACTTCTCTTCCCTTTAATAACCATCAAGTTTGGCCCATTTCTATTTAAATGTATTCCCAATACATCCCAATACAGGGTAAGAAAGGTAGGATCCTGCCTGAACTGATTTTGGGCACATGGGACAGTAAGGCAAAACCTGTGTCCTGAAGTAAACTTATAGGGATAATTATTTATTTATCATTTTATATGTATATATAATTTGGCAAGCTTATCATTAAAGTCAGATGCATTGCCAGGAGGAACATGCTCAGTAAAAAAAGATTATATGACTAATTCATTAGTCAGGACAGAGAACAACCCTCGTTACACCCTACTAGTAAATAAACTCTTCTTGAACCCCATAAAAAGCCCTAAACAATAACTGGAGGGCTTAAATATTTTTGCTCTCATGGTCTCTGCTCCCTTGCAGTGTGTTTGGAGCTTCCCCATTGCTTTGCCTTAGGTAAAGCTTCCTGATACTTTTGCAAATCTGTGTGGATTTTAATTAATTAATTTCCTTGAATAAGAGGTCAAGAACCCGGAAACACTAACCCCAAACACCAGCAACAAAATGGTGTAAAAACCTAGTTGTCAAGAAGGATGTGATTGTAGCCTTTGTATGCAAGCACTGGCATGCACATGTGTGCATGTGTGCGGGTGTGCATGCATGTGTGCGTGTGTACTGTACACCTGTGAATGGATATGGTATATTCCTGTGTGTCAGCATGCATGTGTGTAATCCAGACAACCATTCTTTGCCTGGCTTTTTATGTGGATGTTGAGGATTCAAACTCAGGTCCCCAGGTTTGCAAGTACTTGCCTGAGTTGTCTCTCCAGCCCTGACCTTAGCTTCAATTCACAGATTTGGGAGTAGTTAAGAGAGCAGGAATTGTGTTATCACCACTGCTGGCAATCTCTGTATCCTAACTGTGCTGCTCTTATCCCAGTCTCTCTGAACAGCCTGGCCACTGAGACACATCTGTGCCTCGTGAAAGCCTGACAGCTTCCCTTACCACAAGGAAACGTGGTTTCTGTGGCCTCTTAATCAGTGGCTTATCCATAAAAGGTTCGCTTAAGTTCCTGTAAGTTCCTGCCAAATGTGGTGTGTTTGGGCCTCTTTCCTAAGTTTGTTAACTCCTGTTTATGTGTGTGTGTGGGAGGATTGGGTTGAATGTGAGCACCTTCAAGTGTTGCCATTTAAAGCTGGTCCCAGGGTGGGAGACAGATCTTCTCTCTAGGGTTGGATATAGAAGATAACATTGCTAGTGTTTTATATTGCTTATGCATTATTCATGTGGGTTTACCTACTAGAGAGAATATTAATTGGCTAGCATAGCAAAAGATTGAAATTTCATGACAAAATGGCTTCTGTAAAACCATGTTTGTGAGTCATTGCCTGCAGCAGGATCGGCCAGTCCTGGTGATCACACCAGCTTAGAAGGCAAGAATTCACAGGTCACAGAATCACAGTCATGTCCCTGGATACAGACAGAGCCTTGAGACCAGACCTAGGCCACTGGATGTTGGCATGGGAACTCAACACTTATGAAGACACTGTGGGGGAGGCTAGGACCAACCAGAGCATTCCTTAAAGAAAGTGTGCCCCCAGGCTCTGGCTAAACAGGACTTAGCTCTTTCAGAAATGGCTAACAATGCTATCTCCAAACCAGCAGCTTCTGGCATTGCGCCATCATGGTGCCAAAATCCCCATCTAGAGGGCTCAGTGTTCAAAGAGATGCAAAAGAGGTGTGTGAGCCACTCTGCTGCTGGTGGCCCGCTCCACCCTAGTTAATAGCTTCCGTGACACCATTTACCAGAAAGCATCACACATTGGAAGCACACTCCGAGCAAGCCCTAAGCCTAGACAGAACACACAATGGAACACACTGAGATTTCACCTCTGGGTGCCAAAGTGTCCGCAGAGCACCACCAATGGTGCTTTCAAAGTCAGCTCACATCATTCTCAACTATACACCACTAATCACAAAATCAACACTAATTATCCAGACAAAGCTTTCCCACAACTGAAAAAAAATCCATTCAACACACCACAGGGGAAAACAGACAGGATTTGTTCACTTATTTATCCAAACAAGTTTTGTTGGTTTTTTTTCTTTTTTTATCAGTGACTCATCTACAGCATAGATTCCATGGAAAGAGGTGGAAATCAGAAATCTGATCTGCTTGACTGTATCAGGTCATTAATATTTATGTGGAATTGTTTAAATTCACAAGTTGCAAAAATGACTCTTAGATGCTACAATCAGCATATTAAATATTCATATGGGAACACAGATAGAGATAACGGAGGGGAGAGAGAGAGGCAGGAAGAAAAGCAGTGAGGGAGAGAGAGAGGAGAGTCGGGAGAGGGCTCACAGCTGATGCCTGTTGAGTTGAATGCAATCTCTTGATGCAGGTATGACATGTCCATCTGACACACTGTCCCCTCTGTTGGGCTTTTCAACGAAGCAGCATAGCTGTCCTTGATTTGGCCTGTGTTTACAGGCCACCGCAGCTCCCTCACTGTCCCCTGTGCTCTTGTGTCACTTGCCTGGGGACACTGAGGTAACCCAGTCTTTCCATCTACTCTGTCCTTGTCAGCAGTCTCCTGGTGTGGCCCTGTCTCCTGTTCCCCAACTCTCTCAGCGTTGGGGTACTTTCTTTTCCATTACAGCAATCTCCTAGCTCTCAGAAGACAATCCCCCCAACTCCTAGCAATCTCCAAGCTCTCAGAAGACAATCTCCCCAACTCCCTGCCTGGAAAGCTGTGGCTCTCAGGTGCAAAATTAAAGCTTGAGCTGATGAAATCAGCTAGCGCTTATGGGGTGCATTCAGCCATAGGATCCAATTTACTCTAAATCTAGTGATGCTGAAGAGTAATAAACTCGAGGTCAGAAGAGGCAGACAGCGAAATGCAAAGGGCATTGCCCCTGAAGACCTGTGACTGTTACATATACCATCCAGTGTGGGAAGCCCATGGCCTCTCACAAGATCTAAGCCACAATATTGAACAATAAGAAATAATAAATATTTCTAAGCCTGTCTTTGTACCCAGGCTTAGAGAGGTCAATGTATACATACGTCCCCCCCCCCTTTTTTTCCCAAGAGAAAGCAAATAGGTGATAGTTTCTGAAAACAACCTGTCAGTTTCGGTTTAGATGACTGAGGGAGTCCAAGGCAAATAATCCTAGTAATCAAAGGAGCACCATGGAATGAGGCGAGGTGCTAACAACCTGGACTGCTGGCTCTCAGCATCCATCTCCAGCAGTGCCCGGCTGTGCCTGACCAGGGTCTCTGCTCTTTTCCTCATGAAAAAGACACCCTGGGTAAGTCAATGTCAGCAAACTGTTTCTCTCCACTGCTTCTTGATGCTGTGCTTGCAGGGGAATTCTCCCTGCCTTTAAATGCTGAGCCCATTAGGGACGATTCTGGTTTGTTTAGAGGGCTCTCGGGTCCCACCTTGTCTTCTTAGCTTGTAGTCAGTCGGCTTTCTACTACAAACAGTGTGCCTTCTCAGGCCAGCCTCCTACTTTAATTGCCTCTGTCTTATTTCCAGGAAGGAACTGGAGGACCAAGGCCTTAGCTCATTTAGGAATAGTTTCACCTGACCGCAACAGCCTACTCCTTCCTGGAGAACAGTTTAGAGAACACACTGGTTATGCCTCTAAAGCTCATGAGGCCCTGGTGGTTTGAGTGCTGGCTGCCCATTGTGTTTCACTCAGAGCACGGGGTGGCTGGATTGGTTCTTTGCTGGATTGGTTCCTGCACAACTATGTCTGACCCCCTTAGGTGACTTTGTACTTAGATCTCTACATCTGCTACAAACAACTGCCTTGACTGAGCAGGCACAAGAGGCCAGACCTGGCTTGCTGTTTCTCTGTATTACTGAACTTTTTCTTTCTTGGCTTTTGAATGAGAAGTACCAGGGATTGCCAAATTTCTTACATCATTCAGCCCCAGTAGATCGCACTCAGTTATCCAGGCAAATTTAAGCAACACAGCTTAAATTTCAATTAGCACCAAAGGGGATGGGAGTTTGAGTCATAGATAATTGAAATCCACCACATGAGAGTTCACCAATTCACTAGTCTAAATTCAAATACTGATATTGGAAAAGGAGGATATTATTCATTTGTATAATTTAAAGAGACAGAAGAGCAGACTCCTGCTTTGGGTAGTGGCAGACTAGTAGTTTTTCAATAGATCGTGTCTAAAAATATTATAGAGAAAATAAAAGGCTATTTTAGCAAGCATCAAAGAAATAAGATGAATGGTTATAAGACCAAGATTAGGGAGAGCCAGGAAAGTAGACGTGTGGGGACACTGTTGCGTCATCCATAGAGGTGCCCAGGAAGGTGTTTTTGCTACTTTGTGGGACAGGAGAGAAACAAGTTTAAGTCTAGAAGCCACAAAAAATGGTGACCTTGGAAAATCAGTCACTGCCCTGAGATGGAGGACCAGAGAGCTAAGCAGTGGGAGGTCAAAGAAATGAACCTTGCTAGGAAAAGTCCGTAAAATACCTGCTCACTATGACCAAGAAATTGATCAAGAAGAGAAGGCTCAGAAATATGGGAAGGTGAGTGGAACATAGAAAAAGCCTAATTAATCTGAGAAAGCAGAATCAGAACTCTTAAAACTCGTCAACAGACGAACCCAAGGTTATCCTTCTGGGGATGGTTTGGCAGAAGTTGAGACATGGAAGAGGGGGTTATTGACTAGAATTCCACACCAGGGGCTCAAAACTGCAGTGACAACAGGATATTCCCAAAGACACAGAACTGAGAGGATTTACCACCATCAAATTCACTAGAATGGAAACCCTAAAAATCATAAGCAGGCAGGGCACTAGCTCTATCAAGTGGAGGGTCAAAGATGCTGTGAGGATGAGGACCAAGTCAACTGGAAGATGAGGCCAATGCAAACAAGGGCTTGTGGGATCAAACAGTAACATTACTGCCTTCAGGAAGCATTTGCGTCTTTCTGTTTACCCATCCATTCATATATCTGTCTATTTAGAGCCAAAAAGAAGACAGGGGAAGCCTAAACTCATATCGTGAAAGAGATTAGTGAAGTTGATGATCTATACGGAACTGACAAAAGTCACTTTCAAATGCCTTATCAACCTATCATTCTTCCCAGGGGCAAATCAGCTTTTCTTCTCATGTTAAAAACCTGACGGATGAGGCACTTCCTCCAAAACTCCCACTCCCAGTCCCAGTGTTCTAATAACCACACATGTCCAGTCACAGGCAAAAGCACAGGCACAAGTGGCATTATCTGACTGATGCTCTATGAGGAGCTTTAAAACACAGTTACCAAAACTAACGTGAGAAGAAAAAAAATCCAACCAGCCTTATCAGCATTAAAAAATTAAACCATTAATTTAAAGTCCTCCTGACAACAAAGTCCCTTCCTAGGCACAGAAGCTCCTACCCCTGAACTTCACCTACCATTAAAATAGTCGAGGATTTGTTTCAAACCAAGCTGCAGAGAACAAATGAACAAGGAACTCTGCAAGCAGCATACCAATGGCACCAAAACTCAATGAAGAAATTATAAGAGGTAATGAGGCAAAGAGAAGCTCAACAATTCTGTAGGGAGTGTTCTACAAACGCAAGGGAGCTCAATGCTTTCTAATAGCCCGTACGCTTGCCACATCGGCACAGGAAAGAAGAGCACTCACAGATTATTTGTCATTGGCCCAAAATGTTTAGGTACCCGAAACCAATCCATGACTTAAAGACAAAGTGCCTAAAGATCTTTCTTAACAGTGAAATGGTGGCAATTTCCCCTTAGAGATGAAAAGAATGCCGTGGAGATCCCACAGGCTTTTGTGAGTACAGTAATGGGTAGGCAGAATTAACATAGTAAAAATGGCAATCCTACCAAAAGCAATCTATAGATTCAATGCAATTCCTATTAATTAACATTAAATATTACCCTATTTTTATTCATAACAAACTTTAAAAGCCACAGCTCTGTCCATATTCAACCACATTCAGCTGCTGTTTCTCAAGTATGTGTGCATCCTTTTAACTGAAGTGTGACAGACCTCAGAAAGTGCACGAATCATAGGTGTGGGTAGAGCTCCAGGAGTTTTCAGTGTGTTGCCAACAAGAGATCAAGAACTAGAATGCCCCAGCACCCATGGCGCCTTCCTGGGTGCCTGCCCAGAGCCTACCATTCTGTTTTCTGTGGCATGGTTCCCTGAGCATGGAAGGGTTCTGTCTCACACCCTCTCGAGTCTATTCCTCAGACTGCCCCTCCCTCCAGTGCCCACCCACCTCCTGACTGCTCCCTCTGATGCTTAAGGTTTAGTTCTTGGCTTTAGTCTTGGCTCACATTTGTACCCAATCTTTCCCCTGAACCCCAAACTACACATCCAATCTACCTACTCTGCATGTGCCTCTCTTCTGTGCCAACACACTTGCTGAAGCCAAGCCAAGCCCCCACCCTGCTCCTTTTACATGCTTGCCTTCCTGCAGCATAATGTCCCTTCTCCAGGGACTCCATCCCTGTCTCTTCAAGTCACAATGCAAACTCAGAGGTCATTCTTCCAGAAGACATTCCAGCCTCTCTACTTTAAAACCCCTGGTAGCAGGAGTGGTCCAGCCCCACTGGCTTTCTTCTGGATTATGATGACACCTTTAACTTTGGGACTCTGATGCCAGCTGCCTTCTGCTGTAAAACCACATGCCTCCTCAGACCCAAATCAGAGTCTAGCTCATTTTGACAGATAAAGGTCTTTGGGTCTACCTGTACAGCCATACCTGTTTCTCTGTCCTGGTTTCCAGCTCTCACCTATAGGAGTCTCCTGGCTTTAGTCATACCAGGTCATTCTTCACGTGTGCCAGACTGGTTCCCATCACAAAGCCAACACTGGTTGTCTCTGCCAGGAAGGATATTTCTCAAGAGCACCTCTTGGCTTAGGCCTATGGCTTTGTCATGAAATGTCACCTCCTTAGCAGCCCTTTCTGTGACCACGCCTTTAAATTTTATCTCCCATATCCATTTGCAGTGTTATCTTTCTCCTGCATAATCATAATCCTCTGGTTTTATTCTTGTTTTCCCTGCCTGACTTCACTGGAATGCCAACTCTATGAAAGGGGGGTTTGACCCGTCTTGTTTACCACAGCACCCTGGATCAGAGCTGACACAGTCTCTGTGTTCAATAGATGTAGGCTCCTGGGTACATTCCAAGGAGATGCTGACCAGCTCTGCAGGACCCCTGTCCCTCCAGAAGAAGGTTCTCTTTCCCCTTCATTTTCCTGGTTCCCTTAGCTGTCATTATTCATAAAATTTCTAAATTTGTAAAATTCCACCTCCCATTTAATTATTGCTGTAATATTGTCATTAGTAAAGGAAATGAAATGAAATCAAGGGCATAATGAATGTCTCAAAGAGAACGCTCCGCTAGTCACCTTGCACACGCGACCTCAGGGCTTGTGGCGCAGATCCAGACCCAAGGCCCCTGGGGACTGTGTCCAGCTGCAGCTTCAGGTCACCATCTGTTCCAAGGCACAGTGCTGGGCCACAAAGTCAAACACGACCATGTTTCCCCTGGGATCCCCGTGCCACACATTCTTCAAGTGGGCTGCGGGGGCAGAGGACCGAGGAGGGAGCCCCGTGATCCTGGATGTGTTTGGATAAAGGGGTTCTGGGACAGCAGATTCTGTCTTAAGGGATAGAAGCACCAGCGTTTTGCCTCCTGCACCCCCATACTTGCCACCTTTATGAGATATGGAAATTGTTTTAATCCTTGAAAACTTTTCCATTTCGATGGAGATATTAATTTTTCACTTTTAGACTTATTGGAGGGATTAAAGAAGATAAGCGTGGGCATTAACTAGCTTACAACAGTTACTCAGCAAACTGAGATTTATTTTTACCCTTAGTATCGTTTGGAAACACCAGCTTCTCACTTAATCTGCAGTCCATGCCTTTCTCTGTGAGCTGGCTTGCTGAGCCGGCTCTCATCAGGGCCAGATGACACCATGAAAATGAAGTGGGCCGCATCCTTCACTTGCCGGCCCCGACTCTGCATCTATACCAAGTCCTTTGTTACAGCCCAGGGCACAATGTTGCCTGACAGGTTTCTTGCCAGATTCTCTATCCTCGACCCCTCTCCCCCAGTTTGCATGCCACCTCTCTGAGTCCAGGCTCAGCCACAGTAAGATATATGTGATCCCAGTCCTCATGAGGCCACACGGGTAGACAGCAATCTACCTGAGCTCACTGAGTGGACAGCTCACACTGAGAGCTTAAGAAATCAGCCAGCAAGCTTGTCAAACTGGGGGAGAGGTTCCCTTCCCAGGCCTCACAACAGAGGAGCAGGTCTGTGCTGGGGAGGGAAAGTGTGGTCCCAAAGCATTCTCTTCCCAGAGGGACCAGCGTTTTAGCAGGGGTGCACGGTGGCATGTGGTCTCTGGCGCATAGTGAGTGCTCTATGGCAGTTACTCTTGCTGTCTGTCATACAGTTAGTCTGATCTCACAGCTGTAGGAATCCTGGCTGCTGTATGTAGCCACCTGCCTGCAGATCCACAGTGCTTGGATAACTGTGGGGCCCAGCAGGGCACCATTGTGCTTTCTGTCCTAGCTGCCTCTGGGAAATCTCAGGTGTGGCAGTTATTTTGATGACATGCTGTGGACCAGGAAACAGGAATGGAGGGATTGCCCATATGCAAGGATCTCAGATATGTCTTAGAAAAAGATGGAACCCTTGCCGGGCGGTGGTGGCGCACGCCTTTAATCCCAGCACTTGGGAGGCAGAGGCAGGCGGATCTCTGTGAGTTCGAGACCAGCCTGGTCTACAAGAGCTAGTTCCAGGACAGGGTCCAAAACCACAGAGAAACCCTGTCTTGAAAAACCAAAAAAAAAAAAAAAAGATGGAACCCCAAAAGCACAAGTTTATAAGCCCAGAACAGTGATTCAATCTTTTTACCACTGACTGATTTAATCAGCCCCCCTGATTTGCTTTCCTAGAATGGCCCTGTGTATTTCTGTCACCTGAGAGTTGCTTGACAATAGGTAGGCACAGGTGACTTGCCAGTGGATACACTAAGATAGGTTTAGTGAGAAAGGAAAAGAAACAACAGCAAAAACCAACCAATCAATCAAGCAGAAATAACTGAAGTCACATGTGGAATTCAAAGACTTCTTGGGAGCACTTCCACAGCCTTGGGGAGCCTGTCTTTAGAGTAGCACTGTGCTTGGCTGTAGCTCCTTGGAGGCTCCACAGCTGAGCACTCTGGGCCTTGAAAACATCTGTCAAGAACCTCCAGAGAGAGCAGTCACCGGGCTTCTACCTCCAGGCCCCAAGATTAGAAGTCCCAGCTGGCAGTGTGCAGGCCAGTGTGCCCAGGCCAGCTCTGATTCAATTTAGAGCTTGATTCTGAGGGTGTCTGTTCTAGTCCGTGCCATGCACTCTCCTCTCGGCAGCTGCCTGCTCTCAAAGAGCCTGGAGATTTCTTCCCTGTCTGCAGTTTGGGTTGCAGAGGCATAAACAGAGTGCACAGCAGCCTTTGGGCCGGGCAAAGGCTCTGGAAAGTGTTTGAGTATGGAAGCCCCATCTAGATAGGACTTGGACACAGGCCCTGCAAAGGAGACCCCATCCAGACAGCTCTAATGGAAACAGCAGTAGCAGAGCCCTGGGTTCCACAGCAGGGAACTCATTCTCTGAATGCAGGGCAAAGCGAAGCTGGGGAGGAGGGAGAGGAGCTGGGAGCACCTCTTCCTTCTCTAGCAGCACAGACCCACCCCTACCCACTGCAAATATTTTAGTCTTCCTTCCAAAAAAAGAAAAAAGAAAGTCACTAGAAGTTGGTACAGAAGGTACAGTTTGTATTTCCTGCCGAACAGTAACAACCATCTTGACCACCAAAGGTATTAAACTCCTTGAATCCTGAGGCTCAAGTCTAATAGGTTCTTACCATATAAAAAAGAAGCTTGATTTCTGAGACGAGACTGAATGCTGTAACACCTTTGGTACAAAAAGGTGCTGGCCACAACTCACCCAGCCTACAAGAGGCAGGGGCTTCACTGAAGGATAAGTGAAGAAGCAGCTTCTGGTGTGGACACACAGGGCACCATTCCTTGATCCACGCCATTTATCTAGGGTTCCAGTATTTGATACCCTGGGAAGAGGTGACACCTTCCCCTAGTGAAACCTGAGGTAAAACACCAGTCCCATTTCAAAACTTGATGTCAAATCTAAGCTCTGGTTTTTCACGTGTTGTTGCCTATGCCCCCGCATTCAGGAGGGCAGAAGAACCACATTCTTCTTATTCTAGGACGACATGGATATGAAATACAGGATCCTGGGTCTAGATGCAATTGGTAGCATATTCAGTTCATGAGTTAGATCCACAATGCGCTTGCTAGGTGAGCGGCTGGCTCTTTTCACGTCATTGTCTTGGCCCCGCCCCTCTTTATTAGTAAGACTTATTGTCTAACCCAGATTTAGGGTGCTTCTTATATAGGCAGGAGCAGACTGGACTCGCCAAGAATATCTCACAAAGTCTTTCTCAAACCCTCACATACCCTTATGGGCAGTATGGGCAGTGCCTGTGGAAGCCTTGGACGCCAGGCTCATCTGAGCCTGCCTCAACTCACAGCTGCCTGGGCCCGGGCATCTGGCCTTCTGCACAAGTTTATACTGTTGATTACAGTCATGGGGTGTAACATTCATAGAGCACATTCACAAGAGACACCTAGACAGACCTTTCAGGTCAGGGCTGGCCCTTGAGCAAGCTCTCAGCATAACCTTAGGGGTCCAGGATCACCCATCTAGTGCTTATCATCCAGAACTGAGACCAAAGAACAGCACAAAACAGGAGCTGTGCCCTCTGCTCCACCCTCCTTGTCTGACTCCATATGCCTCCCACCCCCACCCCACAAACATCCTGTCCAGTGTACCCTCCCTTCTGTCTTGAGGCAATTCTCTGTGTCTTAGTTTTTGCAAACAGCAATGGTCCTCAAGAGGTCCTCAGATCTTCCTCTTAGGATATTAGAAATTGGAGGCAGGCAGTTGGCCATTGCTGGAGCCATGCTGGTGCCAAAAAGGGAGCTAGGCAGGGCTTCCCTCACCACACCAGGTCAAACTTCATCAACTCAGAAGCCATCAAGAAGTAACTGCTGGTTCAGGCAGGAAAGCCATGTTCAAACAAGGAAAAGGCTATTTCAAGTATGTCCGTGAGAGTTTGCAGCCTCAGCCTGGGAATCCTGGAAGCCAGTAGGGGTATCCTGGCCTCCTGCAGGGGTCATCTGCCACCGGAAGAACTTCCAGGAGCACTAGGGCTTCTAGCACTCTGCGCTACCCTGGGCTGCCTTTCTCCCTGCTCTGGTTGGGACAATGATGGTAGGTGGTGGCGATGGTAATTTCATGCTTTAATTAGTGCATATAAATGCCTTTCCTTTATGAGTAAGAATATAAAAGCTGTCTCTTTGCTAGGAAAAACCTAGCAAATGCATTCCAGTGGGATGCTGTATAGTAAGATAAGCTGAGAATTGGTACCTTAGTGTCTCCCACACCCCATGGATCCATGGGCTATTGGAGACCAGGCTCTGTTATATGAATATTTTACAACAATGAGCCTTTGCCAATGAAAACAAACTCTGTTTCCTCCTTTCTGGCTACGTTTAGTGTTTATAAAGGTATCTCTAACCTGGACCAGATGTTTCCCTACAAATGACACACCAAATCTCATTTTAAGGTCAAGCCTCCAAAGGCCATCTGTCCTCTGATAGGTGGATGCCTGCTTCGGTCATCAGTTCTGTTTCTGAAGCCAGTATCACCTCTACAAGGACAAAGCTGAGTGACCAGGAGGTAAGGCCACCTAACAACCCTGCTTGACGACACCCTTCATGGCAGACAACGGCCAAGCTTCCTTGGCTATCCTTGGTCAAGGTGTGTTTGTATGAACATCACCCTGTAGTGTGCATACCCAGCTACTAGAGGCCTTACCTCATGGGACAAGTAGAAGGCCGCAATGCCCAAAGGCCAGAAGCAGCAGAGCATGGAGAAGACGCTGAGCCCCAGGTGGTCCCGAGGGGGCATCATGAGGAAGTTGTCCTCACTCTCTGTGTCGCTGGAGTAGTCACTCTGCAGAGACAAGGGGAAGGGCGGGAGGGAGTTCAGTGAAGGAGTAACGGAATGCCACCTGGCCGGAGCAGGCCCTGCCTGGCTGCTGCTCTGCTGTTCTTGCTGTTCTTCCTACCGTGATCACCAGCAAGTGTGAACCTCGAACAAAAGGGTAGCAGTGGGGAAACCTGGCCAAGATCAGGAAAGCTAAAGGCCTTCCCGTTCCAAACCTTGTCCACAGCGACACAGTAGGCAAACGCTTCAGAAAAGAATTGTGATATAAGAGGTCCTCAGCTCACCATGGTTCAACTTAGAGCTTTGCTATTGTTGTTGCCGTTTTGTTTTAGTTTATCATTGATTTCTTCAGGCATTAAATGAATTCTGACATAGAGGATAGCTTAGACTTATAGTGGGTTTATTGGGAGGCCAGTGAGGAAAATCATATTTCAGAGATCTTTGGGACCCTAGTGTATGGTGGCCTAGGAGAATTTCAGGAGACATGACCTTCCTGTATCTTGCTGTTTGTGCGCAGCACATGGTGGGGCTAGTGTGGACAGAGGGAGGATGCTGTCTCTAGGTATGCGCAAGTTTCCTTTGCTGCTGATCCGAGTCAGGATGTAAGGGACCCGAGTGTTACCCAGATGTGCAGCCTCCCTCGTGCATCTGTGACAGCTGTTCTGGGAGCAGCTGCCTGCAAATGCAGCTTTCTCTTCCCTGTGATACAGTGGCGCATGGGACTCTCACAGACCTGGTGAGAATTTCCTGGGAATCTGATGTAGGTGCTTTGGTGGGTGGGCTGGGAATATCAGCGAGAATGATTCCAAGACTTCAGGATAACCACTGCCTAGCTACCTCGTGCATGCTTGCTTCCCAGATCTTGGATGGACATCCTTTGCTAGTTCCACTCCCGGAGGATTTTATCTCATCAAAGCACATGCCCTTTGTGCCGACTCATCAAAAAACAAGGCTGCCTCCTCCAACTGTTTATCTCACACAAAGATGAAGCCCTAGCTTGCTCCAGACACTGTTTCTAAAAACAAAAAAGAAACAGAGCATCTCTTCTTCAAAGGGCTCATTATCATTCAGCTCCTACCCCAGCTGGGAGAGAGAAGCTTGACAATGTACTATGGTGCGTGGCTGTGGGGTGATTCCACTTGACACCTGCCACACCAGGCTAGCCATCGCCCACCCCACCCCCCAGCAGCATGGAGTCACTCATACACAGATGCAAAAATCCCCCAAATGAAAATGATGCTGTTCATAATTTTACACATAAAACTGCTGGAAGCCATAGCCGCCAGGCAGACCACATAGCATTGCATTGAGAGGTCAGGGACTCTGAGTGAAAACTTGGTTTCTGTGTAGTTACTAGAGAAAAGAAGCACAGGGTGTTGGGATCACTCACATAACAAACAAGGATTTCTTCGGGTGAGGAAGAAGCTGATGACGCACTGCCCACATAGGGCTGGTTCTCCCCACCACACACAGGCAGACCTGAGGGGCAGGGGTCCCATGCTTCACTCCCCAGAGCAAAAGTCATCTCTAGAGGCTATAAGGCCAGCTCCCTATTATGGCCCTGTCCTGCTGGTCACTGTTGCTCTCTGCCCAGGTATGAGTCTTCTGCCTGGTACAGCATCTCTTCCATGTGTCTGGGATTGCACAGTGTCCCTTCTACGGAACTACATCTGTGGAATTTCACTTCATTTTATTCCGTACACATCTCCCATATGGTCTTCAGAACAGTAAAGGAAAATGAAAATTACTATCATTATGGCTATCTGAGATGGAAATCAACACAGCCAGCAGGGATGCATAATTCATGCAAGATCCAGGGACTGCACTGTCCAGGCCTTGCATAGCATGGAATCACCTATCAGGATGAAGGAGGCGCTGTGCTCAGCCTGAATGTTGTCACACAGTGCCTCTTCACATACAGACCTGTCACCTTTAGCTCTATTTCCTGCTGAAGACTAGTGATGTAGAGAGGAGGTTTACGGCCACAGCTGCACGTTGACTGTCCTGCTGGAGGGCCATCTCCGCAGGAAGTGCCTGAGAGTTTGGCCTGTGACAAGTCCACCGGGGTCTAAAGAGCACTCTTGGAAGTCAAAGGTCATCCTTCTTCTTCCTCTAGACCTTCACCTTCTTAAGCTACAGACCAAAGTTGCCCTGACGAGAGCGGAGGTTTTGGCTCATGGGCAACAAATCTGTGCCTGTTTGTTTGGATTCTTAGCTTTCAGGTTTTGATGTTTAGTTTACAAAGAGTTCTGTGCTCCTGAGGTCATTGTATCTCATAAGGACTCTAGAAATAATCGAACTTTTATTGCCATTTCTGTTTTATAATGGGCAAAACAGTGGCTGGGAAAGGTTGACATTCTTGCCAATCGCCCCGCTCAGCCAGCTCTTCACTGTCTATTCCAGGCTTCGTGTTATGCTTGAACTCATAGCCAGCTGCACAGAAAACACTTTGGTCACCAGGGACTCTGATTATCTTGCTTCTTAAGTAGTGTGTGCCAAGATGGTTGTGTAGGCATGGCAGTAGCCACAGAGATTCTGAAATGTTCCCATACAGACAGGATAAACTCTGCTCCTCCACAGCACCCCAAGCATGCCAGGACTGTAGGGGCTGGCTCTCCTGTCTCTGAAGAATCACATCACTGTCCCTATGCTGTGGAGAAATGGGTTTCAGGAGAAATGGGTTTCAGAAGAATACATATTTTGCTGCTTCTTAATTGAACCACACACAGAAGTTACAGAGTTTTTCTTGCCTGACACCAAAATAATTAATCATCTTGATTAAAATGGATTTTCAAAATTCAAGAAAAATTACAGAGACGATAAGAACATCCTGCCTTGTAATCCTTCCTTTGCTCCTCGGTCTGTAGGATCCTGATGGGTTTAAGTGGTCATGGGCATAGAGCCACTAAATGGGGAGAGGAGATACAGCTGGCCCAAGAGACGTGCAGATTCCTACGCCAAGGAGATGCAATATGCACCGCCCACGCAGAGGAGACTCAGCTTGTAGGGCAACTGTCTTTTAAATCCCTTTCCTAGGTCACTGTCTGGAACATCTGCAGCAGATGGGGAACATTCACAGAAGTTCAGGATTCATGAGATGTTTCCTTGCGAGCTGTAGGAAGCAAGGCAGAGGCAAGTGGACTGCTGGTTCTACAGCCTGTGCCCGTTGATTGGTTGCTCCCCTGAGTGACATATCTCCCCACTGGGCTTGTGGGTCTCAAGTCTCATTTTATTTATTTGTTTTATTGTTAAATAGTCTCAAGGTCAGGCTTTGTTGCTCATCTTCCCCGAGTTCCACACAGACTGCAGCAATGCGAGCAAGTACTACTGATTGTTTCCAGGGAGCAAACTTTGATTTAGCTCTGTTACTTGAACCCCCTCCAGGTGTCACCACCAGTGTGGGGTCCTGGAGTCATCCTTCTTCCTCCACCCGGTCATCTGGGCAGAAAGGACACCGTTTGGTCCTAGGAGGCACTCTGGCTGGGTTCATTATGCTGAGCCATCAGCTGCTAGCCACGCAGACCTATGCAAACCTCAATCACTTAGAATTAGATACAACCAAGAGCTGGCTCCTGGGACTCAGTACACATTCTGTTACTCAGAAGCCACAGTGTTCAGTATCATCCATCTATCTATCTATCTATCTATCTATCTATCTATCTATCTATCTATCTATCTATCTATCTATCATCTATCTATCTATTATCTATCTGCACACTTCTCTCATGTACTTGCATCACCAGGGTCTCCCCGACACTGGACAGACTGTCTCAACCTTCCTTGGCGGAATCTTCACCTACCCAGAAATTTTCAGCCATGTTGCTGTCTACCAACTGACTTGGTCTGAGCTCCTGGCAGGCAGAGATCCCAGGTGACACACATCGCTGGCACAGGGAGGACTCAGTGCACCTTTGCTGGATAGAGACTCCCCTGAGGCCTTAGTCAACAGAAACATCAACTTCAGCTGAGAAATGACTCCACCAGAGTGGCCTACAGGCAAATCTGCGGAGAATTTTCTTGATTAATGACGATGTGTGTGGGGTGCCCCGTCACTGAGGGTGGTACCACTCTGGAAAGGTGGACTTGGGCTGTATAAAAACCAAGTTGACTGAGTCCTGGGGAAGAAGCTAGTAAGCAGCTTTCTTCCATGGTCTCTCTTTCAGTTCCTACCGTGAGGTCCTGCCTGGTGGTCTGGAGTTTATGAAATAAAAGATGAAATAAATCCTTCCCTCTGGCTTTTGGTCATGGCGTTTTTTTGCATCAATAGAAACGAAGATCAGATAAGGTCCACGTTCCCTGCTTTACTCAAAATCGGGTGACATTAAAATCCATGGCATCCTGTCTAGCCCTATTGTGTGGTACCTGCAAGGCTCAGAGATCTGGGGTCTCACAAACACAGGACACAAGGAAGGCCCATTTCAGGACATGAGTACAATTGTCCTAAACAATACATAAACCATCTTGGGTGTATCTTAGGAGTATGTGTTTAGTTTCTCCTGTTTGGCCCTAGGTTCCCCACAGATTAAAAGTGTATCTGCTTCAAGGTGGAAGCAAAGTAAACCTGCAGCAGGTTGAGGAAGTAGCTCAGTCTAGCATGAACCAAGCCCCTGAGTCTGATCCCCAGCACTTCACAAACAAAGCGTGGTGGGCCATTTTCCTGTCTGCATATTGGGTTCCCAGACAAACTTTTATAAAACAAGTAGCACTTAGTAATTGACAAACTTTGGAAATGAGTACATTAGTGAACCACTCAGAAGCAAATCTATTTCATTTTTCCAAGTGGCATCTAGTTCAATGTTCCTTAAATGATGGTGTATTCCTTGAGATGAAAGTTTCTATGACTTTAGAAGACATTGACCTGATTGAAATCCTGAAATATGAAAATACTTTTTAAATGAAGAAGTAAAAAGTAAAGTTAACTTAGAAGGAAACCAAATGAAATGCAAGTGACATGAATGTCTCCAAGGGATGGGATGGAGTGACCTGAATGTCACCCAAGGGATAGGATGGAGTGACATGAATGCCCTCAAGGAATAGGATGGAGAGACATGAATGTCCTCAAGGGATAGGATGGGGTGACCTGAATGTCCCCCCAGGGATAGGATGGAGTGACATGAATGTCCTCAAGGGATAGGATGGAGTGACATGAATGTCCTCAAGGGAAAGGATGAAGTTCCTACTGCCCACTGTCCAGGCTTGTCTTGCAAGAGATGAGGCAGAGTGTCCTGTCATCTCCCTGCCTATCACTGACAACTTTGAGCCAGACAGAACTGAAGCATGCAGAGAGACAGGAAGAGGTTTAAGCAATGGTTCTCAATCCGTGGCTTGCAACCTCTTTGGGGTCCCATATCAGATATCCCCCATATCAGATATTTACATTATGATTTATAACAATAACAAAATTACAGTTATGAAGTGGCAACTAAATGATTTTATGATTGGGGATTATCACAACATGAGGAACTGTATTAAAAGGTTGCAGCATTAGGAAAGTTGAGACCCACTGAGTTAAGAGGATGTGGGTAAGGAAAGAAATTTCACTGGTTGTTGGGAAAGGATTGCTGCACTACCCTGCAAACAGGGTTGTATCCCTGTTGCTGTTGATCCAGTGGCTTCCAACACCCGAAGAACATGTACCAGTAACCTGTGGAATGACTGACAGGATGCTTGCTAGTGTGTAAATGTGGAGCTGAGGATGAAGGCAAAACACACTGCTGTGTTTCTCACCACCAGGAACAGTGCTTTTCCCCCCAATTACTCATATTTTGTCCTGCTTTGGTCCTGTTCCTCTTGGCTGCAGCTCTTCAGATCCTAGCTCCTACTTTCTCAGCTCCCTATTAAGATCACATTCCCATGGATCAACATGTTTTGTATGAGATTTCAGTCCAGCCTATAAAATGTTCGCTTAGCCTTTTGGAACAGGCTCCAGGTCTTGAAGAGAGCTGTAAATAATTGTCATCCCCACCCACTTGTGTCAAAAACATCTGAAGTCACTGTGCCAGAGACAGGTTCCTCTGGGGAAGACTGTCATGAGAGGGGCTCGTACATGCAAGGCAGTGGTTAAACGAGAATCTTCTGTTCATAAGCATTTGTTCTGGGTAAAAAGCAAACCCATTTTTTTTTTTTTTTATTTGAGAAGTGTCTCTAGTTAGCATCTAAGGATGGCTAAGGCCTTTGGAATCTGTGATGTTCTGAAACCAGGAGTCAAAGGATGCAAAACTCATTCGAATTCACCCCTTGTGTGGCTTTTGGTAAGTCTTTGGTCGGGGGTGGGCAAGATGATAAGGCATACAATTATGTGAGAGGGCTATTGCTCCCTATGCAACCAATGGCTTGGTGAGGATAAGAAGCCCCATTTCCCTCTAAGATAATGTTTCTGCCATTGTTCCTGAGGTCTGTGCGTGCTTAGTGCCCTGGGAAGGCAGCTTTGGGAAGTGCCGTCTTTAGACCCATCTTAATGCTGGATCTCCAGGGTTCCTGGCGTCATTTTCTTGCAAGGCTTTGGTGCTGTATTGGTTACTTTTCTTAATTTTGTGAAAAAATAACTGACAAGAAGCAAGTTAAGGAAGAAGAGGTATAATTTGCCTCCTGGTTTCAGGAAGTTGAGTCTGTGATGATGGGGGGGAGCGAGGTACCTGCAGTGGCTCTGTCTATGATGGCAGGAGTTCGAGGTCATTGCGCCCTAAGCCTTTGCCCACCAGGAAACAGAGAGCTCGGTCTGGAAAGAGGCCAGGCTACAGTCTTCCAAAGCTCTCCCTCCAGTGACCACTTCCTCCAGCTAGTCTGCCTCCTACAGGTTCTGCAGACTCATTTAACAAGGCCACCAGCTGATGTGTCTAAGCATCTGAATCTGTGGAGATATCTCACGCTCAAGCACTCACATGTATGTTTCTCAGAACTCATGTGCTATGAGCTCCATTTCCAAAGCCATCTGTCAATGGCAATAAGAGTGGAAACCAAGTCTGGCTGCAATGTCTGGAGCTGGGAATGACTGGAACTAGATAAGCCTTGGGGTGGTATCCCCACTGGATCCTGATGGCTTTGTAAGGTGAGGAAGAGAGCAGAAGTGATCCATACGCTCCCTGCCTTTTGCTGTGGGATATCCTGTATTGACTAGGCTTTCTGCCATCAAGGTGTTCACTGTCAGATGAAGCCCCTCTGTTTGCTGGTGCAGAACCGAAAGAAACAAGCCTGCTTTTGTCAAAGCCTTGTTTTCATGGCATGGTTATTAGCCATAGAGGATGAACTAATGTGGAGGAACCCCCAGGAAATGAGGTGGGGTGAGAAGTGGCGGACCAGCAGAGACTGCTGTCAGTGCGGGAGCAGTACAGCCTTCATGGGCATCTGGAACCTCTTGCAGGAGTTACAGTTGTTAGCATCTTGGGGGATAGGTTCCCCATCAATTTATAGAGCAGATAAAAGAAGAGAAAGTCTTCAGGTGAGTGGAGGTCAGGCAGGGAACCTCACGGGCAAGAGTGCTACCTCAGAGAGAGTGAGGAGCTAAGTGCACCTCCTCAAACCCTGTGGAGAATTGGGGGTTATTGGATACCCCCAAACTTCAACTAGGGTACCACAAAACTCAGGGTAACCTGGAGAGATGAGGCAAACATCCAGACCAAGGTCAGGTGGGATGAAGAACCATCACCATTGCCAAGAAAATGGGTACAGAGGAGAAACACAAATGTGGTTGTAAAAGCAAAATCAGTCCAACCTAGACTTGGTGTAAAGGACACTGCATGATTCACATAAAAGTGACCAGGACATAGCAGGAGAGCAATGTATGTGGAGTCAGGTACCCCAAAAACCCAGGACAAATGGCTGACTGTGATGCCTATTACCACACCAAACTGCACGATCACTGCAGGCTCACTCAAGGCTCATGGACCTCTCAGCTCTTCTCACCACACCCTCGGCTCTGAAAATCAACAGGCCAGGGGCTGCCCATCCCTTCCCTGTTCCTCTTTGCTATACAAACCTGCCATTTCTGCCACCTGCTCTCTGCTCTCTTGGCTCTCTTGGTCCACTTACTCTTCTTTCTTGTACCTGTCCTTTCTTTTCCTCTCTCACTCAACCCCCCACACCTCTCTCCTTTTCTGGCCTGGTGCCCTCTCTTACAGGGTATGATAAAATCTTTCTCCTCAGTCATACTTTGTGGTCATGTCCTCCTTATATTCATGTGGCAATGGCAATGTTTTGCATGTCTTGTTATGAACACTAACTCATGGCACAATGTGTTAGCCAGATTTCTGTCACTCTAACAAAATACATGAGATAACTTATGAATAGGAAAAGTTTGCCATGGCTCAGTTTTGAAGGTTTCAGTGGGGCCTGTAGTGAGGAAGCATATCATGGCCAACCACACTCACTTCTATGATGAGCCAGAAAACAAAATAGAAGGAAGAGGGGCAAGAGGAGAAGAGAGAAAGGAAGATAGGAGAGAGGGAGAGAGGGAGGGAGACAGAGAGAAGAGAGATCAAGGTCCCATTGTCTTTTTTAAGGAACACCCACCAATGACCTACGGGCTTCCTGCTAGGTTCCACCATCACACAATACTGCCAGAATGGGAATCAAGCATTTCACACATGGTCTTTGGGAAATACTAAACATACACAACAAACATCAGGCTTTAGGAAAAAAATGAGATTTCAGTTTGATGGTCCTCGACTTAGTGAAGGATCTACATGCAGAGGAATCAGCACACGCAAAGGTCGGCATGGGCTTAGGACTGTGGACAGTAAGAGGGTACAAGCATAAGGTGAATGGGGTAAAGCCTGCATCTAGCCCATGCCACCAGCCAGCCACACCCTACTGCGTGAGAAAACTAGGCATACCCTACATCAACATAAGTAATAGGGAAATACTCAGAGGGTTAGTCTATAGGCTGTTGACACAGCAGATAGACCTGCATCATTCATACAGGCGATTCTTCATGACATGTAGTGATCACATGTATATTTTCTAAGACAAGTGCCTATTTCAGATTTCAAACTCTAGTTTGTTATGTTTGGGGAACTTAGACCTTAATCTGCCCTTTACTATTTTTAACTGGTTTTACAAGGAAAGTTGAAAAAATACCCCATCACATAGGCAGGGACCCTGTTTCCTCACCCCTCCTGGAAATGTTCCCTTTCTGAATGCAAAGTCAAGAACAGAGAAAAGCTATAGGCAAGGCAAGTGACCTCTGTCACAACATGTATCAACCAGCCCCATTGTTCTTCCAGATGGTGCTTGACCAATAAGGTTCTCTGGCATTAGGCCTGAATTACAAGACAGTACAACTTCTTTTAGTCTAGTCTGGTGATATCAGTCAACCTTGAACACACTTCCCTGTGACATTTCACTTCCTCTTCCTTGATGAGGGACCTTAAAAGAACAGGCTCTGTTCTGTACAGGCTGAAGCTTTCACTTCAGACCCCACCACATCGCCAAACTTGAACAAGCCCTGCCTGGAGGCTGGCTGAGCAGCTGTGTTGTTGCTGAGACAGCACGGGATTGGGCTGACAGGATGCCAGTCAGTGCGACCTTTAGGAAGCAAAGCTGTCAGGATATAACAAAAACATGGATTTTAGTCTCTGGTCTCACAATCCCAATCCTAGGAATTGATCTGGAAGATTACACAACAGAAATGTAAGATGCAGGAGCACAAGAAGCTTCATTGCAATGTTATTTGTAGCTGCAAAATATTGGCAACAGCTAAACTTGAATATTAGTTCCATGAAGAGTGTTGTTGCATGACTCTCCCTAGATAGATGTAAGCAAATGTTTACACGTCAGAAAGGCAAATGGCAGACCAAAGAACTGACTGTACCCAACTCTAGCTTGGTGAACCAATGGGCTCATTGGACTAGTTACTAACAGGAGCATGGGGAGCACACAGGCAGCCGAATAAACCAAAAGCCCACTCTGAATGGATGATGACTCATAAGGCTGCACCTCTGGGGCTCCCTGTACAGTCTACAGACAGATCTGTTGGCTGGAGCGTCTTTCTCACCAGCAGTTGGTATTGCTTATATGACCTTGGCCAGAGGCTCTGTGACTGTCTTAGCTTCCTGAATCTTGTAAGTTCTGTGAGCAGTTCCTGAGTCATATATTCCTCCATCCTCACTCCAGGAAGGAGTGTTCCAGTTTTGAAAGAATAGCCACAGGACAGGTGGTAAAATGAACTGTGCTGTGGCCCTACAGGAGGACATAATGAAGCTTGTAAGAAAATGATAGATGAGACCAGAGTGAATATTAATAAATACCATATCCGTAGAGAGATAGAAAAGCACACAAGCTTGTAACTCACGACACTTGCTCCATATACAAGGATGGTCACACAGAATATCGTTCCAAGTGACATCGAAGCCATCTTAGTTTATGTCACTCCAATTTATGATGCTTGCACAATGAAATTTCCTAATAGTGTCTTTTATGAGATACATCTAGTTATCAAGTGTGTGAAAGAACATGTATGTTGCTGTGTAATACACACATTATATACAAATCTATTCACAAATATTACAGGGATCACAAGTGCTGGACATTTGTCAAAAGGTGCTAACATGAGCACCTCCCTGCAAATCACTCAGAGATTACCAAGCAACATAGTCCTGTGCTCAGTGAGAAATTTGGCAGGTACCAAAGGAAGAAATCAGAATTACCCAGACTGTTAAAAGGCAAATAGATGCTATTGTCATCCTGACTGGTACCATTTTTATAGATTAAGATTTATTATACAGAGTCAAACAGACAAGCCTGAACTTACAGCTGCCCTGCAATGTAACTGCTAATTTCCTAATAATTATATTCCTAGAATATGTGTATGTGCACACATACATGCATGTATTTGCATGTGTGTAAATATAAATATTTTTCTACTTATATTTAAGAACAAAGAAACATCACAACTGCAACTTACTTCCAAAGAGCACAGAAGACAGAACTTGTGCATTAGTATTGCAACTTTTTTCTGCTATCACCTTAAACATAAAATGTCAAAAGTCTCCTCATAAATGTTCTATTTCAGTAGGAAAATTCCACTTTAAATTGAATTCTTTTCCTTTGGGGATTAAGTATTGCATACAATTTTTTTCCTTCTTCTGATTGTGCTTTAATGGAAATGCTGATGTGGATGCTACTGGAAAAAAATGAAAAAAAGAAGAAACTGAATTCCTTTTTATGACACATGAAAATGGATTCAGCATTGCAATCTGGTTCTCATCCTGTTTGCCCTTTTTGTGTTTCCATAGGGAAACTACTTCGTGGGATTTGGTACACACATCTGCCCTTAAGAACATAAGACATCAAATGCTTCCAACAGATGATCTCGAGCCAAGCAAACCAAAGAGGGAGAGGGCCTTGGGGTCAGGATGGTTTCTCAAACGACACAGCAAATGAGCACCCAGTGCAGGGCCACCAAGCAAACAGCTGCTGGCGCATCTGGAAGAGAACTCGTTGTTTAAGTCACAGGACGCTGGTTGAATTCTCAAGCTCTGTAGCCCAGCAGCTCCACTAGTGTGAACTAGAAGGAATCTGCCAGAAAACCAAGACTGTAACTGCAGGGTGCAGGGTAAGGAGTACGGGCTGGGAGGTACAGCAGCCAAGCAGCAAGCCAGCCCCCGCTAGAACTCAGGGCAAGCTTGGGGAAGGTGAAACTCATTTATCTGCAGCTAGCATCTTCTCAGTAGCATTCTCTGTGTCCCTGCAATGGATAAAGATTATCCCAAATGCTCTGGGAAAGGAACACCACAGTGCCCCTCCCCTCGCAAGACCATTAGCCATTTCTACCCCTGTACCAGCCCTGTACAAAGCCCAGGTTGCCAGCCCCTTTATCTGGGATGAGGATCTCATTGCACTTGGTCCAAAGCAGGTGAGCAGCAGATCCCCACCTGAGCAGCATGATGCCAGTTCACCATCTCCAAGTTCCAGGTACCGGCCAGCAGTACCAGCTCTGGAGAGTTTTAGAACTTGGTATCTACATCTTTGCAACTAGGAGGGAAGCCAAAATTCAAAACATGGGAGCTGGAGGATCCTGTCCTCCAGCAGACCCAGATGTGGTTCAGCCATCTTCTCTCTTGGCCCCGTGTCCCCAGCTGACCAAGGGTCCACACATACCACATGCAAGAAGCACCTACAGCACAGGTGGGCACTTTCGCTCAGAGAATTATTTTCTAAGCCAACAGCTGCTTCTGCGAAAGCGTCAATTACAGCAAATCTTTGTGTTCATCAAAACGGCTGTGTGCTCTGTGTAATTGGGTATCGGCCGTTTTAAACAACTCTCTGACTCACATTTTTCTTAGGTGTTCTAAAACACTCTGAGATTTAAAGGAAAGCATTTATTTAAGGTGTCTATTTAGTTAGAATTTGAAGACTATAGAATAATATTAGAATTCATTAGTTATTGCCATATTTACATACATTTGAGTGTGCATAAATTATTTAAAGTATATAGACTGTATGTACTTCGAAGTAATACACAGAAATATACATACTTTGAAATAGTATATATTCACTTTGAGATATAACATGTATATATATACACTTTGAAATAATTTTAGACACTCATACAAATTTTAAAAATAGAACAGAGTTCCTGTAGAAATGGCAAAGATAGAACAGAGTCCCCACATGCCCTGACTTATGCCTTACATAACCACAGTCCAACGATCAAAGCCAACACAGTGACATCGACTCAGTACCTGTGACTCAGTGCTAGCCTGACGGCAGCCACCTGCTCTCTAGTGTCCTCGGTGTCAGTGGTGACGCTTCTGTGGATTCAGGTCCTCACGTGGGTTTATGTAACTACCAGTAATCAAGAGATAGAAACTGTCCGTCATTTCCAGGAGCCTGCATCCTCTTCCTCTTCAAATCACATCCCTGCTCAGTCTCAGCTCTGAACCATTCTTGAACTATTGTCTGCTCTTACGGTGATGACGTTGGGCAGTGTCACACCACATCACACAGCACATAATCTTGTGAGACAGGGCTTCTACAGTTAGTGCAACACTCCTAGGAGACATCCAGGTATCACTCTTTCCCTCTTGCTGCATAATAATCCATGGGAAAGAAGTACCACAATGTGTCTATCCATTCCTCCTCTGCTTCTGTTTTTACACCATTCAAAGTAAATATTACGGATAGATTTGTTCAGAAATTCACGTGGATGTATGATTGTATTTCCTCAAACATGCACATATAGAAACCACTTAGACAGGGCTAGTTTAACTTTATGGGAAGCAAACTGTTATTCGGAGTGGCTGCAGCGGGTTGCATTTCTATCTGCAGCTGTGAGTCTTGCAGAATTGAAGGCTCTCCGTCTCCATCCAAGACCCCACCAAGCTGTCCTCAGTGCAATGCTCTAACTCTCCCAAGGCACCCCCAGCCTATCGTGGGCTTCATCGTGGCTGGTTACGACTATGAGGTTGTAAGTCTCCTAATAAAATTCTCGTCAACGGGGATTTCATGACACTTCCTGTCTTTGAGCCTGTGGTAATTTTCAGAGCTGTTTACTCTTCGTCCTCACCAGCACCCGGTGGTGCCAGGTTATGGGATTTTTGATGTTGTGGTCTGTCTTCCTTTCCTTCTGATTCTGGTCACTCTAATAGGTAAGTCGTAATATCTACTCACGATTTTCTCTGTGCTTCCCAGATGGCTGATGCTGTTGGACATGTTTTGTGTGTACCCATTTGCCATCTATTTATGCTATTGGATTTTTCCCATTTTAGACTGAACTGTCTGGTTACTTACATTTGAGTTCAGAGAAATTTATACATACTGTGCTAAGATAGTTTAATTGTTAACTTGACACAATCGAGGATCACGTTGGAGCAGTCTTGGTGAGGGGTTGTCTAGATAAAGTTGGCATATCTGCAGGAGTCTGTCTTGATTGTATTTTCTATTAACTGAGGTGTGAAGACCCAGCCCGCTGTGGGTGGCACCATTCCCTAGGCAGGGGATCTGATCTGTGTAAGAATGAAAAAATCAAGCTGAGCCCAAGCATGCAAGCATTCATGGCTTTCTGTTCTCAATTATGGATGTGACAAGATCATCTCTCTTAGGCTCAGGCCACTATGAATTTCCTGCTGTGAGGAACTGTAACCAAGAACTGTGAGGTAAAATAAACCCTTTATTCCCTAGAATACTTTTGTAAGGGTATTTTTATCACAACTAGAAAAGAAACGAAGAGAGTGTCACACAAAGTCTTTGTTGGGTACGTGATGTTTTTATCTTTCTTCTAGTATCCTCACCCACTCTGCAGCTTGGTTTTTACATCAACTTGATAGCGGCTTTTGTGAAATTAAAATACATTAATCTGCATTGTACTTTTGGTACCATATCTAAAACTCTTTCATCTAATACTTAGGTAATGGATAGTTTCTATGCTTTCTTTCCCCAAAGTTTTATGATTACATGCCTTACATGTAAGCGAGATGACATATATTTTTAGAATAGAATTCCTATATATTTGGTTACTAAATTGCCTTATCTAAAAGAACAAATATGCTTACTTGTCTAAGCCCTAATGTGAAAGACACCACTAACGTCAGTGTATGATAGTTTTAAAACAGGTTAGAATATGTTAGTTGATAAATGTCAAAAGAAAACTACCTGTGCTATGTTCTGCACCAATATCTATTCTGAGGCGATAAGACCCACCAACGGTTAAAAGAATCCTAAAGCAAATCCTCCTGTGGCTGCTACTCAGATGCCACAATTGGCTTCATCGTGTGTCTGCCCATCTGCTCACTTTTCTACCCAGCCTTCTCTTCTCATCTTTCTAGATGCTCGGTACTGTGAGTCACGGCCATTTCCCTGACTCTGCAGCACACATCCTTCACTGAGGTTCAGGATTTACTTGCCGGTTTTTAAAGTAGTTTAAAAATGGTTTCAATAGAAAGCTGGGTCTTCTAGTTCTGATTCAGCTCATTTGGATCAGCATGGCCTTAAGATACAAAGCAAGGGGGGAGTAGCTGTAAAGTTTGATTTGCTCTCTCCTAGCTGTGAGACCCTTGGGTCAGTCATCAACATCCTTGGTCCAATATGTTCTTGTGGTCAAGACACCATGATGCCTCAGGGCCGCAGAGATCTAATACCTGATTCTATATGTGAATTTAATATGCACATAGACAGGGTAGAAAAGCAGTGTCTGGAACATCTACTTTGGCATCTGTCACTCTATGGGACATGATTGTCTTCCTTTTACATACGGCCCTATTCCTCTCCAGTGGAACACTCACAGCCAAGGCTGAAGGGTGGCAGTGGTCAGCTTGCAAAATTCCCGCACCCCGCACAGTGACCACTCTGGCTTTATTTTGTGCCTACGTTGCTGTCAATAGCTTGGTTGTAATAGGAGGTGGGCACATCTCCCTGACAAAAGATGAGGCATTCCACAAATGGGTTAGGGTGATGCTGGCAGATAGAAGCTTTTCTGTGTCCCTCAAGTTTCTGGACTCCTACAGCTAGTTCTGGTTACCCCAAACAACTCCAGTCTGTCAGGCATTGCTGGTGGTGACTGGTGACCCCCCGGCAGGGAGCAATGTGAGCAGTGGGGACACAGCTACCTTCTATTCACATATTTATGCTGAGGTACAGCATCATCTTGAAGAGAATGGCAAGAAGTTCTGCTGCTGTTTTTCATCAGCCTTCACTAGCACACCAAACACTGTGGCTACCCTTAGCCCGTGACCTCTGGGAACACATCCTGAGTACTTACAGGAATATAGGAATTTCTTCTTACACTTTTCATTGCTGTGAGAAAATATATGAGGTTTTATACAGATAGGAGGTTTTGGAGGATGCAAGTTCAAACAGTAGTTCTGGTGAGGGCTCCTGTCTACATAACACCATGGAGGATGGACTTGTGGTAAGGAGGACCTCCATGGTGAAGTGGGAATCCAGAGATGGGTGGGGTATGGTCTTGTCCTTTTATGATAATCCTCTCTTGAGAATCAAACCAGGAACCAAGAGAGCCATTTAACACCTCTTGTGTTAGCACTTGAACAACCAAGCTCTTGAAGCCTAAACTGTTGGGGCCACATCCAATCCATGTCAATCCTGTGATAAGACTTTGATCTATAGCTGTAGCACCCAAGGGGATTGTTGGGGCAACATGAGTCTCTTATTTGTTTGGTAGATGTGGTGTGTGTGTGTGTGTGTGTGTGTGTGTTTGTGTGAAAACTCTCCTGGAAGTCCCCAGCATCTTTATCTCAGGTTCTTATAACCCCAACTTCAGTCTTTCACCATGTGGACAGACCCTAAGTGTGACAAAGAAATTATACCATGAGGGACAATAATCAGCCCCTAAAATGACAGCACCCTGTGATATCCAAGCCTTAGAAGTCTAAAGGTCTCATAGTTCTCCCTGCCCATGCTAATGACAGATGGTCTGGAAGTTACCAGCAAACAATTGCAACCGACAGACATCTCAATGTACGAACCAAGAAAGAGCCATGTTGAGTTCCTTTTATGAACCCATTTATGGCTTTCTGGTCATTCCTTGAAGCAAAATTAGAGCACCTGCCTCTAGCAGCTACCATAAATATCAAATATCCTAAACGGGACTGGTCATTACAATTCTCCAATCTCAGAGAAACATTGTGCAACAGATTTGAACACCCTGTTACATCCAGTATCTCAGAACTAAAGCTTGGACTAAATTTTTCACACACAGAACCTGGAGGTGCTTACTATGTTCATACCAGATTCTGACCTAAGGCGCACCACGAATTTCTAAGACCTTGTGGCCAGATGCTTGCCTAGGGTTCTGGTAGATCCCTCCCTCCTAGTCTCCTTCTCTCTTCCTCTCCTTCACTTTCTCTCCACTTCACCCCTTTCTCTCTTCCTTTCGTATATAATAGTCAACTGCCTCATCCCGGACTCTGTACCTCCAGCCTTTCCAAAACAACAGTCTCTGTGCGATCCTCTGTGTTATGCCCCACAGAGTAAAGCTTGACATGGAACACCACACTCGAGGCGTTAAGATCCCCAATAGTGCAACGATTCTGAATGAACTCCACCAACTGCTCCCTTGCTGCCTGTAGTCCATTGGTTTCATGGCAGTGCTGCTTCCCCACACAGGCCCCGGCAGCTCTCACCTATGCAGCAGTGGGATTCCTAAGTACTTGTGGTCTAACACATGGCCCTGCTGTACCCCGACTCTCTGCTTCCAAGTGCACTTCAGGTGCAGTGTGAAAACCCGCTGCAGACCCTGGGGATGTTTTCCAATTAACACCAGCGACCCACAACGTGAACTTCGTGTCTTGAGCATGTGGTTTCTAAATTAGATAGTGTCCGCTTTTCCTCCCTTGGTCTCACATTTCCCTGGTGACTGGTTCATGAGAAACAATGTTATTTTTCATTTTCTGTGAGAAAAGAGAGAAAGAAAACCACCTTTCTTGGGAGATCTATAGGAAACTCCAGCTTCTAAACTATCCAGGCTCCCTGCTATTCCTTAGGCCTCCACTTGGGAATGAAAACAGGTCTCATTGAAGAGATCCCAGAAAAGATCTGCTCAGCATGCATTTCACAATGGGGGTGTGTGTGTCTTTCTCCCATCCTTCTGTCCCCAAATGGTATGTTTGTTTCTGAGAAAAGCACTAGCCATGCAGCCACAGTGCAAGACCCCTGAGCACGGAGGGTTTGGTCTTTATCTGTAAGGACAGCTTCTGTCTCCAGCACCTGATGATTCTAACAGGCAAAGCTACTAAAACAACACAAAACAAACTCTTCTTACTATTTCAAAAGGCTAACTTTTAAAACTGCAGAGCACCAACCCTAGGTCTGTGTCATCCATCCCTGCCCAGCAATTCCCTTCGACATGTCCTGGGCTGCAGCCCAAGCTAGGCAAGCTAAGCAGCATCCGATGCGTGCTTCTTTTATGTTGCCAGAAGATACTGTGATCTGAGCCATGAAAGGAGAAACGGAGACTATCCATTAAAGCTACACGTGTGCTCAGCTTTGATTTAGTGACGGATTTCACGGCTTGCTGTCAATAGAATGATTGGTATGGCCAGTAATATCAGAATCATAATATAAAATGTGTTTGTGTGGCGTTTTCTTAGTTTCTTCTCTAGTTGTGACGAAACACCACAACATGAGTACTACGGGAAAGGAAAAATATATTTCGGCTCATGGTTCCTGGTCACAGCTCATCAAAGCAGCAAATTCACAGGAGCTGGAGCTGGAGGGAGCTGCTCTTGGCATCTTTTTAGCAACATATACATGTGTAGCATGTGTGCCTGCATACATATTCAAAGGTGTGTGGGTCTAGGTAATTGGAGACTGGAAGTTGACACTGGGTATCTTCCCTCATAGGCGAGGCAGGTTTTTTCTTACTTATCCTGGAGTGTGCCATTTTGGCTAGTCTGGCTAGCTATTTCACAAAAGAAATCACCTTCCTGCCCCCTGGGTGCTGGGATCATGGGTGGGCTGCCACACTCACTTGGCTTTTAAGTGGATTCTGGTCCTTACGTTTGCACTGCTTTTACCCATTGAATATAACCCCCCATACACACCTCTTTAGCCAACACGCTTCCAGATTCAATGACTTCTTTGAGTGCAGAGAGTGATCTTTTATCTTAGTCTCATACTTACTGTCAGTATTTTGTCTTTCTGATCATTGAGGTGGGAAGACACACCTATAATCTAGGCCACACCTTCTGCTGGCAGCCTATATAAGAAAGAAGCTTTTATTCTTTGCCTGTTTGCTTTTATCTCACTGGTGAGTCTATTCCTTCACTACCATTAGAGGCTCCTTTTTTTTGGATTCTGATGCACACTGAAGACCAGCTGAGAAATTCAGCCTCACGGATGGAAAAACTACTAGATTCTTAGACCTTCATTCATAGACAGTCACTGTTGGATTAGTTGGAGCATAACCTGTAATAAAGTCTCTCTCTCTCTCTCTCTCTATATATATATATATATATATAGATACATACATTCATACATACATACACACATATGTATATAAACACACTCATACAACAATTTGTTACTCTAGAAAACCCTGATAATGCACTAGGGACAGCATCAGCCACAGTGGGCTGGGCCCTCCTATGTCAATTAGTAGTCAACATATTGCACCACACACATGCCCACAGGCCAGTGAGGTCAACCTGACCTAAGCAGTTCTTCAATTAAAGTTCTCTTCCAAGTGACTCTAGTCTGTGTCAAGCTGACAACGGGAACTAAGCAGCACAATCTGTCCTAGATCTTCTTGAGTGTTGAGACAAGAAGACTTTAGTCACATTGAGGAAACAATATAAGCACATTTTCATTTAGAACGAGAATTATTTTGGTATTTGTTCAAAACTAAGTATGAAAGAGGATCTGTCAGTTATGGGCTTTCCTTTTTCATTGTTATTCGAACTCCATTTGTTTCAATTTCCATGATAAAAAGCACGCGGCTCAGAAAGGGCAGATTTCGTGACAGTAATGATCATCTTGCAGGGACAGGAGGCTCTGTTCTCTGGTGATGATTCTGTTTATTGGCTCCATAGCTATAACAGACCTTCAGCTACGCAGGAGACTGATAATGACCCAGTAGTCACCATGAAGGCTGCTGACCAGCACACTGCGTAATTCCAATTACAGCCTTTGCGGCCTCCAGCAAATTTGGTTGTTGCCTGTGCCTTTGCTTAGTGCCGGGTTGGGGGTACATTTCAGGGGAATATGAGTAATGACCCTGAATTTCTATGACAAGAGAATAAACTATAGGGCAAGCCTGCCCTTCCCATCAAATGGCTTTGTTACAACCTCATCGCTTCTACTGACATGTATAAGATAAAAATATATAAGATGGTGACACAGCGTGCGAAGGGCGAGGGGGTGCAGTAAAGCAATTGCTGATATGACCACTCCATTATCTGGAAAGGTTTCTATTGCAAATGAGAGAGAGAAAAATATCCAGGGGCATCTGTAAGAGACCAGAGAGAAAAGACAGCAGACTGGACATGGCCAGGGCTAGGGAAGAGGGAGGGCAGGAGACAATAGTAGAGATAGAAACAGAGTATAGTGAGAGAGCAAGGGAACAGCACAGGTGGAGAGAGAGAGAGAGAGAGAGAGAGAGAGAGAGAGAGAGAGAAAATAGCAAAGGAGGGTTAGTAGCCTAGCAGGGTTGGTTATAAAGAGGGTGAGTAGCTGGGGGGAAGGGAAGCCAGGGAGCTGAAAGAAGTTTAGAGCAGAGGAGATAAGAAGGGCTAGGATGCTATCATGGGCTTTGAAATGTATAAAAGGGAGCATGGAGACCAGCACCTCGGATGAATGTCAATTGGAGAATCATATGTCCCTTCTGATAGATGTAAGGAAAATTACTCCTTTGGTGTGAGTGTAGGGGATGTACACAAAACTTATTTCACAAGTTACTGAGAAATGCTGTTTTTTTTTTTTTAAATCTAACTACTAGAAATCCTTCTATAGTCCAGATTGAGCTCATTTCTGGATATGTGGATTTCTTAAGACAAAATAGACACAAGATTGTTGGTTATTATTATTTGAAAAACATGCCTGTTATACATTTCAATGAATTTTTATGCCCCAAATTAAAATAATCAATGTCATACTACTATATAATACTATATGTCACATATATGACTATATGTGATTTATATTATTTAAAACATATAATATAAATAATATATGACTATACATAATTTATAATATATATAAATAACTTCCCTGTAGATAAGGATGGGGAACGTGGCTTAATAGGTAAAGTACTTGCCATGCAAGTATGAGATCCTCAGTTTGAATCACCAGAATACACATACAGCTGGACGTGACAGAATATGCATTGATCATCATCCTTTCCTATGGGGAGATGTGTGGTTAAGACAGAAGAATTCCCAGAAGTTTGTAGGTTAGCTAGCATGTCCATATGTAGCAGAAGAAACAAACAAAGCAAAAAAAAAAAAAAACCAAGGAAACAACAAAAACAGTTGGAAGATAAACACCACACACACACACACACACACAGAGAGAGAGAGAGAGAGAGGAGAGAGAGAGAGATAAAAATAATTTATATAGAAATTGCATTTGGTATTATGTCTAGACCAGCAAATACATTTTTTGAAGTAAACTTCATTTCTTGGTGAGTCAAAGTTACTTGTACAGTGCTTTTCATAGAACAAGGTGGAAGCGCAGCTAGAGCCCTAGAAAACCCCATGGGACCGCAGTGACATAAAATAGTTACCTTGTTTGTGACCTAACACAGATCCCAAAGAAACAGAAGTGTCCAAATACAATTTTCATGGGTAGATTGTCCCAAGAGAAAAACATGAATAGCTTAATTTTCTAATAGCATATGTAGTAATTTGTCATATTATTTAAAGATAATTAATTTAATTAAAAATTCTTAGCCTAACCATAAGCCATCTGTTCTAGTTTGATTTCTGTTACTACAATAAATCACTGACCAAGGGGCTGGAGAGATGACTTAGCAGCTAAGGTCATACTGGTTGTTCTTGCAGAGACCCAAGTTCGATTCCCAGCACCCACACAGTGACTGGCAAAAGAAGGTCTGTAACTCCAGTTTAAGGAGATGCAGTGCCTTCTTTCTGTCTTCTAGAGGCATTGTGTGTAAGTGGTACATAGATATACATGCAGGTAAAACACCCATGCACCTAAAATAAATCTAAAACAAAACAAACAAAAGAACACTAACCAAAATAAACTTGGGGAAGAAAGAAAGATGGATGTATTTATTATACCTTGCACATTAGAGTCCACCATCAAGGGAAGAAACCCAGAGGCAGGAACTGAAGCAGAAATCACAGAAGAATGCTGCTTACTGGCTGACTCCCTCTGACTTACTTGGCTACAGAGCTTTCTTATACAACCCAGAAATACCACCTAGGGATGGCACCACCTACAGTGGACTGGGCCCTTCAACTTCAACGAGCAGTCAGGAAAATGCCCCCAGACATGCTCATGGGTGGAGAAAATTCTTCAGCTGAAGTTCCTTCTTCCTAGGTATCTCTAGTTAGTTAGCAGGAAAAAACAGCCAGTATACCGTCTGTTCCCATCTAAACAGCCTCTGTCCTCATCTGTCACATCTGAGGTATGCTGAGACACCCATGTCCAGAAGTTCACATAACATTCCACAAGAGTTCTTGGAAGCAAGGAAGAAGAAGTCAAATCCTGTCTCTAGAAACTCAAAAAAATAGTAACAGCCAGATCAGGGCTCTCAAGCTCAACAAAGGCCATCAACACACCAACGATGTTTGTCTGTGGAAAACAATTGAATTAAATAAGAACAGATGGGGCCCTGCCATTCTTGTGGGCTACTCCTTGCCTTCTCTCAGCATGGTCCCTGAAGCATTTCTTTGAGAATAGAACTGTCTAGAGAAACTATGAGCTTTGCTGGTAGGAAGCACAAATTGCTAGAAGCAGAAGTTGAAACCCATGCCTGCTTAAGAGAGTGGGGAATCTAGGGTTATAGTCTTGGGCCAAGTGTCAAATTGAATCTAGTCAGAAATTTAATAGAGCGTTCCTGGAAATGAGAGACCCACCGAGAGTCTGTGTAAGCTCACCTCTCTTCCTGGATGACCTTGGGTCAAAGCGAGGGATGAAGCAGAGGGAGCAAGGTGGACAGTGGAATCTGGAGAAAACTGAAAGATGTTTGGGTACATCCCCAGCAACACGTGATCGGTGGGTACATTGAAAACATCATCTGCTGGAATTATCTGGACACGGTTTCTAACCAGTAACGATCTAAATCCCAGTGGTAGAAGGGAGAAGTAGAGAGAAAAAACAAAACAAACAAAACCACGACGGGAGTAGTAGAATTGGCCACATACCACAGAAGAAAAAAAGATTGTACATATTAGCCCAGACAAGTCACTAACAAATCCAGTAATAAAAATAAATAAAAACAGAGAGTATTAAGTAACCCACATTTCAAGTAAAAAATCTAGAAAGCATGATCCATATCCAGGGCAAAGAAAAACAGTTCGGAGAACAAGTCTGAGTGGGCACAGCTGTGCAGTTGGTAGGAAAAGAAAGACTCAGTGCAGCTGTTGAAAACATAAGTCTAGCATAAAGGAAGCCATATTTAAGAAGAAAAGAGAACATGATGACAATGATTCAACATCTTGTTAGTGAAGGGAGAGAAACTACTATTGACTCACCAGAAAGCAAATTGAAAATGCATCTGAAATAAATTAAAATAATAAAAATCTTTCTCAAGAAAGACTCAATGGGACAGAGGAATCTACATACTTGAGAGACAGATCTAGTACCCCACTTGGACAGAGAAACAGCAGTGTCAAAGGAGAGTGGATAGCATGCCAGCATATTTACATCAGCTAACAGCATCCTTAACTGTGGAATCCTCCTTCTCTCTCACCCCCGGGCACACAAAGACAAGTTGTTCATTACAACTACCCTTCTTTAAGGTTCACACTTTTCTTTTTAAAGGTTTCTAGTCAGTGCAATGATATAAACAAAAACAAAAAACAAACAACAACAAACAAACAAATCCTCCAAAATCCTCCTACCCAAATCAGCCTAAGTTCCCCTGACCACATGATCACATAATTAATTCCTCATATCTGAAGCTAGGAAACTCACATTTTGAAAATGCTACCGTTTTCTAAGTTTGTTTTGTATCCTTTGAGTCAACTATTCTGAATGTTATTGGCAGGTCTTATCCACATTATTTGGTTCTCCTCAGTTGTCTGTTGAAGACTCTCTACTGTCCTGAGCATGAATGACTGCACAAATCTTCATTGCAGTTGCAGTCACACAAGTCACAAGTTTCTGAATGGAAATACAAACACAGAAGTCTCAGAGGGCCCAGGCTAGGGGGTTCTCCAAGCATTGGCCAGTGACAATCCCAGATGTGTCTTTTTGTGATCAGTTTGGGGACACTGCACAATGCTGGCACAGTGGTTTGCCATACATACATACATACATAAACAAAAAATAAAACCATCATGGTCCCGAGGCAAGAACCCAGAGTTAGCTGCTCTGTCTTAGCTCCAAAGGCTCTAGCAAAGCCAGATGTGTGATGCTGGAAGCGCTTCTAGCATGAGCCATCCCTCATCTAGGGTGAAACTTTAGTGTTCCCTATCTCTAGTGCCGTGAGCATTATATGTCACAACCTGCAAAGTGTCTGGAATGGAGCCAGTGCTCTGTGGGCTTCCACTTGTCTCCCCCTTTTTTACCACAATGAAGAAAAGGCCCAGACCTCATGGGCAGGTATAGACAGTGTAAGTCTGAACAGATGTGTGTTGAAACAAGCAAGCCAGCAGTGATGCGTCTTTTGCTACAGGTCATCACTGCAGTGGCCTCTAAGCACTTCAGCTCACTCCGTGCCTTTAACTCCCATTGTATGCTTTGTAGAATTGCTTTGTTATGTGCCCCTGTAATCTCCCTGCTTGAGCTTATTTGTGTGAAATGAGAAGCGGCTTCCTGTTGTCTATGCTCCTGGAAGCTTCAGGTTTGAGGTGGGGGCTGGCAATCAGATAAAGCAATGATCTCACACCAATACCAAATTCCTAGTATGTGACTATTGCTTCATTTGATTCCCAGCCCTCACCTAAACCTAAGCTTCCTTCCTGCTAGGAAGGATGTCCTGAGGGGCTGGACACCAGGCAATTATTTCTACCCCGACTGCCCTGAAGAAACCAGCAAGATGCCTGTCTAATGAGTGAGCTACCCTGAAAAACCCTGGGAGGTCCTTTAGCTTTCTCTCATACCATACCAAACTGCATCCTGCTTCACTTGGTAACTTGAAGCAGGAAAGATGGTGAACACCTGATGGAACAGGAAAACCTTTCAGGAGTCTTCTTGGAATGGACTGTGGAAGCCATGCACAACACTTCCACAAACACACAGGCCAATGGAGACTCCTTACGTAGTCTCAGAATTGTGGCTGGATGGGAAAGGCTCTCTTGGATCTAGGATTGCCCTCTCCAAAAGAGGAGCTAGTGAGCGTCTTGCTACTTCCTTCTCCTGGTGGAAAGCATTCTAACCTGTCACTCCATCACTGCAGCCCAAAGGTAGCCAGCATTCACAAGCACAGCTGCTAAGCCAATCAACTAGCAGTTAACTACGGTCAATGAGTGAGGCCAGGGGACCAACAGCAGCTAAGCTCAGCCAGTGTTGGCCTCATGAGAAATGCTTTTTTTAAGTCACCAAGCCTTGAAGTGATTTGTTACACAGCACATGCTAACTAGCATATGTCTGTCAATTACTTCATAGAATAAAGAAACAAACAAAACCCACAGAACAGTTAATCAGTTAATATATATTTTTTTCTACTTCTCCCCCGTCCACACACAAAAAGAACTAACAACAGATTGCTGTTATGCCCTAAGAATGTTTTTGAGAACATTTCTTTGTTCTTCTAAGTTTCTTGAAAGACCCAGTAGTCACTCTGGGTATCTCCTTAAAATCCACCACTGGGGTTAGGTCTTAGATTTGAGGAATTGAGAGTGGCTATACTATGTCCTGATTTGTCCTCAGAGTCTGTGGGGGATGGGACTATCTTAGTCTGAGTGAGCTCCCAGAGATTAACCAGAAAGCCTATCTAAATGCCCAAGTGGACATTTATTCTGAACACTGTGCTGTTCCATTAATGTTATTTAAAGGCCTTTCATCTGACCAAAGTAGAAATACCAATGTACTGTGTCAACTAGTAAAAGGCCACTCTAAAATACAAATGCTGAGTAACACCATAACTCAATATTCCAGTTACCTGATTCTTAAAGAATTTTTTCTCTTGGTTACCAATGCCGTTGCATGGGCAGAGGAAGGCATTTGGGTGGTACAGCTCATTTCCTCAGGCCCTTGTGTTACCCATCAAAGTCCTGTATTTATCAGGGTAGGCAACTCTGCCCCCCTTAACACCACCTCCTAATTTTTAAATCAAGAGGTCACTTCTGGATAGATGTCAGACCTCCGCAGAGTTCCATAAACAAAACAAAACAAAACAAAGCAATAAACTGAGGTCACTGTGAAAAAAAAAAAAAAAAACTTGCACTAAATGGAGTCCAGGTGGTAATGGATTGCCAAAAATGTTGATCCAGACATAGCACTAATCAATACAAACCGCATTTAAATATTGGTCGTTTAGTTGCAAGCTCAGTCAGATACCCACAGAAGTGTTAAAAAGGAAGAAAATTCTTAGGCCTTTCTGAAGTCTCAGAAGAGATGTTGGCTGAGGCCTAAGAAGATACACAAACACCTCTTCAGCTCCCAATGATCTCGACAGAGTCGATTACTCAGGAAATATATATGAGTGTGTCAAGAGGGAAAAGGAAATAATACACACATAAGAGGAAAAAGGATAATGGAGACATTCATAAATTTCTTTTACAGTTTCAGTCTGGCCAGTATCCCATGCCGCAATTACAAGGACATAGTGTACCTTGGAACTGACTTTCCAAAACCCCTTCCAGAGCTGCACATGCTTTGTGGGCCCCTCTCTTTACCACCAATCACTTCCCATTGCTAATGCTGTCCTGATTTCCTCTCCATCCCGTATGATAACAGGGCTCTGTGCCTCCAGTTCGCTATGTCTCCTCCTTCTGTTCCCCTACATCTCTCTCACATCCTCTGTCTACTCTGTAGCTAGAGCAGCTTCCCAAAATGCAGGCTGTCTATCTGAGTTAGGATTAACATTGCTGTACTGAAACGCCATGGCCAAAAGAACTTGGGGAGAGAAGGGTTTGTTTCACTCACAGTTCCGCGTAACTGCTCAATATCAAAAGTAGTGAACGGAGTTGCAGCACTAGGGAGAATTGACCCCATCCCTCCCCAAGTGCAGCCCTCCGGAGAGCAGCTCCTGCATCTCACCTGGGCAGCATTGCAGAGTTGTCCCTGATGGCATGGGTGCAGGTGAGTTGGCCCTCAAGGCAGGAGAGTAGGAAAGCTAGACCCATTGTTTGTCGTGCAGTGGTGTGGGCAAGGGAGAGAGATACTCACCTTGCCTCTTGTCCCTCACCACCAGTGGCAGGTGGGAAAAGCTGGTCCCGGGATCACAAGAATAGGACAGCTGACCTTCACTGGCTGCAGAACTCATAAGAGCAGGTTCTGCGCCCTGCCCTGGCAGCACAGAAGGGCTGACACTGTTGATTGGGGAGGGGGCGCAGGTGATGCACCCCTGCTAAAGTGTGTGGGATACCTGACCCCAGTTCTCATCTGCCATATGGTAGTGGGTGAGGGAGTGAAGAGCTCCCCCCAAGCCTGTGGTGAGTGGGAGAGCTGGCCCTGGGGTCATGAAAGTAGGAGAGTCGGCACCACACCTCACCAGGGCAGCACAGCAGAGCTGACCCTCTCCGGGTGGGGGGGGTGGTGCATATGAGCCTGCCCAGAGGGTATGAGAGTGAGAGAGCTGATCCCACACCCTTTGTCACCCATGTGGTGACATGAGTGAGGGAAAGACACCCCCCATTCCTTGCCACCTGTGACAGAGAGAGTTGGCCAAAGGGTCACTAGAGCTGGAGATCTGGTCCCACTCCTCACCAACTATAGCACATGAGAGCAGGCCCTGCACCTCACCTGGGGAGCACACTAGACCCTGCTGGTGGGGGTACAAGTGAACTGGTGTTGTGGACAAGAAACGGGAGAGTGGTACCTACTTCATCCCTTTTATGTGGTAGCATAGGTGGAGGAAAATATACCCTCCTCCCAGCCCTTGCCAACTGCAGCAGGCAGGAGAGCTGGCTTCTGGGACACAAGAACAAAAGAGCTGCCTTTGTTCCTTACCAACTGCAACAGTCCGAAGAGCAGGCCCTACACCGTGCCTGGGCAAGACAGTGGAGCTGGCTCTGGTGGTGTGCGTGCAGGAGAGCCAGACATGCAAGTGAGAAAGCAGGAGAACTGGCCCTGCTCCTTGTTGCCTGCTACAGTGGGTGAGCTACCTGGGTCAGTGCTGGAGAGCGTACCCTGGGGATGACTATGAGGGAGGTGACCATAAGGGAAAGCTGGTGGACTGACCAACCCAGCCACCACCCAGGCTCAGAACCAGGACTATGAGTTATCCTGCCCCAACATCCACCTTATCTGTGATCGGCTGGAGTATGTGAGGGGTCGGATCTGCAGATCCAAAGTTTCAGGGTCTCCATGACACAGGACAGCAACAGGATATCCAGGAGGAGCCCCAGTGAGGACCTAATATCAACAGAGTAGCAGAAGCCAGAAGCCTTAAGCCAAACCAACGTTCCATTGCAAAGAACACTTACAAGTAACGATGTATGGACTAAGAGGTGTGTGGCTCACTAGGCCACACTACAGCTTCCACACTGAGATTTTTATTTTGTTTTGTTTTGTTTGGGGGGGGGTGGTCATAAGGACAGAGGGTAGAGGCAAGGGGATGGAGATGAATGAGATCAGGATACGTAATATGTAATCTACAAAGAATCAATAAAAACCTTTTTTTAAGTAGTAAGAGCAAGAACTCAGGCAGGTATAGTGGTGTGGGACAATGGTCTGTATTTTGTCAATTATATTTTAAATAAACACTGATTGGCCCGTAGCCAGGCAGAAAGTATAGGCAGGACAACCAGACAGGAAGTAGAGGCAGGTCAAGGAGAACAGGTAATTCTGGGAAGAAGGAAGTCCTAGTCTGTCGTCCTGATCCAGTCACAGAACAAGCAAGATGTGACTGCCTCGCCGAAAAAGGTACCGAGCCACCTGGTTAACATAGACAAGAATAATGGGCTAATGTAAGTTATAAGAGTTAATAAGAAGCCTGGGCTAATGGGCCAATCAGTTTATGATTAATGTAGACCTCTGTGTGATTTCTTTGGGACTTAACGATTACAGGAACCGGGAAGGACAGAAAACCCCCAGTCAACAATATAGAACATGAAAGATGCAAAGGCCATAGAGAGGTGTGGCTTACTGGCTTGTTCCTCATGGTTTGCTTAGCCTACTTTCTTATAGAATCCAGGAACACAAGTCCAGAGCTAGCACTACTCACAATGGGCTGGGCCCTCCCCCATGGATCACTAATTAAGAAACTGCCTTACAGGCTTGCCTACAGCCTGATCTTATAGAGGCATTTTCTTAATTGAGGTTCCCTCCTCTCAGATGACTTCAGCTTGTGTCGAGTTGACACAGAACCGTCCAGCACATTTGTCGCGGCCTTCCTGTCTGAAATCTTCTTTGATCCTCTGCTACAGCCAAAGGCAGAAATCAAAGCCTGCAGCCTACAGGGCTCAGTTCCTCCATGTAACATTCCACTTCCTCTGTACTGTTTTGTGGATTAGATACTAGAAGGTTCCAAACTTTTTAAATTGGAATCTAGCAGGTTGGCCCACAAAATGTTGCACAGCAGAGTAGCCAAGGGACATGAAAGGTAGGGATGGGCTTGGACTCGTCCGCCCTGCTCCCTGTCCCTGAAAGCTCCGGCTTGTCAACCTGCCCTTCTGTTTTATGGCTTAGTGTGTAACTTTCCTGAATCCAGTCTCCCTTAGATGGTTAAGGTTCTGGGTGGTAGGACCCTGCTTCCTGAGCTCCATATTCACCGTGCCCCAAAGTCCTTAGTATTTCTATTCATTTAGATTCAGGGTCAGCTGTTTCTGTGCTTACCATATCTCCTAGGTCTGAGATTTTTCTCACAATAACCCCTCAAGCCTCTACATATCTGTTCCCAAGATACAGGATAGGGGTTCCACTTCTTCTGTAATGATCTCGACAGCCTCACATTCAAACCACAATGTCAGTTCCACATCTTCTCTGGGGACTGTTTTCAGAGCCAACAAGATACTCCTTCATCAGAATTTCTGTGTCAAATTCACATGTACCTGTGGTGCTTGCTTCCCTGATTCATACAGGACAGGCAGATTTAGACACTTACCCTTGGCCAAACCCCGAGACTTTGGAAAACAGCAGACACTAGCAACAGGCATTAGCCCAGAAGCCAGAGCACCCAACATCTAGCTTCCCTCAGGCTCTGGCTGGCCTCATGCCCTCTCTTCCTATTAGTGTCTGTCATAAGATGGTCTCTGCTCATGGAGGTGGCTATTCATAGGCCTGTTGGCTCTCACGGGCTCCATTCCTGACCACTGTACTCAAGTCCCAACAGAACACCCTCTGTTCACTACTCTACGTACTTGGTAGTGGCCTCTCAATGACTCACACATCACATGGCTGGCAATCGCTGTGTCCTATCTCAGAGTCCTGCTTGCATGTCTTTGTGTGTCTAATTCAAATGCCCTCACTTGCCTCAACTACTAAAGAGGTAAGGCGTAGTTCAATGGACCAATGCTTTCCTAGGATTTGCGAGGTTCCCAGGTTTAATTACCTTTTCTCCCTTTTAAATTTCTATTGTTTCTTCTGGAGAGTTCTGAGCTAGCAATGATCTACTAGTAGAAACTTCAGGTGTCAAACTAAGGGACCCACTATGACAGTAAACCACTTTTCCACTTGTTGCCACACCATGTGTCTCTAACTCATGTGTCCCTCTCTCTCTCCTGTAGGTTATTCAGTGGCAGTATCCTCAACTACCCTGCCATACAGTGCTGGTGTCTGTTGCCTCACCTACAGGGCTATTACCAAGGGTCACCTTTGGCCAGAATCAGCCACAGTCCCCAGTCTTTTTCCATTCCTTCCATCCTTTGCAAATGCTTAGGAATAAAGTGATACCAAGAACACCGTCTGGGGGCTGGAGAGATGGCTCAGCGGTTAAGAGCATTGCCTGCTCTTCCAAAGGTCCTGAGTTCAATTCCCAGCAACCACATGGTGGCTCACAACCATCTGTAAAGAGGTCTGGCGCCCTCTTCTGGCTTGCAGGCATACACACAGACAGAATATTGTATACATAATAAATAAATATTTAAAAAAAAAAAAAGAACACCGTCTGTATTTTTCCATGGCAAAACACAATGGCTTTTGCTAAGTGCTCACAAGTATCCCCCAGACCCCGTGGCCCCAATCCCAGAAGGACTCCAACAAGCACATCCTCTGACCTCCAGCTCCTGTAACTCCTCTTCCTCCTCCACGTCATAGGACAGGGTGTGGATTTTGATGTCATCAGCTGAGAGGTCGATGAATTTCCCATCGGGGTACTCCAGGCTGTCTTTGGTGGGTGACCGGTCCTCAATGAAGGTGGTCTCACAGCAGTCAGTGGCCACGCCATCCCCCCAGGAGCGGAGTACACCATCTGAGTAGAGGATGATGTTGGGGCGATAGTGGGACTCCACGGACTGCTGCAGTGTGTTCGGGTCCAGCAGCTGCTGCACTGGCTCACTCCTGCCTCCTTCCAGGCTGCCTGGTGCTGCACTGGCCACCAGCCTGTGGCTCTGGTACTGAGGTGCTGGGTAAACAGACACCAGGCCATCCCTGCTCTCAGCCATGAAGTTTCTGGTGTTAATTAAGCCATTCCTTTTGCCAGCATCACTGATCTTATTGTGTACCAGAACACTCTTCTGCTCAACGATGCCATCCATGGTAGACTCCCTCCCTGCTGGGCGTCAGGCTAGCAGGCTGTGCTCACTGGTCACACGAGCCCCATAGGACCCATTTCCCTAGAGGAGCAGGAAACAGAGAAAGTAAAAATTATGCAAAGCTCATCACACAGACCCACATTGCGTCAGAGTTTACTAGGCATCTGCCATGCATAGTAGTTACAGAGTCAGACAAATACAGTCCATCCTGTTCTGTGAATTTTAAAAAGGCTCCATTAATGTGCCATGCAAATTAAGCCAGAAATCGATTACCTGCTTCTCTATGAAGTCTTGGCTTCCAAATGGGGGAAGCTGCAGGAACTGGATCTACTGCAGCCCTACAGAAGCCTCTGCCTGCCAACAGACATCCTGAAGCTCTAAGAAACTCAATCACATTAGCATCCCAAAGGTCTACAGAAAAATAGAATTGTGCGTCTGTAGTGGGAATTGACTATAATGAGTACACAACCATTCATTCAAGAAGGAAACGTACCAAGGGAAGACAGTTTAAAACCATACCCTGCACAGACAAAGAAAATAATGACAGGAAGCCCATGCCACTAGACTGTATGTGGACACAGTTCCACACTAAGGCATACATCATGCATTCTTGTGTACCTAGTAGGATGAACACCGACTGCACTTACAAATAAACACCAACTCCAAATTGGTCCCCCTTAGATAATTTTATCACCTAGGCTTGCACAATGTACAAAGAAAGAGAAAGAGGAAGGAGGGAGAGGAAGGAAATACGAAGGAGACCAGAGCTTAAAGTTCTAGGGAACGTAATGAGTACATTTCCTCAGATTGCGTGTTAATAGCCATTTTCTGTATATCATCTCGTGTGGGCTGAGGAGATGGCACAGTTAGCAAAGTGCTTGCCGTGCAAGCATGAGGACCCTAGTCTCATCCCAAGAACCCACATAAAAGAAAACACGAAGTGTAGTGATCTCTGCCGCGGGGGCCAGAGACAGGAGGATCCCTGGAGCTCGCTGACCAGCCAGTCTCCCGGAATCAGCAAGCTTCGGGTTCAGTGAGAGGCCCTGTCTCAAAAAACTAAGGTAGAGAAATGACCGAGGAAGACGTGTGACGGCAAGCTCTGACCTTCACACACATCCAAACACGTATGGAGACATACACATGAACACGGATCCACACACACAAGCTTCATCTCGGGTTCCTCTGGCACTAACATTTTCTATAACATTTAAGTATTTTCTAATTATAGACGTTTTATTATATGCAGTGGTAAATAGAGTCATCTAAAATTGCACTCTGATGAAAGGAGGAGCGGTAGAGAGGACCTTTGTGGCTAATTGAAAATTCTGAGATCAGATTCAAATAGCGAGGTCAAGCTACAGCATAAAGCACTGAGAGATAATAAGAATTATTAATGTGAAACCATGGACAGTTTAGAGAGGGGTCACAATGCACCATCGCCTCTGCTTATGCAGTTTTGACATGCCTGTCTCTGGAGATGTTATTACTATTTGAGAGCTAAAATCTTGAATTAAACTGCTTGAAGAGAGATTCTGTAGGGGTGACTGTAACACAGCAAGGGTAACATGTTTGAGGACCATCTCTATGCTTCATGTCTTCCAGGCAACCACAGTGTGCTTCTGGGATGTTTCTGGTCCAGTCTTTCTCTTTCTACAGAGTAGGCTCTGGCCTGTGCTCCTGAGTCCCTTGCATCACTGTGGTCTGTGGGTGTACTAGCAAGTCCAGTTAAACCCTGAAGACCCAGCTTCTCAGCCTGAATTCCATCTACACAGAACCTTGTAAATAGCTTTCTAGTAGACACTAATTACTTTTGTTCAAATTCAGCCTTTCAGCCTTTTCCATTGAGTTGTATGCTCTTGGACAGCCAGAAGTAACATTTCCATTGGATGGTGAGCACCAAGAGCCTCTTCTTGACTTTTACCCTTATGATTCCTGTTGCATTCTCTGTGCCATTCTGACAGCTGCTGAGGTCAGCATCCTTCTTCTCCCCAGACAGGAAGTTATGATCAAGCAATCAGTGGCATGTTTTCCCTTTCTTGTATAAGGTATGGAGCCAGCATCCAGGGACTGTGCGTAGAAGTAAGCCATCTTCAGAACTGTGCAATTAGAATAAGCCCTAGCGTTGTCTCCCTGAGTTGGCCAGGCCCTGGAGGGGGCTTCAATAAGGTGCATTGAGGCAGAAATGGCTTCATTTCTTTCATCGTCCCTGTAGCTTGTTGTTCAAAGTGAAACCTGAGAGTTGGTTAGATCTTAGTAAAAGAGCTGCGGTAGAGCTCAGAGAGACAGAACACAGTGCACACGGGGTCCTGGGTCCATCCCTTGCTCCACACATATATACAGGACACATGCAGAGCAGAAGCTGCAGCAGATACATACCTTTTGAATCACAGCCTACATTCTAAATATGATTTCTGCATCTCAGTCTGCACATGAAGGCTTCAGGTTCGGTGGGCTGGCGGGGGGCTTATACTAGTCTATAGCAGTGTTATGTAACAAGTGTCTTGATTCTATAGCTGATTACTTACTCTTTTTGCTGCTTTATTTTTAGAGTATAATATAATTACAATATTCTCTCCCTCCAAACCCTCCCATATACCCCTCTCCACTCTCCTTCAAATTCATGGCCTCTTTTGTATTAGTTATTATGGCATGCATAATATAAATATATTATATCTATATAAATATATTTATAGAAATAATTTTACATACATTTTACTGAATAAATAATATTTATATAAAATTATATAATATACTATATATAATATGAATATAACCTCTTCTGGCCATATAATGTGTCATGTACAGACACTTTCAGAATGACTGTTTGGCACTAGACAACCAATTGGTGTGCTCTTCCCTAAGGAAAACCACCTCTCCTGCTCCCAGAACAAGACATGGAGTAAGAGTGAGACTAGCTAGAAAGAAAAAGGGGTCCAATAAATGAGAGAGGGAGGGAGAGAGGGAGGGAGGGAAGGAAGCAAGAGAGAGTCATGGAGCTGAATCTGAACAAAACACATGGTATATAAGTATGAAATTATCAAATATGCATTGAACACAGGTATGTTTTTTTAAAGAAGAGAAATATAAAATATGAATTCAGGTCCCACTAATTTTCGAAAGATTTATTATTTAATTGTGTATATGTGTATAGGCATCTGAATGAGAATTCAGGTGTTCCCTGAAGGCCAGAAGAGGAAGCCAGATCTCCTCGTGCTGGAGTTGCAGGAAGATATAAGCTGACTGACTCGGGAGTTGAGCACTGAACCTGGATCTTCTGTAAGAACAGTAAAAACCTCTGAGGCATCTCTCTAGCCCCAAGATATAGTCTGCTAATAGCTATTATTAATAGCTAAATGCCTGGGACTGCTTTTAAAATGCTCTAGGTAGAAGGAGTGAGTACCAACATAACGCTCATGTCGAATTGAGAATTCATGAAATTGGTGGATGAAATATGTGGTCTGCTATATAATTCTCTCTAGTTCCATGCATATCTGCAATTTTCTCTAATAAAGAAGATCATTTGCCGCTCAGGGAAGCTGCGTGTGTAAGGGACACTACAGACAGAGGGAGAAGCATCTAGCCAAGGCCGAAAGTAGGGGAAGTGTTGTTGGTGGTGGTAGGTGAGCAGAGAGAGAGAGAGAGGACCAAGAGACATGGAGAAAGAAGGGTGGGGTCTTCTAGGAGGCTTTGCCTTGTTTGTTTTTCAGTGTTGGGTATCTAAGCCTGGATCTGGTACATCCTAGAGCATGTATCACTAAACTGCATCTATATCCCTACCTGGAGGGTCTTGAGTCCCTGTGTTAGGAGACAACCAATGAACTGCAAAGGTTGTTGAGTGGGATGTGCTCATCACACCGGCCATTTAAGTCTTCGGGTCTGTGAGCAGTGTGGGGAATGAATGCCAAGAAAGTATACAAACCCAGATCTGGTACTCCACAGTAATCCCGACTTTACTGCTCAGCTGACCTTGGGGCAGCGAATAGAACATTCAGAAGCACAGAATATCCTACAAGACCCTTTGAGGTTGCATGACCCAAGAGCCATGGCAATGCTGCTGTGCGTTGTGTGTCCCACCTTTGTGAAAAAAGTCACAATGAGGCAAGCTGAAGAGTCTCCTCCAGTGTGGTTAATGCCAAGAAGAACAGCTGCTCATTGCCCTTACTCCCTAGGGAACAAAACTACCTGTCGGCAAGACTCAGTTTAGCTTCTCCAGTCCTCTGTCATGGGCAGGCTTCTGGTGTGGGAGGCAGGAATGGGGCACGTTCAGAGTCACGAGCTCCGTTCACAAAAGACAAACTCAAAGCATAGCTGGTTCAATTCCAGTTTCTACGAAGGTTAATAAGGCAACTGTTAACCTGAGACTACTTCTGAATAACCATTGAAAACCTGTTAAGAATTTCCTCCCCTAGAAAACGACCAAAATAAAAGGTAACAGAACACACCTGAGTGGGAAGAAGCAGAGTTCTTGCCCTCTGTCCACTCCCCCCTTTGCCTGTTTTCTTTGTGGCTGATTTGGTGATTGATTCTTGATGCTTCTATTGCTCTTAGTCTAGACTTAGCTCTCCACGTAGAGCTTCTTCTGTCTCCAATTTCAAAAAGCCATTCCCCATGCTTCACCCCTGGATGCCGTTCAGGGACCAGGTCCTATTCTTAGGACTGGTGGTGCCACTGAGACTCAGCTCATTCTGTCCTGCTGGTCAAATGTTTAATTTACAAATCAGAAATACGGTCCTGGGATGGTCATGTTACTATACAGTATGGGGCAGATCTCTCTCTATCTCTCTTTTCATCCCTCCTCTCCTTTTTCCCTCCCTCCCTCCATCTCTCTGTCTCTTTCTCCTTCCATCTCTGTCTGTCTCTGTGTCTCTGTCTCTGTCTCTGTCTCTCTCTCTGTGTTGGGAGAGTTGCTTTTAATTCATCAAAACATAACTAACAGAAGAGATAGTTTATAAAATATTTCTAAGTTTATTTATGTTGGCACATTTGAAAGACACATGCACAATGGTATTTGGGGTCATGGGCAATCAAGCTAACCATTTTTATCCTGAGGGCTATTGGTGTAAGGTTCTGCTGGCATAGGGTCTTCTGAGAGACTCTCTTGAATGCTGATCACATTTCAAGGCCCCAAATTAAACTTTATCTCCCTCCAACTCTGTCTCATGGACTAAGATTCAGAATGCCTACTGCTCACTCTCTCTCTGGAGCAGGTATCTGTTTTAAACTTATCGTTTCTTTTTTTTTTTTGGATTTTTGAGACAGGGTTTCTCCGTAGCTTTTTGGTTCCTGTTCTGAAACTAGCTCTTGTAGACCAGGCTGGCCTCGAACTCACAGAGATCCGCCTGCCTCTGCCTCCCGAGTGCTGGGATTAACGGCGTGCACCACCACCGTCCAGTTTAAACTTATCTTTTGAATGTGAAAGATTCTCTTGGGGGATCTATCACCCTGTCTTTATCTGCCATCCAGTAATAATTCCCATTTGATCCATTTCAGACATCACTTTCTCTCAAGGGAGAGCCAAGCATCAAGGGTCTCACAGTGTTCCACTCAAGCTCTCACAATGTGCCTATCATGTTCCTAGACATAGCTCCCTAGCGGGCCCACTCTGTCAGCCACCTTTCCACTTCCACTGAGCAGCTCTACATCCTTCGCCTTGCTCCTTAAGTGCCTGAAGAGTAAAACAGTCTTCGGTTAATGACAGCCAACAATGGGTCCTACAGGAAGTGCGCCAAGAACCTTATTGATGAAAACAGAGCATTATTCTTATTCAGTGGAGAAAAACCTCTTGTTCAATAAGTGGTCCACAGAGCTGTGCAATAGATCACCTATCTCAGACCAGACTGTGAAATCCAGTAGCTTCTCTTGATTCATAAATAAAACGTTCATCTACAAAGAAGCTATTTAACCAGAGTTTCTGCATTTCTTAGTAGGAAGTGTATCACTGCACGATCTTCTAGAACAAGCAATTTTCTAGAACTTGCCTCTGGCAACAAAAGCTGCCATTTGATTTCCTTCAACAAGGTATTGGCACAGATGACTACAGAGAACATCACTATGAACTTTGTTAGGAAAGGAGGTGCTTCTATTCATCTTAGTGTGGTTTGTGTTGCTATAGTAAAACACCCGCCGCTGGATAGCTTGCAAAAAGAAGTTTGTGTGGCTCATGACTCTGGTGTCTGAAGGGTCCAAATATCAAGGTGAAAGCAAAAAGGCAAGGAAGGGGCAAGCACACAGGGTGACCTGACTTTACAGTATGCTTTTGAGAGAACTCATCCAATCTTGATCCATTCCCAAGAGACGGCATTGATCTGTTCTTAAGGGCAGAATCTCTGTGTCCTAATAACCTTCCTCTAGGCCTGGCCTATTAGCGGCACCTCAGTATCTCTATGAAAGGATCTTGGCATGGACTTCCATGAATGAACCTTTGGGGAATAAATCACATTTGAGTGCAGCACCGTCAAATCTCTAGTTTATTTAAGGTTGGTGATATCTGAAGACTACAGACGTGCCGGTCTTTGAAGCTTCCTAAAGCTGAACCGAGGCCACCAACCTGCAAAAAGGAAGACTCGTCTAGTGCCAGTGAAAGCCAGTCTTTGAGAACAATGGGCTTCAAAGGGACCCAGTCAGTGCCTCAGAGCACAGCTGGATTCAATTAGTGATGCAAATTCACCAGTGGAAGGGTCAAAATGGGGGATCCAGATTATCACTCAGATGCAGGTTCAGGAAGAAAGTGAGCCAAACCATCAGCATGCAGCAAGGACAGAGCAGGCACAACTGCGCATCCACTTGACAAGCAACCAGTGGCACCAACTGAGGGAACGTGCTGGACGAGGGGTGATGGACACCCTGGCTGGGACGCTATTCACAGCATAGAAGGAAGACCAGTTGGCCCAAGTGCTGGGGTGTGAGGACAGCCAGGGACAAGGTGAAACGAAACGTGCCTGGTAGGAGGAAGCAGATGGGTAATAACCTAGTTTGTGGATAAAGATTTTTCATTTAAGGAAAGTCCTGAAGGGTGGGGTGGAGTTAGTTTGGTCACGAAGAGCAGGGCATGATCCATGCCATATGCTTAGGGCCCTGAGGCAGGGAACAGACAGGAGAAAGGCCAGGACAGCTGGACCGCACACAGGCTAGGGAATGGAGAAGAGGAGGTGGGGGCAGGAGCACCATCCTATTATCTCTGGGACTTAGACCCAGACCTAGATCTTCCTCAGTGTGTAATGTGGGAGGGAAGGAGAGGAGGGTGAAGACTCTGGCTTCTTTTTCTTTTTCCGATGTGGTTTGTATTTATTTCAACGTCCCAGAATCAACTGTGAGAAAGCATTTTCACATCTCATGGTCTAGTGACTCCTGTCTTCTTAAGCTCAGCTGATCTGATGCCATAAAGTCTAGGACTGGGTGCTTCTGACTCTGAAGCGGACAGCCGAGTACTGAATGAATTGCGTCTTCAGATAATGGCATGGGTGCACCCAGGACTGTCATTTAATATCTGTTCTTCTGCATCTTGCTTGTTCTGGATTTTAAAAGTGATACATATTTATGCATTACAAAAGGGCAATTTTCTAAATACTGAAATTACAGATAGCATGTCATAAATAACATTTGCCAAAACCTGCTACATATATTGTGATATATATTTCTTCTACCCACACGCATGGACAATAGAAGACAATGAACAAAAAGGACAGGTAACTAAATTGTCTGTGAATTTGTAAAATGTTGCAAATTTCAAATTAGAAGATTGTTTTTATTTTGAAGTGCTATTTTTAAACAATGTAAATTCTTATGTGCATAGTTTTATTTTGGGCCTCATCCATAATATCAATGAATGTGTTTTCTAGTACCAACCTTAATTATTTATCTTCAGAATATACTTTTTTAAAAAACAAATATAATTTTATTTATTTTAATCTCTTTATTTTTATTATTTTAGTACATTTTGAATATCTTATTTATGAGTGTTTCTATATGTATATGCACATATGTGCCAGAGACTGTCAGATTCCCTGGTACTAGAGTTACAGGTGGTTATGAGCCCCACCATGTGGGTGTTGGGAAGTGAACTTGGGTCCTCTGTGAGGCCAAAAAGTGCTCTTAATTGCTGGGCCATCTCTCCATGCCCTTTTACTAGCATTTAAAAAGACTTCTTTTTTATAATTATATTTTTGGAATAATTCCAAAATAAAAAATTGAGAATGTAATCAATGTGAAAAACATATGCTTTCCATATTTGAAAAATCTTATGATCCAGAAATTTAAATACCAGATTCTTTAAAAAAATAGTTCATTTGCATTCTTGGTTATAATAATTGCTATAGTTGAAACTTTAAGTAAATTGTGACAAATGAAAAAACATTTTTGACTGATTATTCAATCATGATATTCATTTAAAATCTCATCTCTCATTTAAGCAAAACTAAAAATAGTTAAAATTTGGCTATAAGTTTATGTCTTCTTTCATGTCAATCAGTTTTCCTTGCAAACAAATCAAACTATGTCAAATAATTTTTAAAATTCCTTTCGAACACACTGAGAATGTTGCTCGTGTTCAGCATGCACAGATTTGGAAATCTCACAGTTGGCCTTCCTTTCAGTTCTGCATCCACTCACTCAACCAACCACAGACAAAAAGTACATGGAAAATATTTCATCTGTACTAATATTCCCCAAATAATGCAGCTCTTAACCCAATATTCATGCTGTACTAGATATTCTGAGTCACCTAGCAATGATCTGAAGTATATGAGAGGATGTGTGTAAGTCACATGTGTTTTTTTCATGGCTTTATTTTTTATTGTTTATATTGAGCTGTATACTTTTCTTTGTCCCCCTTCCCTTCTTCCTCCCTCCCCCTCTGCCCTCTCCCATGATCCCCACGCTCCCAATGTATTCAGGAGATCTTGTCTTTTTCTACTTTCCATGTAGATGAGAAAACCTCTGGTCTGATTAGACTTTTAGACAGGGAACAGTGAGGACCTAGTGAAAGTTCACACGTACCAGATGAGCTGACCTAATGGGAGCCTCTTCCTACCCAGGCCTCCCCTGCTTAGGAGCTGATGGCACCAGCCAGGACAGGCCAACAGGGTTTCAGGGTGCCCCCTGCAGTTTTATCTAGCCAAAGGATAAATGGCTCAAAACCAATATCCTAAGGATTTGATGATGCTGAGGCCAGTGTCCGGTCCTCTCCTACTGAGCCTCAGCTCTTCAGAGATGAACTTAATTATATGTCTTGCAGTTTCTCTTTTCCTTGGTTCTCCAGACCCTTCCAAGTTCTTGGCTCAGGGTGCTGAGGTTTAAATATCTTTTGCCTCTGCTGAAAGCCACGTTAAAATTTGTCACCAATGTGAAACATCATGGGGTGGAACAGGTGAGTATAAAGCGACTTTAGGGAGGGAATTAAGAATAGAATGTGGTCAGTCTGAACCTTTGGGATGGAGTCTTGCTGACTTTGTAGGAAAAGAGACATTCCAGGACACACACACACACACACACACACACACACACACCTCTGTCTTTCTCTCTCTTTCAGAGCCATTCATACACATGTGTCTGCACAGTACCCTTACATGGCCACACACATTCTCATCAACAGCCACACACACACACACATACACGCACACACACACACACACACACACATCTCTTGCTTACACTCAATCCCCCTCACAAACCCTCAATTCACACACATTCACACGTATTCATTCACTCAACCCACAGAGCTCTCACAATGCCCTTCCATGTTCACACACACACACACACACACACACACACACACACACACACACACTTTGTCCTTACACAATCTCACACACATTCATGCATGCACATAACACATCCATCCTAACACTCACTCACATATTCACTCTCACAGTGATAGACACACAAACACACACTCACTTAGGCACACTCTCACAGTGACTCACCCTCTCACACAGACACATCATACACACACACTTTAACACACTTGTGCACTCACGCACAAATCCACACTCTCACACTGACTCATTTTTTGCACTCAATTTGCACACACTGTACCTTGCCGTGTGATGGTTCCTATGTGTCACTATAAGATTCTGCCAAAGGGAGGGGAGCGGAGAAAAAAGTAGAGCTCAATAAAAATCAATAATAATAATAAAAAAGGAATCTGCCAAAAAGATGTGTCTTCTTTATCTTGGGCCAGAAATGTATGCAGAAATTAACCTTTTAAAAATTATTTTTAATTTTATTTTATCTCTTTTCTTTATAAAGACTGTGGTGTTTTGTGACAGATTCTAGAGCTGCAGTGGCTGCATAGCCTGAACTGGCCATACCCTGTGACTGATTTGGTGACTACCTGGGTTGTCAGAGGAGAGCTTTCATCCAGCAACTGATGGAGGCAGATTCAGGGACCCACTGCCCAACATTGGGCCCTACTCTGGGGGTCTTGCGGAGAAGATGAAGAAGGGGTTGTAGAAAACAGGGGGGCCAGGACCATTGCAGGAAAACCCACAGAAACCACTAGCCTGGCTCATGGGAGGTCACATAAAGTGAACCAACAAGTAGGAAGCCTGCATGGGACTGACCTAGGACCTCTGCATATAGGTGACAATTGTATAGCTTGGTCTGTATATGTGGGACTCCTGGCAGTGAGAGCAGGGCCTGACCCCAGTTCTGTGACTTGTTCTTGGGAACCTGTTCTTCATGCTGGACTGCCTTACCCAGCCTGAACATCAACATGGCAGCTTGATGTATCATACTTTGTTGAAGCCTGTGAGAGGCCTGCCCCTTTCTAAGCGATTACAAAGGGGGGTGTGTGTGAATGGGAGGGTGGGAGTGAGGAGAGGGGAGGGAATGGGAGGAAAGGTTGCTGTCAGGATGTAAAATAAATTAATTAATTAATAAAAAGGAAAAAAAACAGAAAACTAGAATTGCATACAGAGCTTGCTTCTTGGAGAACAAGCCCCAGCCACTAGACTGCTATGCTATAAGCACAATTGTAAGTTCAGTATGGCCAACATGTGCATAGGTATCACCAAACAACTAGAACTCTATCTATGGTCAGGGCTTGGAGAAATGGCCAGCTTGACATATTCAAGCAGAAGCTCCCTCACAGAAGTATAAACAGAAGCAAGAACACTGGCCTGCAAGGGGAAGGAGATTGTGTTGGCATCTTACCACAAAAATCAGAACCAGGTCTGCAAGATGGTTAATTTTCTCTGCAAATTTATAAACTGTTGATTACAGGGAAAAGGGTGTATGGGGGTCACACAGTCTTTGTGACCTTGGTCCCCAAGAGAATAGTTCCTCATCACTAATTGATAAATTGGTATTCTGGTTCCACAAAGCAGTCTCAGAAGGTGGACTAATTAAGCCTGTTCTGAAAGATGCACTCTCTCACAAAGGCTTGGGCAACAGTTTCCTCCTGGCCTTCAGGCACAAGAGCAAACACAGCTCACTGAGCGCTAAAATAATGCATGTTCCTGGGTACCTGTGGGCGCAGACTCGTGGCGGCCCTGGTGGGCCTAAAAGTACAGTTGCTGAGCTAAACGCTGAAAGAAAAGATACCCTGGCTAGTAAGAGGGACAATGGGACTGGAACCAACCCAGGTCGACGTGATGCGAAGGTGTGGTCTCACTGTTCTGAAGACCCATTCGGCAGCTGAGCAGCCTGAAACTGCTCAGACCAGGTTAGCCCCCTCACTGTCTCTCAGGCTGAAAAGTTTTGGGACTGAGAGTGGTCCCCAACTCTGCTGGAATAATGAATGCTTCCAGACACCTGTGGGACACTTCAATTGGCTCCCTGATTTGATTGTAGTTTGTGCCCAGGGTTATGTACAGACAGTCTGACCCTTTGAGGAGGAGGGGAGCATTTGAAGAGGAGGGGAGCATTTGAGGAGGACGCCTATACAATCTTTAGGCCAACTCAGAGTGTCCTGGGGAGATAGGAAGGGAATGCTAAGGGAGGGAACCCTGGGGAAGAGAGGATGAAGGAAAGAAAAGAGGAAGAAAGGGGACAGAGGAAGGCATGGGAGACATAAAAGCTTGAGCCAGGCCAATCAACTTTCGGACTTCCTATTTTTAATGGCACCTCAACCCTCATCCCTTCAATTCCTCTCTCACTATTGCACTCTGCTATGAGGTGACAGAGTGGCTCTTGAGAGAATCTGTGGCAAGCTGCTTGGCCTCCAAAGCTGAGTTAAATGAAACCTCTTTCACAGACTGCCTCAGGGCTTTCGTTAGAGGCACAGAATAATAAACTAACAAGATTAACCATTTCATTCACTTCTTGTCTGCAGTGCTAGGGGTTCTGGGCCATTCTACACTCCCGAGTTACAGCCCTATTCTCATTTTTCAAACCTTCAGCTCTACTGAAACAGAATTCATGAGTCTTAAAACTTAGCTAACTTTTCAAGCGCCGCACTGAGTCTAGGCACGGACTATTAAGAGCTAGGCAACTTTCTCCACTAAGTTTACAGAATTCCCAACACACCACACCCAACAGGCTTTGCCGCTCCCTTTCCCAGGCCCCTGGCCATTACTACTCTTTCTCTCTCTGGGTTTGTTTGTAATGGACATTTCACACCCACAGACTCACGTAAACCTTTGGTGCTTGGCTTCTTCCCTTTAGCTTATTGCTTTCAATGTGGACCATTCTACAGCCCTGTATTCCTTTTATACCTGAAGAGTATTCCTTGTACGCACACATTGTGTTCGGGTGCAGCTTTCGTTTGCTAATTATTGTCACTAAATCCTCCAATATCACTGAGTTAGTTACAATCTCAGTCTTCTGGTGAGTGACTGAAAAAATAATTCTTTCCTTTGGTAGGCATACAGTTAGAATAAAATTATCTTTAAAAGGAAACAATATAGCAATACTCTCAGTAGATACCTTTGTGATGAAGGAATGGTATGGAACATAGGTGATAGATCTCATACTCAGCTGGGGAGGGGCGTGTCTCAGAAACTTCGGCAGGACTAAACCATCCCTACCAGGCACGGTCTCATTGGGAAACATAAAACCCAGACACAACAAGTGCCAGGTGACTGCACTCTATGGAGCTAGATTCCTGCAGATAAGGCTCTTCTCCACCTTCCACACCAAAAGAGCAGCATTTCCTCACACACACCCAGCTTGTAGCTTTCCTGCAGGCCAGCCTGTCCGGGAAGCATTCTGCATCATGGATAACACAGAACTACATAGGATCACTCTGTGTAGAAATCAGGATCGTATGTTACAAGTTTAGTTTTCCTGCATGTGGGTCTAATGATCAATAGAAGGTTTTGCTCTGGAGAAATAACAAAAAGAAATAAACATTCCGGAAAACAGTACCAGAAGAATAACTGTTTTCAAACAAAGGCATGAATAACAAAGTAAATACAAACAGTCACTTTTCCTTTGTTTCAGAAGATATCAATAATTCTGGGTTTAGAAATATCTGTATTTCCCCCTTTCTCTGCTTTTTCTTGGTTGGCCTAGTTGGTCTCCTCCGTTTCTCGGTTGACAGGCCTGCACCTGTGGTCCTGATGGGTTATTCGTGTGAGGGATACAGCGAAAGTTAGAAAGCCTATGTTTGGATCTCTGCTGCTGACAGGAACTTTAGAACAAAGACTTCGGTGGACAATAGTCATATTTAGTACCTACAGAGCAGCTTCCCCAGCAGAAGCTGAAGGTTAAAACAACCCAGGAAACCGAGGGAGAAAACTTAAGTAATTGCAGTTAGCTGAGCCAGGGCTCTGGGTGTGTAATGGGCGGGGCTAGCTCCCAGTCCTTTCAATCCCTTCTCATCCTGCTCAATTAAGCAAAGCACTCAAAGGGCACCAGGTGCCAGTTGCTCCTGAGCCCCGGCACTGCTAGAAGTCTTGTACACAAATAGCCAGCTCCCCTACAGCTAAGCAGACAATACCCATGCTAAAAAAAAAATGCAAATCTTTATTCAACAATCCTTGCCCAGCTTTAATATGAGGAGACGTGCCTAATTTTGTTACATCTTGAAATGCCATGTTTGGTTGATATCCATGGGAGGCCTGCAGTTTTCTGGATAGACAGAGAAGTGGGTTGGGGGGACAGAGGGGAAGCAGGATAAGTGGTGGGGAGGAGAGAAGAGAGGGGAAACTTTGGTCAGGTTGTAAAATAACAATAATGCTAATAATATCAATAATGATAGTAACTCATTAATTAAAAAAATTAAAAACAAAAAATTCACCTCTAGTACAAACACATGGAAAAGCCTGGGATTTGGCAGTGGTGACTGTTGATGAAGTATTCAGAGTCATGTGAGCTATTATTACTATTAGTGTTATGACTATTAAAAATTGCCTCTAGTACAAATGCATGGAAAAGCCTGTCAATCAGCAGGGGCAACTGTTAATGAAGCATCAGGGCCAACATCTGAACAGTATCTTGCCCTGCAATGGCATAGACAATGTGGCCTGGTACTTCCTGCTCACAGGTCAACCCAAGCTTCTGCTGGAGAGTGAAGGCTCCATATAGCACCGTCGGGACTGTCTCTATGCATTCTTCACCTGATTTATTAACGGTCAGAGAAATCTAGCAGTTATAATGGAATTCAGAAATAAAGACACATGGCATATTTGAGCTCTTGCTGCCTTTAAAAATCATGTTAATCCCCTATAGCTTTGTGATTCTCTACATTTCTCCCATACCCTCAAGCAACTTAAAAATTGTATAAGCACATAACTATGCGAATGTGTGGGGCACAGTGTGATATTTCAACACGTGGATTCAATATGAACAGACAAAATCAGAATGATTAGCAGTTCTATCAGCATGGCATTTTGTAAGGGAGATGTGGGAAGAGGAGGTTTCTTTATCACCAGTAGTGCTGCCTGCCAATCAGTGCTGTCTCCAGCACCCTCACTACCACTGTGAGCATAACTTATCTCTACCATGGGAAGTGCAACACCACTGTCGCCATTACTACCACTGTCACAAACAGTATCAACCTGACTACTAGCCTCAGTACCACTTTCCGGACCACCTCTAGCTCCATCCCCAGGGTTGCTACCCACACCACCATCACCATTACCATCATCCCTAGCACCCCAGCATACCATAATCACCACCACTACCATCACAAAGACCTTCACATCATCAGGATTTGCAAACTATTGCTTATGGGCTAAACACCTAGTATCCATCCATGTTTGTAAAACCCAGAAGATGGGGATGGATTTTACCTTTTCTTTTTTTTTTTTTTTTTTTTGGTTTTTCGAGACAGGGTTTCTCTGTGGCTTTGGAGCCTGTCCTGGAACTAGCTCTTGTAGACCAGGCTGGTCTCGAACTCACAGAGATCCGCCTGCCTCTGCCTCCCAAGTGCTGGGATTAAAGGCGTGCGCCACCACCGCCCGGCTTGATTTTACCTTTTCAAATAGTGGAAGGAAAGAATTTTTCATGGCACATGATAATGCCATGAAACACGAACGTTAGTGCCTATGAACAAACTTTCACTACACTATATACACACCTCACTCCCGTTTATCTATGACAGCTTCCTCACAAGGACAGTTCTGATAGGAACCATATCATCTGCAAAGCTTAGTCCACATAATTTGACTTTTAATAGAACACCTTCATCCCCTTCCGACCATTATCCCTGTTACCTCATCAATACTCTGGAGCACCGCTGCACATAGCTGATGCTAGCAGCATGTCTGTCAGCGAGGCCACCACTACCCACTAAGGGAGAGAGGGAAGGTCTTCAAACCATTTGGTCTCTAAACTTCTCATTGCTGAAGCTAGTTTTCAGGGGGCAAGTCTTGGAGCTTAGCTTCTCTTTTGAGGATTTCTACTTAGAAGCCTCTCAGAGGTGCCCATACTCTCAGTCTCTAGAAATGTTTTGGCCATGAATTCCCTTCTCTGTTCATGGCAAAAACAAAAGAACCTATAAAAAAAATGTATGTTAGAGACAGGCCTCATAAGTTCTTCATAGATAAAATGAACCCGGGTTTAAAATTAAAGGGTAAGAAATACTTCTATGGTTTGAATAAATTGCTTCCCCACGACATAAATATGATAGAACTTAATGCCTAAAGTAGACATTAGAACTATGAGAAATAAATTTATATTAGTTATTACTTAACCTGTGGTGTTTTGTGATTGCATCAAGAGCAGACTAAGACAAGCATGCAAGAGGAAATAAGATGCAATTAGCAAGGATAAGCAAAACACCACAAATCAGGAGCACAAAGGCTGCAGATGCTGACACCATCAGATAAAGACTACAGGCTAACAATGCTGAATGTGTCTAAAAATAGAAGACTCAGACTTTTAGAAATAAAGAAATACATTGGAGAAAATTAAACACTCAACAGGCAGACTATTACTTCTGGCATTAAAGTTGATTAGATGTTCTGAATGATCCTCTTGCTGCAAAATGAGAGCTTGAATTCTGAAAGACACTGCTGGCTTGGAGGAAAATCTCCAAAGATTGCTCCTGTACCACACAAACAATTAGTGGAAGGGGTATGATCACACCCAGAAGCCAAGACCAAAGAACTGTTCTCAGCTAAGATTCATTAAAGAATAGGTCTCAGATGTATGTGTGCATCAGGCTCACTAGAGAACTTGCTAGAATCCAGATGGCCAGGTCTGAGAATGTGAAAAAAAAGTACTGGGTGAAGCTGGAAAATCACATATTAAGTAGAAAACTGAGTAGATGGAAAATAAAACTGTAGACTGTAGAAAATCTTCAAGTCTGCGTCTGGTGCAGGACAATTCTGTATTCTGTCAATTATGTTTTAAATAAATGCTGATTGGCCAGTAGTCAGTCAGGAAGTATAGCGGGACAATCAGACAGGAAGTAGAGGTGGGTCAAGGAGAACAGGAGAATTCTGGGAAGGAGGAAGCCCATTCCTCCACAGTCTTGTCCAGACATGGAAGAAGCATGGTGTGACCTGCCCCACTGAAAAAGGTACTGAGCCATGTGGTTAACCTAGATAAGAATAATGGATTAATATAAGTTATTAGAGTTAATAAGAAGCCTGAGCTAATGGGCCAATCAGTTTATCATTAATATAGACTCTCTATGTGATTTTCTTTGGGGCCAAATGGCTGTGGGATCTGATGGGAGGACAGAAACCCCAACAAGCAGGCCTTCATGTTACATGCATCAGTTTCTCAATGGGTGTAACCTACAACATTCAAGCAGTGTTTTTGTGGTGCTGGTAAGGGGAGTTTGTGTGTCTCGGGGCAAGAACGTCCATGGCACATGAAGGTGTGAAGGTTTTCCACTTCTAAAGGACACAGTTTCAAGAAAAATATAAATTATCCAAAGATCACAGAGTCCATGTGGAGGCAGCTTTCTGTATCAACAGTGAGGATACTCAAGGCAGATGTAGGATGCAATTTGCTGTGGCTAGGAGCCAGTTCCTGGCAAAATGGTAAAGAAAACTTCAATAGTCACATGCTGTTTACTTGTCTAAGTTCACAGAAACAAATGCAGAGATGATAATACAGACAGCCCATCATTCATATCACAAATAACATTACTTAAAAATGCTGGGGTGGTTAGAGTATAGATTCTGGGTTTAATCCCCAGCACATAATGATGATGATGATGACATAATAATGACAATAATGATGATGATGATGATGACATAATAATGATGATGATGACATTGATGATGATGACATTCTCGGTTTACAAAAACAAAATAATATAGCTATTTGCTTTTTCCTATGTCATAGGTTTTTCCTCAACCTCAGATTTCCCAAATAAACCAAAAGCAAAAAACTAAAAGTCATTATTCTATGTTTTTCTTCTATAAAATGTGTGTGTTCAATACAAAACTACAACCTGTTTATCACAAAGATTCAGAAATAAATACACAATTTCATGGGTTAGGATTGAATCCACCCTCTAATTAGAATCACATTGCCATAATGAATGCTTAGCCTGCTTCCTGGACCTTCACATGGAACACCAGTTCAGGCTGATAAACAAGAAAATATCTGTGGCTAAAATTAGTTTTTCATAGTTCTAACCAATGAGAAAATGATTCTCAGTGCAATGCAGAATTTCTCTGCTAATATCTTTAATTTATTCCTATAGCTATTTATTATTTGAATACTAGTTTATAATGGTATCATTATTTGCCTATTAGCCTGTGATGGCCTTCAAAGATGGAGTGAGATCAAGGAACACAAACTGGGCTAAAACATCAACTCCAGGGAATGTGATGCCCAACCTGAGTCCACTCAAGGGGGGTCTGATGCCCTGGCCAAGAGGAAGGCCTTTAAGAAGACAGGAGTTCCGGCCCAAAGCTGGGCCAAAGGCCCCTTCATTCATTTCACTACAAAACTTGCCAACAGATAGGAACTTGGGTTTCTACTGGGTGAACTCTGGGGGCTATGTTTTGCTCTGTGGACTTTGTTTTAGACTGGAAAGGCAGTGCGGAGAGGATGCTCCACAGTGAATAGAGAGATGAGTCAACCCTCTGACAGCAGCAAGGGCCCTGTGAATCAGACCTTGGGCAGGAAGCCAGGGGCTGGGACACAGGCATGGCTGGCTAGGGAGCTCCTATGATGACCTGATGCCTGGAGTAACAGAATTAAGCTTTCTTTCCAAATGAAGATATATATATATATATATATATATATATATATATATATATATATATATAATGAAAACATTTCCTTTAAAAATGTAGCCAATGATACAGTGTCCCAGAAGGACACTGTAGTTTTCATAGCCATCATAGCCATCATTTCTGCACAGGAAGCACTGTAGGGACACTGTGGTCCCCAGGCCTCTTCCTCACCAATGACATGCTAGCATGTCATCCAGTGACATGCTAACTAGAATGACATGGCTCATTAGGGCGGTGAAGAGAAACTGGAGACTGTTTTACTTGCCTGGCTGGAGGAATCTCTATGCTAGAAACCCTATGGCACATGGCTCTGCTGTTTGAAATCCTGACATTTTCACAGTTGGGAAACCCTACACTGATGCTCTCTGAAAGGTTGTCTTGAGTGGGCAATTCCTAGGGGTATCTGTCAGGCACACCCTGACATCAGGAAGTCGTCAATGACAATTTTCAGTTACACTTCCATGGAAGACATCTTAATTCAAGACTTTAAAACTTATCCAGAAACAGGCAGAAGTGCTTTCCAGAACTTCAGGGTAGTGAATGAAATAAGTCTGCTCCAAGATATCCAAGACACACAAGAAGGAAGTCAGTCCAAACAGGGAAAACTACAGCATCAAAAAATAGTCTTTAAAGCGCTTGCTACCCAAAGTATGAAGGCCTGAGTTTCATCCCTGGCACCCACATAAAAAACTGGATCTGATGTCATACGTCTTGTGATCCAGCAAAACCACGAGGATTGCTGGGGCTTGCTAACCAGCCAGTCTAGCCAAATGAGTGAGCTCCATGCTCAATGAGGGAGTCTCTCTCTAAAAACAGGGCGCAGAGTAAAAGTCAAGAAGGACACCTAACACCAGTCTATGGTTTCCAAGTGCATATGTGTGCACACTTGTATACACATAATTACATAAACCACACACACACACACACACACACACACACACTTAGGCAAACCAAATTGGAATTTTCTAAATTAAAAGTAAACACTGAATTTCACACATAGCAATTCGTTAATAAAAGCCTGAAATATTTGATGAGGGAATTAAGAAACTAGAAACATGAATTTAGCATGAAATATACAAGTTGCGTTAAACAGCGGGAAAATGACATGAGACTATCCCTCAGTCAAGTAATAAAAATTCTGAAAGAATAGAGAAGGGATTCCAGAAGAAACAAACGCTGAGGAGGAGAAAAGGCAACAGTTGAAGAGATCTGAGAGTTTCTCAGGACTCAGAGATGGTACTTTACAGATTCAGAAGACTTAACACCTGGCAAAGGAAAGTCACTAAAACAAAACTAAGAGATTATATTACCCAGAGGGAAAATGCTGAATTCCTATGTGGAAAAACACATCAAGAGTACACTTCTCACAACAGAAACTATACAAACATGTGTGGAAATGCACACACACACACAAATCTGAAAATGATTTAAAAGTTCATTAGAAAAAACTTTAAATCTAGAATTTTATATCTAGCTAAACTTTCATTTACAATGTCTTCATTCAGGGCCCATGAAAAGAAACACTTGTAGACTGTTGTTAGGGTGATTAAAAACTATCGTTAGGATGATTAAAGGATGTTCCTTGGACAAAATTAGCACCCATCAAAGAATGTGAAAGCAAGACACAGGCAGAAGAAGGAAGCAAGGATTGCTGGTTATCTTAAGCAAGCATTGAAAGCAGAAAACAGCACCAAAAGCTATCAGAGAGATGAACTCTGGTGCTATACAATCTAGATAGAGCAGAAGTAGTGAATAATAATATTAAACGGGGTGGGGGAAGGGTCTAAGTTCTTTGGAAGGAGAACGATGACAGTACTCTAGAACTTAGTCACCTAGAAACACATTTAGAAATGACAAGGGTAACATTTAATATTATGCGTAAGTAGTAAATAAGTAGTATACCTTCTAAATGTGTGTATGGGATATTTATTAGAATGGCTTTCAAAGAAATAAACAACTTTAGAAAAGCTGGTGGGCCAAGATTATTTTACACTTATGAATTATTGGAATACACACACACACACACACACACACACCTCTGCATACACAAGTGTGTTCTGCCTCTAAGGGCTAAATAAAGCACTCCTGCAGCACATCAGGTCATCACCTGTGAACATCAGTCATCTGCACCCGGACTCAGGACACTTTGGTGAATCAGAGCTCACTCTAGGGAGTTCTCCTGTATCTTATCTTTGGCCTTCTCCCTCCTCCTTCTTCTTTGGCCGCTCTGAACACACGCTGCAGCAAACTCTGCACCACCACCCATTCTAGCTTCTTCTTCCTAACCCAACGGCGAGGCTCTGCTAATCTGCAAGCTCCTTGCTTCCCCCTCTGTTCAGCTTCCTTTTCCATAGCTGCTCAAGATTATTCCAGGATGTTCTGTGGGGGAGGTGGGAGTGGGAGCTGGTGAAGTCTTGTCTTAATTTTTTTATACCATTTTGAAGGGCTATATTTATTTCATTTCCAATTTCTGCTCTTGTTTTAACTTTTGCATGCTCATTTGGATTTTATTTTAGGTTTAAAATACAGCCTTTCACTTCTAGACTTCCCTTTTAATTTTGTTGGCTGTGGGCTTTTGCTTGTTTGTTTTAGCATTTATTTTTAATCTCTTTTTATTATACTTACCTCATTATTCATCTGAGCATTTAAATTGCAGGGCATTTCACTATTATTCTATATAGCATCAATTTCCCACTTGTCCTACTGTTAACATTGCCAGTTAATCTTTCTTTCTCGCCTCTTCTCTTAATCTCTTAATCTTTTTACCCTCTTCTCTATGTTCCATTCCCTCTTTAATTAAGCACTGTCCTTTCTAATGGTTCTAAAGATTATGTTGTGTGCCCCAAAGAGGTCCAGGCACTTGATCAGGTCAATCAGCCTGCAGTGGTCTCCTTGGGAGACCACCTATACCCACTGATGTTGTGTCCCATTGAAATGGATCACACTTGTGTCCATTGGACACCGGACTTCCCATGTCTCACCACCCACTCTTGAAAGATGAGCTCCCTGCTTGCAGCATCCAACTGTGGCAAAACTGGACTCCTAGGGCTGTTAAGGAGTCATCTGAAAACAGAGATTTAGACACAGGAGGCCCCACACTGTGCTATATGTGGCTTCTACCACAAGACCCTTGCTCTCAACAGCCAGTGGCAAAATGGTGCTGAGTCTCATTTGTTCTACCTTCACCTTCAGAAACCACAGGGGGATAATGATGGATCAGGGAAGCTGTTCAGAACATCTCCAGGGATGTAGATAGGTCCCTGAGATGCTGAAGTGTCTTACTGAGCCACCCACTAGCACTTCTTAATGGAAGCCCTGGAGGCGTGTTATGCAAGGGCCTCTATGATGGGGCCCTACTAGTTTGAGAGCACCATACACTATCACCAGCCTGTAGGCAGAGCCAATATGAAGAGCTTCTCCTTGTCTTCCTGGGCTCCAGCAGGACAATGTGGTGGCTCTTGACAAAGAGTCGTGTGCTGGTTGCCTTCCTTCTCCTGTTTCTTCCCCATCACACTTCTATGACATCTTGGAGTCTAGCTCTCAGAAAACTACACGCACCCAAATACTTGAATTACAGTGGGTCTTAGGAGGGTCCTGGGTGCCCTAGTCAAATCCTCCTTTGCTCTGGTTGCTATGTCCCAGAGTGTGAGACAGAGGGTGTCCACACCTACCTCTCCTGGCATGGCAGATTCTTTCTCTTATGATGAACTTCAGAAGGCTGACTGGGAGCTAATTCTTCAGTTTCCAGGAAAAAAATCTAAGTGACAATATACTGACCACCTTGAACTCTGGTGGTCTCAAGGGAGATGACTACTGGGCTCTCCACCTCTCAGGGGCTTTCTTTGTATCGCACATGGTTTCCTTATAGCATGAGCATGTCATGGTACTTGTCTTTTCTCCTTCTGGAGGTGTGGACACTTGGCATAGTTTAAAAATGTAACTTTATCCTATGCTCAGTGGATGTGGTGTGCGAAACTCTAACTGTGATCTACTTTCTCATTGGGATTGCCAGCCTGCAAATAATGGCATGGAGACTTAGTATTAATTGTGAAAGTTTGGCCTTAACTCTCGTAACTTAAATTTACCTGTCTCTACTAATCTGCATTTTGTCACATGACTCGGTTACCTCTGCCCTGTACTGTATAGCCAACGTCTACACTTGCTGCCATCTCCCTAGTGTCTTCCCAGAGTCCTCTCTGCCTGGAAGTCCTGCCTATTGTCTCCTGCCTAGCTATTGTCCATTCAGCTCTTTATTACACCAATCACAGCAACACATCTTCATACAGTGTACAAATACCCCAGAGCATCTAACCCTAGCTCCTGGGGGGCTGAGGGAGGAAGATTGAAAGCGCAAAGACAGATCTGGCTACACAATGAGTTTGAGGCTAGCCAGGGCTACGTAAATAGATCCTATCTCAATATACCAAGGGCTGGAGATCTAACTCAGTGACAGAGTTCTTGTCTAGCATGTGTGAGGCCTGGGTTTGGTCCTTGGCATGGAGGAAGGGGTCTAGAAGCACAAAACGCTTAGTTTTATTTTATATGCCTTTTGTCTATAGCCTCTTTTTTTTTTTTTGTCCTTTAAAAGCCTGGGTTAACAGACTCTCACGTCAGAGCAAGAGTAAGCTCCCAGATACAGATACAGATGTGCTGACTTACATGAAAATTCCTCTCTGGAGCTGTTTATAGAACTTTGCAGCACTAATTCAGCACTTGATATAAATTGGGACCAGGAATGGAGAGTATCATCCTGTGGGGGTCAACATTTGAGATGGCATGAACCCCCTCTATCAGATCTGTCATCCGCGGCCACGTAGTGAACAGAGGACCTCACGTCAGCAATACTGTGATGTAGGCGGCCTACACTTAGCACAGGACCAGAGGATTTCATGGAATGGGGAGAGGGAGACAGTTAAGAGTCCCAAGTCTTTAGGAGGCACTGTTTTTAACATTTTCGTTCAGGTGCTGCAATGGTGAAGAAAGTTCTGCTCCCATCCCCTGCTGTCTGTGCCCAGCTTCTTAAGGATAGTTCTGGAAAGCATCCAGTTAACACAAACACCTGAGGCAGACTTGGAGAGTCAATTTTGAATCAGCAAATATACAATAATATAAAAAAAATATATTTATAATTAATATTGATTTTCAATTTGGTATGATCTAATATCATCTAGGAGGCCAGCCTCCAGGCATGCAAGTAAGGGGATATTAGATGAGAATAACTCAATTGGGAGAAACCTCCTTAAATGTGGTTGGGATCCTTTCGTGAATTGGGATCTTGGACTGGGTATAGAGAAGAAAGCGAGCTGAACATAAGCATTAATCTTCCTAACTGCCTCCTAACTGCTGATGCAATGTAACCAGCTGCCTCAAGCTCCTCTGCCTGACTTTTAGCTGTAAGGGACCTGGCACTGTGAGTCAAAACAAATCCTTTCTCCCATAAGTTGCTTTTGTCTGAGTATTTTTATCACAGCAGACAAGTAGTTAGCACAGACAGTTCTTTAAGATCATATTGCATTTAAATTTCATTAAAATATTGTGGCTCTCCTAATACACAACATAGACATCTCAGAAATCCATGCGGACTCCTGGCATCCACCCAAACTGAACTTCTGGGGTGAGGGAGTTGGGGGCAAGTCAGGGGTGAGGATGTGTGGTCGCAATCCTGATCCTCTTTTCTTGTCTCACTGAAGGGAGCCTGCATAACCAAGAGCCAAGAGAAGCCTCCCTATGCCTCACCATGCTTAATGTCTCAGAAATACATCAGCCATGGACCAAGGCTGCACCTGCTTCCCATTCTCTTGCCCCACCAATGTCGCCCTGCACACTTCTCTGTTTTTTCACTAGAGGCTTCAATTCTTTTCTGATTCTTCATCTCCCTGGAGCCAAGGGTCTGTGAACAGGGGACCATCACCACACATCAGACCCTTTGCCAGATCCTCACCACCGTGTGCTGTGAACTGCCCCACCAACTGTCCGCCAATCAAAGTATCAACCCCATAGCTTATTTTTCACCAATTCTTTCACTCCATCTATAATAGTTGTCTTGATTGTCAAGTAGATGAGATCTGGAAGCACCTAGGAGCCAGGGCTGTGCACAGGTCTGTGAGATCATTAACTAGAGGAAAGACCCTTCCCCAGAGTACATGGTACTTTTCTTCAATCCTAAGAGTTTGGAGGAAAATCACTGCAGTTTGCATGTCTGCCTTCACTTCTTGCTGGTGTGTCTATCTCTGTTGTTGCTGCCGCCATCAAATTACAGTTTCTTTGGGCTCCAGTATAGACTAAAAAACCAGCAACTACTCTGGCCATCTTCCCAGGTTTCAGCACCATATTGGGACGACTGAGATACCCTGCTCTGTGTACTGACCACCTAACATATATATACTCCTCTTTTCCAGCGTGAATGCAACCATTGATGAAATACCCAGCCCCTATGTGTCACAAGCTGTTCTATCAATTCACTTTACACACACACACACACACACACACACACACACCTCAAGTCTACTCCTGTAGGGAACTCTCCCTAATAAACCATCCAAAGTGCATCTCTGACCAGAACAATCAATTCTCCCTTGTCACTCTAGACCAAGTCAGCATCATTTTTCACCCAGTTTATATCAAGGGCCTTCTAGCACCTTCCTACTTACACGATTGGTTTATATGACAACATCAGGGGGTCTTCTAGAAATAGAAGTGATCTTGTGTCCCTTCTGAGTAAATTCCTACAATGACATTATGTCTGGAGAACGTACCAGACTCTAGCCTGGCTTTTGCTACCCTCTTTCACCACCCCTGTGTATTCTCTACTCATACTCTTGATGAGTCCCATCTTTCTATGTTCAAACACCACTGGCCCCCTTTCATTCTGGGAGGATAGAGGGGTATTTTTGTCATCCAGATGGTTTTCAAATTCCCAGGTTCAAGGGGTACCATGTAGCTGTGACTACAGGTACGAGTCACTATGCCTGACTTCTTTGACACTTTTTGAAGAATTGTTTTTTTATGACATGAAGGTTTGAAAGTGAATATCCTGTTCCATTCTCAAAAGGACTGAACACCAACAGCTTTCCTGTTTCACAAAAGGATAGCAAAGTTCTAAGACTCAGAGCTTAAGCAGCTTCGTAGCCATAGATAGACAGCCAAGGCTAGGGTAGACAGTATGGCTTGCACATCTGAACGGATTGCTTTTAACTTTCTTTCAAAGGTCTTTTATGTATGTATGTATGTATGCAAGTATGTATGTATTTGGTTTTAAATAGAGTCTCTCTATATAGCTTAGCTGTCCTGGAACTTATTATGTAGACCAGGCTGGTCTTGAACTCACAGAGTTCTGTCTGCCTGTGCCTTACAAATGTTGGGTATAAAAGCAAGCACCACCACACCGAGCTACCAACATTATCTTTAAACAGTTTGGTCATTGATGCAGTTCTTTTGTTAATGTTCCACCTGTATTTGTTCCCTAGGTCACAATACATATAAGAAGCCATCCAGAGACTGCAATGGAAGATCATCTCCAAGCGTGAAGTTTCTCTCCACACATTATGTAGCTATACTTTGTGAGAAATGGCTTTTGAGAGATTCCACCAGCCCAGTAACTTCACAGCTACGTGCTGTTCTAGGGTCATCAGGGATCCAGCTGGAGCAGACCGTGTCTGTGTAAAGCTGGCACTCCATCCAAAGTTTGGAGGCGGATGGCGAATTTAGTAAGGAGCGACATGGGAAAGAGCCACAGAGAAGCCTTTCAAGCAGGAGGGAGCCTGGAGTGCGTGGGTTGTAAGGCATCTCCAGTGGGTGTTTCTGGGGATGGTGCTCATTGCACCTTCTATCAAGAGCAGAAGGAGATGAGCTCTCCATGAGTCTCTGGTCTATTTTTACCTCTTGGACACCATGAGTCATGCTACTGATTGTCTCTCCGCACTGCTGCTGCTGAGCTCACAGTCGGCCATGGACATCAGAGTATATATTTGGGATCCTGACCTCTCTCTGGTTTAATCTCATTTCCCCATAATGTCTTCCATCCACCTCGTTAGCATCACCTGTGCATCTTGTCATACTGACACATCTGTTGGGTGTGCCCTGGGTGATAAGTCCCAGGCAGAAGCAGCCCCTTCCCCTTTATCATTTCTATCCACTGGCAATCCACCCCTGGCAAAACAAAAGAAAGCCAGCCTGTCTCCATGGTCTTCAGGAAAGGGCAGCCAAGAAGAAATGATGAGGCTCCGGCACTCTCACCTGCCTCAGTTAAAGACGTTTACAAACCCTGACACTGAACGCGACCACTCTTGTGTGCTTGCCAAGCTCAGTCATGACAGCCTTGTTACTGGGGTATCTTCAACAATTATCAAATATAATTTTGTAAAAGTTGATTTCTACTGAGGGTCTGATCTTGTCTAAGTTTAGAATAGGGCAAATGTCAATATATCAGAAAATCCCTCATATGTGTTTTCCAGGCAACTCAGAGCTCTGCCTCTGATCAAGCCTTACAATTCAATACTCTTATCTTACTCAGTGGCCTTGGCATTCTTTCCTCTCTAATTGAGAGCGACCCCCCCTCCCCGCCCCGCTCCCACTCCCTGATAGCCAGAAGCCAGATGGCCAAGTACCATGGAGGACGTGCATTTGATCCAGAAAGTGGATTTGCATGTTCCTAAGAAAGATGTAGATGGGATGTTCATAGGATGGCGTTTATTCTTGAAAGCCACTAAAATAGTTTTTTCAGTTTGAGAGAGTGTTTATTTCAGGCCAGTGCTCTTCCCCAGTAGGGCGTGTGTGCAGGGCGAGATGCACTGTGGAGTACCCTGAGAAGTATTCCTTCTCCGCACACCGTGATTCATCCTGAATCGAAGGAGCCAGAGCCCCACATGAGCAAAGCTGACTCCCAAGTGACATTGCCTCCCCTGTGACACATCAGCTCCAGGCCATGCTGCTCCTGAGATGAAATTCACTTGCTGATAAAAGGTGATGATGCGGAACAGGCCACCTTCTCAGCAATGCCACGGTCCCCATGCTTGGATGTTGTCACAGCTTCCCAGAAGCTGACCTAAGAGGAGGGCTGGGCATGGATAGTCAAGTCATCCCTTGGATTTTCTGGGGCTGGCTTCAGAAGCTGACTTGAGAGGAGAGTTTTAGTGTGGACACTGCCATTCCTCCCCTTCCCAGTGGGGCTGACTCAGCACCTCCACAGACAGTGGATGATCAAGTCAATGTTTGCATGTAACTAAGACACATCTTTCAATATACTAGAAATCATCTCTAGATTGCTTATGATATATGATATACTGTAAACATTACATAAGAAGGTGCTACACTATTCTACAGTTTAGGGAACAATGACAAGGGGAACACCTATACATGCTTACTACAGGCAATTATTTTCTAAATGTTTTTGAGTCATGATTGGATCAAAATGGTTGAATCTACAGATGTGGGTCCAACCCTCAGGGTTGATTGTAATTTACTTAGGAAGCAGTTCCAGAAAACTGGGCAGGTAGGTGTGCACAGGGTGTGGAACACAGGGGAAACACTGCTCAGTCAGGTTCTGAGGAAGCCAGACTCAGCCCTGCAGGGCAGTCTAGAAGATGATTCTCAGGAACTCCATTGAAATGTGAGAGCTGGGCCCCTGTCTGCCACCCTCCTGCCCGTTGTTGATGGGAACCATTCCTGTGACATTCTCTCTCCGACTCTGGTAGTTCACCAGTGTGAGCTGAACAGTCTCCAGCTGCTGAAAATAAGTCCCCAGGTAGAAAGCCCTTATCACCAGTGGTAAGAAGCTCTGGACTGACAGAGGTATTTCACACCTGGGCAAATGACCTTATTTGCTCTAGTGTATAAAACTCTTGGATGAGACACCAGTGAATCATCCATTAACTTTGAAAGATACAACCTACTGGATGGGTGGATGGATGGTGGATGGATTGATGGATGGATGGATGGATGGATGGATGGATGGATGGTATCAGAGGCACACAGTCAACCACTTGTGACTGAGTATGCCACCATCATTCTGTAAAGTGGACATTGTTATCACTGCCACCACTTTCAAAGCAGGATCTGAGGTTCAGGGAGGTAAACCTAGTTGCTTACAGTTAAGTAACTAACACAAAGCTGAAGGGGAACGCAACCATTCTGGTTCATGGCCTGTTTTCCAATCTCTGCTCCCCAACATGCCCCCTCAAGAGACATGCAACCACTGGAAAGACTGTCTACAGCAGAGCTTGTGACCTGAGATAAACCTGAAGGCTGGCGTAGGGATTCAGTGATGTGGAGACAAAATCTGCAATGATTCTGCTGTTCTGCACCTTCAGACCCATCAACTCTTTGCCTTGACCCAACCATGACCCCAGGACTCGTGATCCTCTGTAGAGAATTCACAGGCAGAACATTCTAGATCCCAGTGGAACAGCAATTTTCAATAATTTTAATGTATAAGGAAGTACAGTGTTCCAAGCAATTCTGAAATATGAAGCATAAAATAAACTATGCTATACATAAATAGATAAAATATGCAAATGCACAGTTTTCCTAGTTAGAAACATGAAGTTATTTCTTTCCCTAAAAGCTTCCAATTATTTTAGTATGTGTGCCAGCTTAAGGAAATCTCACCTCTTTTCATTCTGTGTGTGTGTACTGTGGTATGTGTGTGTGTGTACCGTGGTGTGTGTGTGTGTGGTGTGTGCGCATTTATATGGCAGTAAACTCTCTTGCTTTCATTTTCAATTTTTCTTCACTAATTAGGAAACGTTCCCCCCGGGCTCCCCTGGAGTTGCAGGAACTGCAGCTGCCAGAGTCAGATCAGCAATGGAATCTGTTTTGCACAATGGGAAGTGGCTCTCCCTCTGCACAGGTATGAGGATAAACCACACCAGCCTCATCCCTCTTCCTCATCAGGAGGCTCCTGCCACCCCAGTAGACACTTAGGGATGTTCAGCATTTACAAGTCAAGCTTTTACTGAGGTTTTCATTTTGGGGGTGTTTTTGAGTCAGACATTGAAGTTAAACCTAAGGAAGGTGTCACTGTGTTTGACAGGACAGTGCTTTGGTTTCATGTTCTGTGACAGGTATAGCACACATGTATTAAGACATAAAAATTTAAACATTTGTGTTACAGTTTGGGCCTGGAAGGCCCTCCAACACTCATTAGTTGAAGACTTGGTCCCCAGCACATTAGCACAGTGCTACAGGCAGGTGGTGGATATAGGAAGTAACCTTGATGGGGTGGGGCTAGGTTACTATGGAGGTATCTTCGAAGAGGCTATTCAAATACAGACCCCATTCCTCCATTCTCAGTGCTTCTGTCTTCTGTACTCCTAGGATGGCCCATTAAACTGTGCTTGCTGCATTCAACCACTTTTCTAGTCCAAAGTCTCAAAAGTATCCCACATTCCTTCAAAACCAGCATAGTTAGGAATGCCACAACAATAGCCCTCTTCCTGGTAGCAGCTTCTGTCTCCGTTACTATTTCTGTAACAAAACACCATAAGCAAGGCAACTTATAAAACAAAGCACTTTGCTTGAGATTTATGGTTTCAAAAGGTTAGAGGCAGTGATGACAGAGCATCTGGGAGCTTACATCTGGATCCACAAGCAGGTGGCAGAGAGAACATACCAGGAACAAGGAGAATCTTTTAAACCTCAGAACCCACCCCCAGGGGCACACTTCCTCCAACAAGGCCACACCTCCTAATCCTTACCAAACAGTTCCAACAACTGGAGACTAAGAATTCAAATACTCAAGCCTGTGGGGGCCACACTCATTCAAACCATCACAGAGAGTTTCATTTATTTATATACTGAATTGTGCTTCCTTTCACCCTCCATTTTCCTCCCACATTCCCTTTCTTTCCCCTTCCTACTTTTAGGTTTTACTTTTATCTGTGGCTCACTAAGTTTAATTAGAGCTTCTTGATGGAGTGTGGAGTTATTCAGTGAAGCAAGAGCAACTTACCTGTGGCTACCCCACTGAAGGAAGTGACAGCCCTCCCCAGCAGGTGGTAATTGCCAACAATCTTAAATTTCTACTTGCGATGGCTATGTCCTATCAAAAGACTGTTTTTCTGTACATCTCCCTATTCTGGATGGTTACCTTTCTCCCATCCCTTCTTTTGTGGTGTTTCCAGAGCCTTGGAGAGGGTGTTATAGCTGGTAATGACAAACACTCTATTATCACTGTTCTAGGTGCTTTGACCAGCTGCAGGTTTCTGCATTTATTGTATAGTGCAGTATAAATCTTCTTTGATGAATGTTTAACACAACACTGGCCTATGAGTATAAGCAGGAGTCTTTTTTTTTTTTTTTTTTTTTTTGGTTTTTCGAGACAGGGTTTCTCTGTGGTTTTGGAGCCTGTCCTGGAACTAGCTCTTGTAGACCAGGCTGGTCTCGAACTCACAGAGATCCGCCTGCCTCTGCCTCCCAAGTGCTGGGATTAAAGGCGTGCGCCACCACCGCCCGGCATAAGCAGGAGTCTTAAAAAGCAGTGTGGCAAAAGGACTGTTTAATATATCGGTAGTAAGCAATTTCCCCCTGCGGCTGGACCTCTCTAGCAAAGGGTTCTTGACCAAGTTTACAGAACCAGACATGAGCTCCTGTCTATGGAACTGGCCTCAAATCCAATCAGAAAGCAGGTAGCTACTCCTGTATCAGAGTTGATGCTTTCTATATAGCTAATGATCATGGACACTTCCTTAAGTGACATGATTTTCATGGCACCTGGACTTTGATTCTGATATTCCCAGTGAATCTTTTGTGAGGATGTTATTGGTTGGGCCACCACTTTCTACTGTGCCATTTTCTTGATTGATCTGCTGTTTCAGGTCCAAAGAAACCTTTTCCTGAGAGCATCTAAGGAAGTAGTCGTGATGAACCTGAGTGGACAATGCCAGGCAGGTGCTGGGAAGTGGTGTGGAGGTCTGATGAGGACCCACTGGAGGCATCCTAGAAGCTGGATTTATCAACATTAGTGCTTTCTCCCATATTTGTCCTTGTGGATTACAGTTGCATTGCCATTTTCAATGCTCATGATGGGTTTTGCTACCTGTAAAGTCACAAAGACTCTCCGGCATGGGGAGAAGCTTGCCCCCCATGTGCAACCCAACGACTTGCTGGTGAACTTCTGGCAGATAAGACACAAATAGGTATCATTATGAACATGTAGGCACATTGAAACCCAAAGTATATTTCTTTGGTGGAAAAAACTCGGTCTCAGATCTTTCAATTTTTATTTTTGTCTTTCTTTATTATTTTTATTTTATTAGTCTTTTGAGCCATTATCTCACGCTGTAATCCTGGCTGATATAGAACTCATCATGTAACCCAGGTCTTAAACTTTTTTGCCATCCTCCAGCCTCAGCAGCCTCAGCTCTTGTACCGAGATACTTTTTCTCTGATGTGTGTAGGGTAATGCATCTTGAGGGAGCTCTGGCAGCTGAGTGTTCTGTGGCAAGTGAGGTACGTGTTGAGGCTTGTTGAGGTGGTAGGTTTGTTGACATTCTCCATCAGATGCTGTAATTTAAGCGTCTCTGACTTTGTATTGAAGGTTCCACACCTCTGAAAGCCCAAAACCCTCAGGAGATATGGATTGGGTCCACCTCAGGACCACTTTCTAAAAAAGGCTCACCACTTTCTAAAAAAGGCTTGGGCTATAAATCATTGGACAGGAAGTCACCCTTGAGGCACTTGGGGTTAATATCCAAAGAAGACTTTTTAGGGTAGTCTTAGAGAAGAAAGAGGTTCCTGGGACAAGGTTTGTTGTCTAAACCGAGATTCTGTTCAGGTGCGTCCTGTAGGTGTGCTCAGCATTTTGCCATTGAAACATGATGTAATTTATAACATTTGGACCCAGGAATTGTTGAGAACTGGGTGATTAAGGCACACACACACACACACACTTACACACGCAATCTCATAATATTTTAAGTGAGTTTATGATTTTGTGTTGGACTGCAGTCTCACTGATCCTCAGGTGCCTGGAGTGTGTGGGCCTCAGCTGGACTTGCCCAGTTATGGGGACAAGAATGGAACATGCACAGCAGGTGTCACCTTGTCCTGAAATTTGCAGACAGTATGTCCTCCCTTCCTTTTGTAGCATCTCAAGCCTTTGTATTTTTTCTGTCGCTTTCTATCAATAACACCTTCTAACAGTAAGGAACCGCTCACTTTTAAAGACGCAGGCGTCATATGTGGCATCATTTCATGTGCTGTTTGTAAGACAGAGCTGAGCGAATCAAGCATCCCCTGGGGCAGCAGGGATGTGAGTCTGTCCTGGTGCTTTGCCTGCACAGATGCAGACGCCAGCTCTGGAGTCCGGTAGCAAACCCATACTCGGTGAAAGACTGCTGCCCTCCACTTTCCGTTTCCCTTTCCTAATGCCTATCATTTGGTCGTTTTACTTTCCACTAAGCATGGGAAAAGGGAGCGTAGCTCTTCAAGATGCAGAGATTGTATTTGAAATATGCTTTGATTAGAGTAATAAAAACAATAGCAATGATGTAATTTACAACACAGTGATGCTCTTCAGTCCCCTGGTTGAAAATTAGGAGCTGGCTTTAATATATATATATATATATATATGGTTATATATATATATATATGGAAGTTGTATATATGTATATATAAACTGTTCATAGAGATCTCAACTATTACCTAGTTTCTAAATGGCAGAAGAGTGGCTCTCTCTTAATTTATTACAAATACATCTAGTTGTTCCCTTCTCTTCCACCACTAAACCATGCTTTGCTTAGACAGACCAGTGAGAGAAGCTATATACACTACAAGGATTCATTGCAAAGCTATGGAATGTGGACAGGAACTAACCTAAGACATATATGTCAAATAATCAAAATTCTGCTCCTTAAATGCTTATGCCACTCAGGCTGGCAGGCGCTGGCAGCTCTCCACAGCTATGGGCAAACATCGTAACTGTGTTTATGGACAGCATGTGATGTAGCCTTGCTGGGCAGCAGAGGCAGACCATAGAATATGAACCAATTATCTTCCATGCCTTCCTGAAATAACTGTGCGCCAGCAGGTGGGATAATGAGAGAACACAAAGCCCCATTTCCTGTTCTTTTCCAATCCAGTCAGAAAAAACATCAGCTCAAGAAAATATTTTCACCTCTCCTTCAAATGGTGACATTCATGAAAATCAAGACCCGTTGGCCGGAACAGCCATTGTGGAAAACAGTGTGAACACTCCTCAAAAAATGAAATGTAAAAGCACTCACTATACGATGCAGAAACCCCATTACTGGCCATGTATCTAAAGGAAATGGAATTGAGCTCTGGAAAGAGATTATCTGAACTCTGTGTTCACTGCAGTGCCATTCACGAGAGCCAAGATTTGTAACCAACTTAAGTGTCCTTCAGGGGACGAAAAATGAAAGACCATGGTTGTACAAACATGATGGAATAGTGTTCAATCTTTAAAAAAAAGAAACAACAGTTCCTGCTATTGGCAATATGGATGAGCTTGGAGGACATATATTAAATGAAGTAAGACACAGGACAGATACCATACATGATATAGAGAATATAAAGCAGTCAAATTTATAAAAGCCAAAAGCAGAATGGTGATTGACAGGGGCTAGAAATTGCAGAAGCGGGAACAAGGAGATACTGGTCGAAAGGCACCAAGTTTTGCTCATGCAAAGCGAGCAAATCTTAGATACCTACTGATTCAGAGTCTGTACATAATAAAAGGGACCAAACTCCTAGACATTTGAGGAATGAATGTCTAATGTTAAGTGTTCTTAGCACTCATAATTACTAGTCCGCAAGGGGAACTTTGCAAGTGATGGGTGAGTTGTAGATGCATGTGATTGATGGCCTCAGGTCTGCACGTTTCTCAGCCATCAATGCTCACAACTTTCTGCCTACCAGTGATATACCTTGATAAACTCGGGTGCTTTGGATTTTTCTTCTGAGCCCACAGCTGGATGCTTTCTTTTGGTCCAGGATTTGATATCACCATGTGGTAAGCACCCTGGGCTGAGGTCTGGGAAACAGCTGAGTGACCATTGATATAACTTGCCATGTATTGCGTGGACAGCAAAGCCTTCTCTGTATGCAAACCTGTACTAGGCTTACTCACTCATTGGTGCATACTAGCTGGAAGCAAAGGATATTGAGCCTGTAGTTCATGGTCCTAGAGAAGCTAAGTAACAAGGTGAACCCTAAGAAAAACATACATAAATCTACCTGGAAAGGGGAAACAGACAAGACTGCCTGACAAAATTGGGAGCATGGGGGTGGGGGTAGTAGGGAAGGCGGAAAGGGAAGACGAGGGGAGAAGAGAGGGAAGGAGAACTTGTGGGAACAGGATTGTCAAGATAGGAGAAGAACAGAGATGAGAGCAAGGAAGAGATATCTTGATTGAGGAAGCCATTATGAGGCTAGCAAGAAACCTGGTACTAGAGAAATTCCCAGGAATCCACAAGGATGACCCCAGCTAAGACCCTAAGCAATAGAGGAGAGGATGCCCTAACTGGCCTTGCCCTGTAGTCAGATTGATGAATACCTTAAATATCACCATAAAACCTTCATCCAGCAACTGATGGAAACAGAGGCAGAGACCTGAGGCATCAGAGCACTGGACTGAGCTTCTAAAGTCCAGTTGAAGAGTGGGAGGAGTGAGAATATGAACAAAGAGGTCAAGATCATGATGGGTACACCCACTGAAACAATTTATCTGAGCTAATGGGAGCTCACCAACTCCAGCTGGACAGGGAAGGAACCAGAATAGGCCCAAACTAGTCCCTCTGAATGTGGGTGACAGTTGCATTGCTGGGGCAGACTGCAGGGCCACTTGCAGTGGCACCAGGACTTATCTCTACTGTTTGTACTGGCTTTTTTGGAATCTATTCTCTTTGGATGGACTTTGCTCAGCCTAAATATAATAGTGAGGGCCTTGGACCTCCCCCAAAACATTGTGCCTTACCCTCTCTAAGGAATGGATGGGGGTATGGGGGGGGGAGTTAGGTGAAGGGATGGGAGTAGGGGAATGGAGTGGCAACTGGGATTGGAATGTAAAATGAAAAAAAAGATAGTTTGTTTTATTTTTTTAAAAATAAAAAAAACCCACAAATAGATAATACAGGCTGAGATGACCATGAATTGTGAGCATTTAGCCAACAGTTCCTGTCTAGTTGCAGTGGAAGTGAACCAACAGATGAAATAGAAAAACAAAACACAGTATAATCCTCAAATATTTCTTGGAATCATTAGCTAAGTTCTGAAACCCTCAATGGGAGGCTTCCCTACTATGCTTTCTCTTCAGAAACAATGGATCTAGGGTTATTTTAGAGCCTTGGTATCAGGTCAGCTGGTGGCAAAGACTCAATGTTATTGAGGAAAGAGACCATCCAATTGTTTGTTACTTCCTCATGGTTACAGTGTGGTGCATAAGGAAGACAAGACCTGTCCTGTTCCAACCAGGTACTCAGCCCCTTTCTATCATTTTGAAATCTAAAGATCTTGTTTATGATTTAAAAGAAATGAATTAAAAGACAGAAAAAAAAAATTGTTGGTTTTTAAGATCTGGACATCAGCTATCCCAAGCTTTACATATAAAACAGACAAAAACAAACAAAAATATTCAGATAAAATTGTGTACTTCTAAGAAAATATGAACTAGTAGTAAGATAGTAAGTGAATTAAATTTTGCCCATGAAGATTCTATAAAACCCTTTAATAGACTCAAATTAAGGCTGGATTCAGAGTAAAGTACCCCGTTTTTTTTTTTTTTTAAGGAAAGAAGTGGGTAGGAATTGAGAATTAGAGATACAGAGGCTGCCACCGAAGAATAAGTAAGTGTGAGACTATTTTAAATATCGCCAGTGCAGAAGCAAACACATTTACCCACCACCAAGAACTTTTACAGGAGTGTTTGATTTAGTGTCAAGCTTTATGGCCAATCTAGTAAAGGGAGGGATAGACTTTACTATCGCTGAGCCATGGACACTCATCATCCTGGGTGGAGAGCCTGCCAACAACAGCAGGGATGAGTTATGGTGCCCATTTTATAGATGAGGAAACAGATGGTCAGGGAAGCCAGTTATCCTGCCTAGGGTTAAAACCTGGTGAATAATTACATCTAGGTTTCCCAGCATCAATCGAAGCTCATATCCATTCCAGTGCATCCTTCCATACTTATGGGAACAAAGCAAAGAAATAAAGTAAGTTTAACAACGATAGGAAACAGCTGTATGCTGAAGACTGCAAGGTGTCATTGGAATAAATGGCAGGGGTCTAAATAAAAGGGGGAGACTTTGTGACGGTGAACTAGAAAGCCTCTATCTTTGATGGCAGTAATTCTAATTGAACCACAGGTTCAGCGCCATCCCTGTTGACATACCAACTGGCTTGCTGGCAGAGACTGACAAGTGTATCCCCAAATTCACATGGAAGGGCAAGGGACAGGGTCACACACCGACTGCTTCTGAGCCATATAGTCAACGGAGCTTTTTTTTCCCCCTGTAAAAATAATAGCATGCTTCGCTTAGCGGGCAGCCACTATTTGCCTAGCCTTCTGCCAGGCTTTAGCAGACTTTGCCGGTATGATCCCACTTGAATCCCCAATAGCTTTAGGATTATGTTACTTTTGCTTTGTGTACTTAGAAGGCCGAGTCCCAGTTCTAAGATTTGAGCCTAGTTCCATCCGGTAAATCCCCCTGTATGTTGAGAAAAAGCTTTCTAAGACTTGAGACTAGTTCTGTCAAATAAATTCCCCATACGTAGAGAAAAGGCTGTTCTTTAGTGGGCTTGCTGTGATCAGTTTGATGTTGGATGCCAATCCGGTGCGTCTCAGGAACAACAGGGCGGTGAGTCAAAACTGTCCTCCTCATGCTCCTCTCCAGTGAGTGAGACAGCTTTGTGTCACCTTGGTAAAATACCTAAGACAAACAGCTTAAAAAAAAGTTGGCATGTGGCTCATGGGTTCAATCCATGGCAGCTTGAACCTGTGACTTTGGGCACAACACATCCTGGATGGATCATATGGCAGAAGAGGTTGCTACCTCATGGCAGTCAGAAAGTAAAAGTGAAAGAGGAAAGTGGCCAGATCCTAATATTCCCTTGAAGGGCAAGTCTCCCACGACCTAACTTCCTTTCTCCAGACCACACCTAGTGTGTGTTCTCTTTCTTCCTAAGAGCTCTGCATGATAGCCCTTGGAAAACATATGAGTGCAAAAGCATAGACCATATCTGTCTCTCAATATCATTGGCTGGTCAATCAGAAATGGAGCTACTCTGAGATCTGAACTAAGACAGGGATAACAATGATGGATGGATGAGTGTCCTTCAAAAAGGTATCAAAAGGAAGGAACCACTTGAAGTTGTCTAGAGTTGATCTTCAGCAAGCTGAGAACAGACAGACCATACCATGCCATTGTTCTCTTACCTAATAGGAACACAATTCATCTTGTGATGATTATGAGAAGCTGTGGACATTCAGACCACAAAATATAACTGAAAAGAATTCCATTCTAGGACTGGAACAAGTCTGCCCTTTGGACCATGGCATCCCATCCTTGTCTTGGATGGTACCATATAATGTTGTACCATAAAACGACTGTTTGCCAACTCTGAGATTCCATCTTTCACCTGTAAGAATGGCCAAGATCAAAAACACTGATGACATCTTACGCTGGAGAAGTTGTGGGGGAAAGGAAACACTTCCGCATTGCTGGTGGGAATGCAAGCTGGTACAACCCCTTTGGATGTCAGTGTGGCAATTTCTCAGAAAATTAGGAAACAACCTTCCTCAAGACCCAGCAATACCATTTTTAGGTATATATCCAAAGGATGCTCAATCGTGCCACAAGGATATGTGCTCAGCTATGTTCATAGCAGCTTTGTTTGTCATAGCCAGAACCTGGAAATAACCTAAATGCCCCTCGATCGAAGAATGGATAAGGAAAATGTGGTACATTTACATATAGCGTACTACACAGAAGGAAAAATGACATCTTGAATTTTGCAGGAAAATGTATGGAGCTAGAAAACATTATTTTTGAGTGAGGTAACCCAGACACAGAAAGACAATTATCACATGTACTCACTCATAGGTGGTTTTTAAACATACAGCAAAGAAAACCAGCCTACAAACCACAATCCCAGAGAACTTAGACAACAATGAGGACACCAAGAGAGATTTACATAGATCTAATCTACACCGGAAGTAGAAAGTAGAAAAAGTTCTCCTGAGCATGGAGACCTAGGGGGAGGGTGGAAGCAGGGAGGGGAGAGGCAGGGAGGGGAGCAGAGAAAAATGTAGAGCTCAATAAAAATCAATAAAAAAAAAGGGGAGAAAAAAGAAAAATCCAGAGCAATTACAAAACAAACAAACAAACAAAAACCCAAAAAACAAACAAACAAAAAAACCTCACAACTATTTGCATCCATAATGCATCAAGTGCTGGTATGATTGTCTTTATGACTACAAGTCATTATTTATATCTATGTAACAACCAAATCCAAAAGGTATCAGTTTCTCAGACCCTAAATGAAACAGTGCACATTTCTCCCAACAAAGAAGGGGATTAGATCCAGATCCTTAGGGGGAGGGGGAGGATCTAGAACCACACGGTACTTGCCATTTCAGGTCCCTCCTGTCTGCACACTGGGGTTTCTCTAGGTAGCCAACCACACCTGCTGCATGAACTGAGGCAGGAGCGAGCAGGCCTGCTCCTTGAGGCACCATTTCCACTCTAGGACCCTCTTCTGTCAGTTGTGCCCTGACCCGGTTGGTCTGCTTCCCCCTTCCTGTTCCTGGTCGCCTTTAGGGCTCACCATCCAAGACACTTTCAACACAAGAAGAATGTGTCAAGAAGAATGCCATTACTTGATCCTTTCTCTCTTCACCACAGGGTTATGTCATTGTGTGACATCGATGTTTGCTAACTCACTCCTGAAGGTTTTGGTTTCTCAACCTCCAAGCTCCTCTTTCCTCTTTCTTCCTCTGCTGCCATCACACTTCAAACCTCAGATTCCTTCAGCTGCACGTTATTAAAACCTCAGTTGTCAGTATATTTGATTGCTGATCGACTCACCTGAGCATCAAGGCTAGGCAGTTCCTGACTCTGTTATATCTTTCACCCTCTACTCAACTGCTCAACCTCAAGCCTAATGAATCTTCCATGTCTTACTCAGCCTGTGCTTTTTATATTCAGACAGCCATGTGAACATTGTTCCCTTGCTGCATCCCTTGCTTTGTTTCTGGTTGGTGAGGCTTCTGCTTTGTTTAAGCACAATCCTTGGTCCTATAGCAACACACTGGCAGACTAGCTTCCACTAACTATGGTGTCTACTGTTCTTCATCCTAGCTTCCACAGCCAGTCTTCTGCTTAGACATCATACGTTCAGATGATGATGGAACCCAACCTGTTCCTCCTTTATGTTCCTGTGGTTGGCTAGTCCTAGGTCTTGGGGATATTATGATGCTAATGGTGCCTCCATGCCTCATTTAACCCCCATCATGCCAGCCCTCTGAGCATGACTGGCTGACATGAGCACTGGGACAAAGTCCTCACACAGGTTTTGATGCAGAATTCTGCCTTCCTCCATCACACTGTCTATTCGCTCAACTGTACAGAAGCACCAGACATTTTCTAAGCACTGAATAGAAAAGCAAGACAGGTAGCAATCCTTGTCTTCATGGAGATTACCACGCAGTCACTCCACCTGAAACCCCAGAGTCATCCTGAGTCACAGTGGCCCAATCCATCTCCAGCCATAGAAAATACTGTTTCAATCTACATCATCTGGACAAGAACATCTATTGCCTATAACCTGATCTCTGCTTACCCCTGCCCTCAACACTTTAGAAAGGCCAACCATCCCATCTTCCTACTGCAAAGAGCCTGACAAACCCTCCCCATATTCATAGACTGAAGTACAAAACCTATCTGAGACCCAGGAGATAATCTAACCTCTAGTGGATGCTCTGAGATCATCTCTAATGACTGTTCCTGCTTGGTGATTCTCTAAGTGTGTGTCTGGTCAGTGCAACCACACTTCTGCTCAATTTTCACCTGCACCACATGCTAACTGGATTTCCATATGGATCTCAAGGCCTGTGCATCCATACTCTGATGCTCTGTCTTTACAAGGTGAGATCACTCTTGTCTTCAGGATCTTGCTGCAGGATTATTTTCTTGAACACACTGTTGTTCACAGCTTGCGCACATGCTGCTCCACAAACCTCCAACAAGCAGCCATGTGAACTTTCTTCTGAGTAGTCACACAACCCCAAACTCTCTCCTCACACAAATAACACCATCACATTGAGACTCTGGTTGAGTCACAACTTTTGAATACCATGCACTCGGAGTAAAACTTGGCATATCAAATCGCTCATCTTTTTCCACCGCTCTCTAGTATTGCCCTTGCTAGCTTCCTGCTTGCAGTGATGAGCAAGGGGTGGGGCCAGTTCTCAGGGGTTTAAGTCCTCAGGGTTAGTTCTCCCACACTGACACTTTCGGGCCAGCTCTACTGTGTTGCTCAGGTGAGGTGTAGGGGCCACTCTCCCAAGTAGCAATGTATTTTCATGAACTATTTTCAAGGGATATGTAATAGCAGAGGGAAATCCACTTAAATAAATCAACTTAAAACAAGAAAAAAAGCTTTACAACTTTATAGTGTGTATACAGGTGAGGGAGAGGTAGATAGATGGTGTGATAATTGAGATTCATGTCCTTATGACCGTGCAAACAAGTTTGTTTAATCTTTAGCAAGATTCAGAGTCAATTTACAAGTGTGTGCTAATTGCCAGGACAAAAACTGGTCCAGATTCATTGAGGTTTGTTGGCATAATTCTGCCAAAGCAATTGGTTTTGACAGTGGCAAAGAAAGCTTTCCACAGCAATGTCCAAAGGCTTCCTTGAATTTTTGAGCATGTCACAGCGCTTTGATAGACTCATACTTGCAAAGTGCCTCTCCAGCCCCAGGCCCAGTAGGCTTTCTCTGCATCATTTATTAATGGGTTAGCAGAGCAGAGTTATGGTAATTAATGTCTTAATCCCACATAGACACACCCCCTACATTGCAGCCACCTCCTGGATTCCTGCCATTCTGCAAATATGTTGATTCTCATGGACCCGACTTTTAGGCAGGAGAATCAGACGTGCCCGGATGTGACCGAATGGAAGAGCCAGTACAGGAAGACTGTAAGTGGTCTGAGTCACCAGGTGCTAAGGAGGTGGGTGAGTCTCTGCCTGGGGAACTTGTAATTAGGAGGACTTGTGTGGAATGATTACACGTTTGGTCATGGGCACTAAAGAATATGCAAAGACCAGCACAGCCCAACTCTAGGAAAACAGGTGATTTTATCCATTGTTTCCTCTGCAAAAGTTCGTGTGTTCAGATATTGGCTTTCTACATTGGAAGTGGGGATCTTTAACAGACTGCACCTAATAGTGGGGCACAATAGTTGTGTCACAAAGGTGTGAACACTCAGAATAATTATACCCTCACCTCCCCCCCCACGCATGCTCACGCACACACACACACACACACACACACACTTACACGCTTCTGGCAGGGCTCTTTCCGGCCTTTACTGTGTGAATACAGTCTGAACATTCACCCCCAAAACTGCGAAACCGCTAAATGAAGTATATTTCTGTGTAAAGCTGGCCTGCCTCAGGCTTCATCATAGCACAATAAGCAGACTAACACGCCTTGCCAGGGTTCCACCAGGCTTTGTTGTTTTATTTTTTCTTTGGAATTTGAGGATTTACCCAAGACAGGTTAAAAATGCACCAGACCACCAGTGTCTTGTCTGGAGCTGAAGCTTAGTGGAACCCACACTCTAGGACCCGCCCATCCTGCTCCTCTCCAGCCTAGGGTACGGTCACCACTCAGTAACTCCCCATGACCTTGGGTCTGGCACACACTTTCTTTATTCAGTGATGTTCCTTGGTGAAAACCCTTCGAGAAAACCATAAGGCTTTCCTGGGACTTGCAAAAAGAGTCTCCCTTTCTGAGGAAGTGCATGTGGTGGAGGTTCTCCCTGGGTCCCTGTGGGTGCTGAAGCAGAACATGCCTGACCCATGATAAGAAACTTAGGGTTACTCGAGGAATAGTGAGGTCACTGAAGCCAGAAACAAGAACCCACTTTCTAGACAGGAAACAGTCAAAACACAGGAGGGCACAGCTAGTACTCCCAACCACAGCTCCAGTACAGAAGAGACCCCAGGGTCCCCTGCTTATCACAGGAAGCAGTAAACTATGACCATCCCACCTCTGTGTTGGTTCAACAGGCGGAAGTCTATTCTCAGCTCCTGTCAGGTAGTGAAAGCCATGATCAGTGACAGACAGACATTAGTGTTGGTGGGAAGGTAAGGCTGCCTGGGAAGTGCCTGTGTCCATATGGCATGATAAGTGTCTGTTTGGCTCTCCCAAGTCTGTGTGGGTGTGAATACAGCATCTACACAGGATCTGAAGGTCCCTGGCTGAATGATTTCCATACTGCCTGTGTGGAAATTCAATGGTGAAGGTCTTGCTCACAGCCAACATTTGCCCAAGGACTGAATTACTGAATTGACTTATGAATACAGATGTTTCTTTCTAGTCATATGCCATCACTCCCTAGGTAATACACCGGAACACTTAGTAGGTGGGTTAAACAGCAGCTACTGAGTTTTCTGATCCAGCTACTGGAGAGATGCTGGGCTCCTGGGTTCTTGGCATCTCTCCTGGGGTCACTCCTCTAAGTTACCCAGGACTCTGTGGTGCCTGGCTGGCACACCGTGGTGTCATTAATGTGCATGGCAGTGAGAATGGTCAGCTAGACCATATTCAGTAAGATGTGTTGACCAAAGACAGGCATGGAACCCACGCTAGGTCACGCGGAGAGCAGACTAGTACTCTTGACAGAAAGCATTGGCAGTGTAGAGTAGGGAGCTTAGTCACTGAGCCTTCCTCAGAAACAATCACCCACCATCTAGAAGCAGGATCCTCTGGAGAAGGAATAAGACGTTATTCCATGCACATGTGTGGGTGGGTGTTGCAGATTTACACTCATTTATTTACCTGATTCTACTGTATGCTAAAGAACGTACTGTATATCTTTGCAAGTATTCCCTCCCTTTCTTCGAGAACATGGAACTCTTTTCAGTTCAGAAATAGAGAAGCCAAAGCAAAGAGATTAATGAACTCAAGTGAGCTGTGGGGCTGGGAAGAGAGAGATCTGGCTTTGAAGCCTCCAGTCCCTCACAAGCCTCCTTACAACAAACTGCCCCCAAATCAGATGTGTGGCAGTAGAGATGCCACACTCGACATACATTCCCCTTCTCCAGGTGTAAACAAAATGGATGCTAGTGCTGGTACCTGTTAGAAACACAGGCTATCAGGCCCAATCCAGACAGGTTAATCTGTAGCCTGCAGTTCTGCGGAGTCCAGGTGGTTGGCACAGGCACCAGCTTGAAGATGCCGCCTCCTGAATGCTGCAGCAGTCAACACTGATGCTGATGGGTCGCTCAGGACTGCCCCACCTTCACCTACAGTAGGTTCGAGTATTCTCTCGTGTCATCTCTTTCCCGTTGCTGTAACAGAACACTTGAGGTTGATATTTCACACATACACACAGAAATGTCTAATCAGCTCACAGTTTGGAGAGCTGAGAGCAGGGCACTGGAATGGCTCAGCTCTAGCGGGGGAGCTGACAAGATAGCGGAAGTGTCTGTAAGAGGAAGCTATCACATAATGAGCAAGAGGCCCTGAGGCACCGGGGTTACTCTTTATAAGAATCCATTCTTTTAGGCACTAACTCATTTTTTCTGAGACCCAATTCACCCGCAGGGCCAGCATTAATCCGTTTCTGAAGAATGGCATCCCTGGGGGCTTACAAGCTCTCCATGAGATCCCCAAAGTTCCATCACCTCAACCACCATACCAGGATGAAGTTGCCAGCTCAGAAAGCTGTGAGTGAGACACTTAAAGTGTTTCCAAACTGTAACAGAAGGTGAGCCAGTTTTTAAATAATCCCAAGTGAGTCTAACAGTCAGCAGAATATGAGAGCCACTCTGGCTCTGGGTGCTCTCAAGGTGTGGTCCAGGAGCTGGTCACAGTGAAATTCAGCCCACGTGCTCACCAGTTGCATTGTCCAAAGTACAGAGAGCTTCCACCCTAGATCTGTCTTCCAGATGCTCTGGCCAAGCCTGTCACTAATAGGTTCCTCTCTGAGTTTACAAACACATTCATCTTTGCCTGAAACCTATGCCCCAGGCTGTGCCCTTGGGGCCTGGCATTGGCTGGATGCAGCACTCACTGATGGATGCCAATCCGTCACCTTTCCCACCTTCCTCAGGAGGCTAGGAACGTTAAATTCTCATGCTCATTCCATACTTCCTTATAACCAATGGTGGCCATGGATCTAGCTAAGGAGTCTCCTGGGAGGTTCTGTCCACCTTCTGTATTTTCTTTGACTTCACACATGTTATCTGGGGTAGAAGCAGCTGCATAGAAGCCATGATGGAAAGGCTGTGAAATCATAGAGGTTCAGTTCTGATTTCACTGGGCACTGAGTCAGCACCTTCTGCCTCCAGGCTCACATCTGAGGTGGGAGGGGGCTCGATTCTTCAGCTCCTGAACAGGAGGATGACTACACACGGCTTCTGTAATTTCTTGCTCTTTAATTCTGACCTGTGCCATATCTGCATGTTTCAAATTTTCATGCTTTAAGGGAGATGTTACAGTGTAGGAAGGAAAGAGAAAAAGGAATAAACAACAATAACAACAAAAACCCAGAGAAGGTAGATCACAATTGGCATTGACACCGATTCCTGTGTAAGTCTGGAGAAGTCACCAGAACAATGATGACCCGACATTTCCAATCTTTCTCCCATCTTTCTAATCTACAGCTTCACTAAAGGAATTTGGAAGTGATGAAATTGAAGAATTCCAAGCCCTAAAACTCCCTTTCACAAGAGTAATATGTCCGTACAGCACATAAAATTGGTGCCATTCATCTCTGTCCCAGTTTCTGACTTATGACCTTAAGTGAAGCATCACACTGTAGGTGAAACTTTTAAGAATAGTCAGACACACTATTTTTACTGACATTGGAGAACAATTAAGACTAAGAAAAATTAGTATACTTTTTAAAAATGAACCTTAATAAATCCTCTGATGAAAAAGGCTCCGCTTTTCATTTTCATGTAACATAAAGGCTTATGGTGTACACAAGCATTTTCCCGCTTAGGGTTGTGTCCACTCATATTTCCGAGGGTGAACAGTATTTCTTGTCTCACATTTATGCCATCTGTGGCCCTGGCACTTTTTGCCAGGAGAGGTATGGGTCTCTGCTCCTTTGCCCCAAGTCTATTTAGGTGGGATTCAGGTTAGCAGAAGGAGGGTGCCGGCAGTGATATTTGGGACTCCTGAGACTTATTAAGAGAAGTTTGTGTAACCTTGATAGAAAACTTGAGCTGAGTCCTGAACTGTCACTAAGAAGCACACAACCTGAAGGCTGCCACACTGTGCTGTGGGGTAGAATGGTGTAGCCTAATAAAGAGTCCACATGGGGACCCTCTGGTAACAGTTTGGGGAAGGGTCCCAGCTTTCCAAGTCCCAACTCTTCCAGGTCCAGATGCCCTTAGATAGTGCTTACATCTGGTTCTAGAAGACACAGCTGACCCTCCAAAGAGTTCATGCACTAGGTTTGGGGCAATCTGAATGCAGCAGTAGGCAAAGCCCGGGGGAGGTGAGTCTGTCTGACTTCACCTGCTGTTCCTCAAGTTGTCCCCTAAACCCTAGTCACATCATCAGTGTGAATCAAATTCTAAAGTCACCTCAAAATCTGACCCTTCACAAGACCCAGCCTCTCTAACCTTTGACTCGGCCCCATTCCCTTCGTCTAGAAATCCGAACTTTCTCCTCTGTCCAGAGCATTTATGTTTAGGTCGTGGCTGATTCTTGCCACAGCATTCTACTTCCTGATCTGGCCAGAGGCCTGGGTCCACCCTTCTCATCACACTCGTGACAGCACAGGGTAGCCTACCTACCTCCTGGGCATGGCTACATGGTCATGGGGTGTTCTACAGTCTTCTCAGCTGTGTTTCTGAGCCTAACGCCACACTTAGCTTACGCCAGCCCAGCAACCCAGGCTCTAGAAGAGCTTCCACTGCTGTGATAATTGAGCCAAACCTGCTACCACAGAAAAGAGAAAGCACACACCCACTCAGAACAGAGGGACACCCTCAGACTGCAGTCTTGGGGAACCCAGGACAGCTCTCTCAGGAGGTAAAGCAGTGGAAGTATGTGGCCCGGTGAAGCCCATGATGTATGTAGACTCCTGGCACAGAGCAGGGGCAAACAGCATGACTGAAACAGGACTCTTGTTCTCTGATGCAAGTGTTCATTTCTACTAATTGTATGTTTTCAAATATTGCTTTCAGTTCTTTATATAGAATATAGAATACAAATTTAGTTTATCAATGGTTTTCATACTTACCAATGCTAAGGTATTCTGCTATGAGCTAGACATAGCCAGGCTTCTTTTTACATACTTTTATTAATGCTTCTTATATTCATTCAGAGACTGTTGTAATAGGAGTTATACTCCCCAGAAACCATGAATTACATGATTACACAGTCTGCCCACTTGCACCTTATTCAAATTCCTGATCCACAGATCCCAAAACACTAAGTTTGGAGGTCAGTTTGTTAAGCACCAACAGCAAAACAAAACAAACAAAAAACAACTAGAAAAGTCTATTAATGGTTTCCTAGTAGCTAGGATTATATAATTTCTAATGTAGTTTTTATTTTTATTTTGGTAAAACCTAAATCACATAAATTTTACCATCTGAATACTTCATATGAACTGCTATGGTGTTCTGTTCATTCAGAATGTGTTGTGAAGTCGTGAGGAGGAGATGCAAACACTTTACACACAAGTAGCCTATTTCCTCCACATTCCATGCTTTCCCCAGGCCCCCACATTGCCATCCCTAGCACTGGGCTCCCAGGAATATATCTTAGCGTGCTTTATCTGTTCTGGGTTTTTTCCATGATAGATTGGATGTAACTGCAAAGCCTTTAAAGGGTCCAGTTTGCCTCTTCTTGGGTCTAGACTGGCTTAGAGTCTTACTACTGAGCAGAAGAGCAGAATGGACATGACACAGTATGAACTCCCTCCTGTTCACACATCATCATCTTTAACACAAGGAAATCAGCTACTCCAGAGCTACTGTGTTGGGTGCAAACTCAGACATGAGATGTGTCCATGAACCAGTTCTAGGGGGCGCAAACCAGCACACTCCAATTCCAGATATCTGGGAAGCCACAAAGGTTGACAAACTGTCTCTGTGGACGCTTGTTCAAATCCTAACCCAATGAACCATGAGTATGGAGTTGGGGCAAGTTAGTTACATAGCAGTAGATAATATCCACATCCTATAAACTATTTGCCAATAACTAAGATTCTAAAAGTTTCCAATGTAGTTATCATTGTTGCTATGGTAAAAGGTGCACTGCCATCAAATTTCCCCTCTTAGCCACTTTGTACTTTACAGTGCAATAGCATTAAGTGATCCGTGTTAGCTTCTAACAGATCTCTGAAACCTTCTCATTTTGTTTCTGAAACTCCATAACCAATAAACAATAACCCACTATCTCCTCTCTTCCTAGCAACCACCACCCTACTTCCAGCTTGACTACTGGTATGTATCTTTTGTGATTGGTTCATTTTACTTAAGTACCCAAGTAGTTCATCCAGGTTATAACATATGTCAGAAATTCCTTCTTCTTAGAGCCTGAGTAATATTCCATTGTATACATACTACACACGTATTCACTCATCTGTTGATGGCTTCCATGTTTTAGTTGTCACCAATAATATGGCTATGAAATATCAAGACTTTGCTTTCAATTATCTTGGATGTATAGCCTGAAGTAGGATTGTTGGATCACGGGGTAATGCTGTTTAATCTTCCTTGGTGCCTCCATTTTTTTTTTCCCACAGTGACCGCCCGATTTTCCCATCTGACAACAGGTGTGGATCCACTTTCTCCACCTCCTTCTTAAAACTTGCCTGGATGCAAGGTCAGTGAATGTGATTTTGCCACTTGGTTTTATTATCTGGTAGAACAATTCTTCACACAAAGACATGCTAAGTATTGCAGCCTCATTATTTTTTCATGAATTTGTGACTCACACCATCAAGCTTAAAAGGCAGCGAACACTGACATTCTGATTAAACGGCCTCTGCCCTATCAACTACCATGAAGGGTTCCTGCTCTCTTACTCCATGAGGAAATCTACATAGTCTGCACTCCATGGATCTCAAACACATCTTGCCGAAGTCACTTCTCGATATCTCATCTTTGGTGGTCCTGCTAGTACCATAGCAGGGTGAATTCAGGTAGGCCAGATACCAGAGACACCCAGAAGTGGAAATGCTGAACTTGGGAGGAGGACACCACCAGGATAAGGGGATAACTAAGCTGATCTCTGAATGAAGTTAGTGAGAAGAAGCTAAACGAAGCTGGAGATGGAGGAGGGCATATGGCATGTGTACACGCATACACTGATGCACGTATGTGCAAGTGCATGGAAGGGTAGGAGGAACCCCATGTTCTGGAATTAGGGGGGAAGTAGTGATGAGATTGGGGGGCCTGTAGCTACTGTTTCAACAGCTTCATATTTTCTTTAAATGGTCTGTCCTGTGTGTCTAGAATGGGGATGCCTGATAAGAGGAAGGGAAGGCTGGTAAGGAGCCAGAGGCAGACGTGCATTCTGGTCAGCTTATTTCTGGACAATCCTCACAGCCAGGTGGCAGGTAGAAGGAGCTGCAGAAAGGCTGTGATAGGGTGGTCAGGAATGGGTCCAGATGTGTCCAATGAGAGGGAGTGGCTAGACAGGTAGGAGGGGCAGCTAAGCCTAGAAAAGAAGAGAAATGAAACCTCAGGGAGTGGGTACCCCATTTCTGAGTATCCCTCTCAGAGGAGGTAGGAAGTGGGAGGAGGGCTGGAGGATGGTAGGGAACCTGCAGAGAATGTGGCCACTGAGGAATATCACATGTAGTGAGCTGAAGGCTGAGCCTTGAGTACTGTCTTAGAACAGAGAAATCAGCTGGGACCCAGCTGTATCTGCGAGTGATCTCTGACTTACAATGGCTCTGCTTAGGATTTTTCAACTCTACAGTAATGCAAACTGGTAAGTATTCAGCAAAGAATACATTCTGGATTTTGAATTCATTTCTTATCCAGTCTGGTGCTCTTGTGTCTGGATCTTTTTCACCTTGCTGTCCAGGGCAGAGAGACGCAGCCACAGAGAGCCCTGCAGTGCCAAGGGAAAACAACTGAGAATACAGCCTGTGTGCTGCTAAGCCATTTGGATGCTCGGCAGGTTGGGTACTGTGGTGGTGTGAATAAGAATATACCTCGCAGGCTCAGGTATCTGAACACTGGATCCCCATTTGGTGGTGCTGTTTGGGGGGGTTTTGGTAGGGCAGCCTTGCTGGAGGAAGTATGTAACTGGGGGCAGGCTTTGAGATTATATAGCCTTTTCTTATTTCCGGTTCCCTTTCTCAGCTCCATGCTTGCAACTGAAGATGTGAGTTCTCAGCCTCCTATGTCTGCCATCATGGCCATCACTTTCCATTGTGCCTTCCCACCACAACGGACTCATCCCTCTGGAGCCATAAACCCAAGTGAACTCATCCTCTGGTAAGCTGCTTCTGCTCCTAGTGTTTGATCACGGCAACAGGAAAGTAACTTGCAGGTGTTTTCAGGGCATTTTAAACTTATTGTATTTCATCAGGGGATTGGTCTCTCCGGGCAGAATCCCACCGTAAGCTGAAGAAGATCTAAAATCCACAACCAACAGTGATGCCACTGGGCAGCTTGGTTAGGAGTGCCAGTTATGGTCTGGGTGTGAAACGACACCACAGGATTATCTGTTTAACCTTGGCCCTCAACTAGGGACCGACTTTAGAACGTTATGGAAACGGTAGGTCACAGCAACGTGACACTCTTCCTTATCATGGGCTGAGAATGAATGGAGCCAAAGCCTAAGGACTGGAAACTCTGAGATGGTAAGGCAAAATAAATTCTCACTTGTATTGCTTTTTGCCAGTCATTTGATCACAGTGTTGCAAAATAGCTCGAACAGCCCTCTTACCCTGACAGCTTTGTAACAGGCAGGAAGGGCAGGAATGGGGGAGACGCAGACGGAGGGATGCCTGCATCACCAGTGGGGTCCCAAGATCCTCTTCTGGACTAAACCAGACCCTATAGAGACAGAAGTACTTCGATAGGGCCCTTCTGAGACAGTTGGAATCATGCTTGATTTCCCCCACAGATATACTGGCCTAAAGACTATTGGACAAAGTCCAACTCACTAAAATGTATTTCTGAAATGCATAAGGTTCTGAAACCAGTTCCAGGAAAGCCAGTGTTTTCTGGGCAGTATCGGCAGAGGAAAAAAGATTCCACCATCAGGGAAAAGATTAATGTTCAGAGCAAGAGAAGAACAAGGGTAGACCTGCTGTTCTATTTAGCTTAGGTTGTTGTTCTTCTGGGACCTGTGGCATTGGAGGCAATAAGCACCTCCCCTCTGGCTGCCTGGATGTGCTGCAGGTGATTTCGGCTCTCTGGGACTCCTAAATCCTGAGTCATGCTTAACCTATGTCCTGTGTCTCACTTGCTGACTTGCTGTAGGCATTGCATCCCATGGAAGCCATCTAAACTGCACAGATAAACAACCTAAGTATGACTTGGTCCACTTGGGAAGCCATCTAAACTGCATGGATAAACAACCTAAGTATGACTTGGTCCACTTAGAATAGTCTCCATCTCTTTGCCTTTCTCACAGGATGTACAACAATTCTAGCAGGTACTGAAGGTTTCAGCAGTGTCAGGAGGCCTGAGCAGCCAAGCATAGCAGGGTGAGATAACATGACCTTTAGAGACAGGCATGCTCTGAAGATGTGCTTCTGCAGCAGTACCCCACTCTGGCAGCATAAGGCCAGACAGCAGGTTGGCACCCTCTGGCTCTCCTGGTCATGCCAAGTGGCCAAGTGTAAAACAGGGGCATCTCCAGAGTGTTCCGAGAGAACCAAATGGAGTCACAGGCACACTCCACATCTCCCTTTCCCTTTTTCCACTCTGCCATTTCCTTCCTTGGTGCTGCCATCTGGCTATGGAGAAACATCACTAGCAATAAGGACCTAAGAGTGGAAGCTGCTGTCAGTTTTCCCATGCCAACACTCATAACATGATGCAAATAAGCCGCACAAGCTTTGGTCTGGCCCCTCCATTAGAACCCCTGTATTTCCTAAATCCATTAGCTCACCCAGAAATCAGAAGTCACCTATATGTCTTCAGAGACAGCCATCCATTCCTGAAGTGAGGAGCTGAACAGAAAGACCAGTCTTTCCACTCCAGCCTGAATATAAACCCCAGGGTCAGAAAGTTTAGAAAATGAGATCAGAAACCCTTGGAATCTGGAAGGTCCTCAGCCAGGCAGAAGTGACAGTGACTGAGGCCCATCATCAGCCAGCACTCAGCTCTCTGTTAGTTCCTTCAGGATTCTGCTCTTCTCACAGGCTCAGTTTCCACGGAGGTGCTAATGTTCCCAGGGCCCAAGGTTCTCCCCAACCTATGTCCCTAGCTCTATGTCACCTGGATACATAATTGTCAGAACACAGTGAGTCCGAGAAAGGAGACACTTGCTATGATCCTATCAAGGCTCACCATGTCCCTGCCATGGCATCATTCACCTGCCCATCTTCTCCACACTACACGCATTTCCATTCTACTCCCTTGACATTGTCACTCCCCAAGCCCCTTCATACACATTCATGAATAGACAGTTGCCTCAACTCTCACTTAGCAGACAGACATATCTCAGATGGAGGACAATGTCTAAAGGGGTGGAACTGATTTCACTCTGGGGCAACAGAGAATCCCGGGAACACCAGACCTTTGTTTAAAGTGTCTGTCAGTGCTAAAACTACCCTTTCAATGTCCAAAGGCAACAGAGAATCCCAAGACTATGAGACCCAGGGCTGGAGGCAGAACTTCCTAGCAGGGCGGTGCTGTGAGGAGGCCCTTGGGGTAGATGGAAGGATCTACATAGTGCATTTGAGTGTCCAAGGCAGCAGAGGGGTCCTGATGGCTAAGAAGAGGCACCAGTTAAGGCATAAGATGATTACTTTTAACCTGTTCTTCACTCCCGGGTCCTGATGCTGGCAGAGTGGACATGCCAGATACTGAAATACTATGAGTCCACCTGTCAGACAGTCTTTCTATTCAACCCTGGGAGAGCTGAGCCTTAAATTGGTTGCTGCTTGCTATTCCTAGTCAGACACGCCTCTGCAGGTCACTGCAGTAGCTAGAGGACAAGACAAGAAGGGGCAGGGGTGTCTTGGACCAGCTTACAGCTTATACTAAATATTCCAGCTATCTATGTGTCTTATTCCTTTGGGCCTCAGTGTACCTGGGTAAGGCTGTAGGGTCTGAATTGGTGGCTGGAAAGACAGTGCAGAGTTCTGTTGGGGTTAGAGCCAGGGAAAGGGTCAGTGGATTGCAAAGGAGCCTCCCAGTGCAGGGAGCAAAAATGGTCAACTAGTAAGATGGGAAGCAAGCATCAAAATATCAACTTTCCCAAATGCAATCTCGAGGCCACAGAAAACCTGGACACTTAAAAACACTAATACTCTAATAAAGAAGGGTGTGCTGGAGGCTGGGTCATGGCCAAGCACAGATGGAGAGAGGTCATGGTGCTCCACTCATGTCTGCACCAACATTTCCTGTGTCCCTGGCCATGTAGACAGGTGATGCTCATCAAATAGGGCAGTTGTTGACATGTGGGATGGAGACACACTCCGTGACTCAGGCTCCTGAAGTGTGCAGCTCTCAGAAAGGCACCTGGAAAATCGGCAAAGTGACCCAGGGTCCTGAAGTGTGCAGCTCTCAGAAAAATGCCTGGAAAATCAGCAACAAGAAAGGGAACTGCAGAGGTCTACGTGTTCTGAGTCAACAAATAGGTTTTCTCCCCATGGATCGTTAACTGCAATCCTGTAAAACACATCTGGGGCTCTTTTTCACAGCCAAGACACCAGTCAGTAGGAGCAGTCAGATTAGCAATGGTGCCAATGAGCACTACACACCAGGACCTGAACAAGGGGCTCAAAGAAGGTGACTAGGGACTCAGGATATGGTGGTTCTGAGCCCCTTGGTCAGCTGTACTGCAGACCACATAAACCTTGCTGTCAGAGAAGCCACATTTGCGCACACACACACATACACACACACACACACTCCCACCTTCTTACACTTCCTACATACACAAACTGTACACACACACACCAGCGGGGTCAGGGTGCAAATGAAAGTCAGGAAATAGTAAAACCGATTATTTCCTCGTATTTACATTTTAAATAAAATTCTATTTCTGTCAGGAAATTTAGAGAATTTTTTTTATGTCAAAGCACTGAAATAACTGGACTAAGGCCTCAGGAGCTGAGTGGGGGGTGGTTGGCACATTCATCAGCCAGTTCCTAGATCTGTAGAGGAGATGGAAGGGATGGGGGGGGTGGGTGGGAGATAGTAGAAAAGTGAAAAGGTTGGATCCGATACAGGCATTATCAAGGCCTACAGACAGATCCTCTTTGCTTGTAGTGACTTTGAATTCAGAGAGCTGTTCTGGGTTATGCAGAGCAGATAAACAGTTCTGAGGTCTATCTAGAGATGTCTGAACTGCAAGCTCCGGACAGACCCTGCTGTGTCTCTCTCAGACGCTACACATAGCTATTGCTCTTCTGTGAAGTCTTACCTCTTCTCACCACCCTAAGGCCCTGCACCAGTATCCCATGGTATGTTCAGCTGGTAGAAATAGGGTCTCTTATAAAGAAAACATATGGAAGACAGGCTGAAACTGAGATTTTTGGAGGTGAAGGTGGGTGTAGAAGTGCCTGTATCTTACTAGATGCATTTTTAGACTCCATTTTCAGTGTGGGGCTGGTGCCAGTCTCTCATAGGATGAGTTGGGGATCCTAGAAATCTACTAAAACTCACTCTTGAGCTTGCCCCACCATGGATGTGCACTGGTCCCAATTCTACCCCAGAGTGGCTCTTGGGACATAAACCCACTTATTTCAAACCTGCTCCAGCTCAGAGCCATCATCACCAGGTGAGGACCAAGCCCATAGGAATTCATTTAAATGCATATTATTCCCACCATGGAAGAATAGGCTTATATAACATCCACTGTTTTAATTTCCTAAGGGAGAAGGCTGAATCCCAAATGTGTTGGAGGTGAGAACACGGCGTTCTGCTTTCTGAAGTGTGTTTAAAGTTGAGGCAGTGGAATGCAACCGCAGTGGTTCTTAGTGTCTGAAACACGTTTGCGATTTTAGATTTAAATACTTTTGGACCAAGAAAAAAGGAAGGAAGGAACAGATAGACACACATCTGAATGGTAGCCCAGTCTATCAAATGATAGATTCAAATGAGATATCACAACTGTTCAAAATATGAATTTCCACATAAGCCCTTTTGAAAGATGGATCTTCAGCTAAATCTAAGTTTCCTCTCTCTGAGTTACAACCTCAAAGTGTTCTATAATACAACTTAAACCCAGGTAGGAATTAAGAGCCAACAAAAATATTCACATTAAACACATTTGAAGGGGCTGGAGAGATGGCTCAGCAGTTAGGACTTAGGTTCAATTCCCAGCACCCACATGGCAGCTCACAACTGTCTGTAACTCCAGTTCCAGGGGACCAGACATATTCACACCGATGAATCTAAAATAAAGACTTAAAAAATGAGACAACAAATGCATTTAAACACCCACAGGCACACACAGAAATACACAGACACACACACATACACACACACACACACACACACACACACTTGAAATTCAGTAGCAAAATGTTTGTCTCTGTAGTAATACTAACTGGATTCTAAATGTTGGTTTATGTACATGAAGTTCCAAAGTTGTCTCTGTGTTTTCTGAAACAATGTTTGCTTGTTTTGTGGTACTGAGAATTGAACCTAGGGCCTTTTGCACTCTAGACAAGCAGTCTGCCATTGAGCTATATCCCTAGTTCATCTTCAGTTTTTCTTTTCATTTGCAATGGGTTCATGATAAGTTAAGTTGTCCAGGCTGGCCATAAACATTTTATGTAGCCTAGGTAGGCCTTGAACTTACAATCCCCCGTCTCAGCCTCCTGGGTAGGTGGGATTATAAGAGTATATAGATCCAGCTTAGATCCAGCTTTTATTTTATCTTCCGTGTGTGTGTGTGGGGGGGGTGGGAGTAGAGGGAGGGAGGGGGAGAAAGGAGGAGAGAGAGAGGGGGGGGGAAGGAGAGGAGAGAGATTCTCCATTTACGGTTATTTGGTTCTAACTGATCTTCCAATCCCAATGCTCACTCATTGTTTTTCTCTATTGCCTTATTTCACTTTATTTTGGGTAACAGATTTAATAGATTTGTTGTCACATGGAGACTTACAGTGATTTAGACTATGTGATGCATACAGCCTAAATCATTGTGATAGTCTAAATCATCATGTGTCCCACATGGTGGCTGGCTTTTGTTGGTAATCTGACATGATGGTTTAGGCAATGAATTGTGAGCAATGAATCGGGAAAGTTCTGCAATGTGATAGGAATCCACTTTTCGCTAAGTTAGCTGTATTCAACACTACTGCTCACGTGGCTGTCTCCATGGTCCCTGAAAATCTAAGTTAGCTGTATTCAACACTACTGCTCACTTGGCTGTCTCCATGGTCCCTGAAAATCTTTAGCACACAGGACTGTTGACCGTTTCACACACATTCCTGTGGGACAGCTGGGCTGCCCTCAGGAAGTGGACACACTGTCCTCCTGAAACTCCTGATGACCAGTAGTTATAAGATACAGATACAGGAAAGGAAGGCCCACTCTGTTTTCTCATCTAGTCAGTTACTGAAAACATGCCCAAAAGAAACAGTCAGTTAAGACTTGTGGTGTGGTTTGAATAAAAATGGTCCCCACAGACTCATATATTCGAATGCTTAGGGAAATGGCAGTGGGGTTGTTTGCAATCATTAGTAGCTGTGGTCTTGTCAGAGGAAGTATGTCACTGCGGGTGCCTTTGAGGTTTCAGAAGCCAGAATCAGACCCAGTTTCTCATTGCTCCTTCCTGCTGCCTGTAGATATGGATGTAGAACGCTCAGCTCCTCCAGCACCGTGTCTGTCTGAATGCAACCATACTTCCTGCCTTGCTGATAATGGACTAAACCTCTGGAACTGTGAGAAAGCTCAATAAAATGCTTTCCTTATTAAGAATTACTGCGGTCGTGATGACTACAATAGAACAGCAACTAAAATCAGACCGAAGGGCGTCCTTTACCTAGAGCTGCCTTTCTTTAGCAAACAGTGGTGACGTCTTTAAATGTTTTGTTTTTAAAACCCTGAGAAGCATGTGATGGAAAAGCAAGAGAATCTCAGGAAAGTTAAGAGATTTCTCTAAGCCGTTCAAAGCTCAGTGGGAAAGCCCAGACTTTGGAACACTGACCTTTCCACTGCTTCTGAAACTTCTGCAGGGACAGACAGACAGCCAGAGGACAGAAGGCTCACTCTTCGCCGGGCGGTGGTGGCGCACGCCTTTAATCCCAGCACTCGGGAGGCAGAGGCAGGCGGATCTCTGGGAGTTCGAGACCAGCCTGGTCTACAAGAGCTAGTACCAGGAACAGGCTCCAAAGCCACAGAGAAACCCTGTCTCGAAAAACCAAAAAAAAAAAAAAAAAAAAAAAGAAGGCTCACTCTTCCCTTTGCCTCCAGAACACCAGTGTTTGTAAGAAACGATGGCCAGGGAACTGGGTCACAGAGTGCTGCTCGATTGCTCACAGCCTCCAGTTAAAACAGGTTTGCAAACTCTCAGCAATAATTTGAAACACGCAAGAGTCCTGCACCGAGAATGTTAAAAATTCACATCTAAAACCACCTGCTGCTCTTCATTACTACAGTTCTGGTGGCCTGGGTAACAGACTGAGTAGCCTGCCTTCAACGTTTTGAGTATTTTCACCTTTTGGACGCTGTGCCTCAGTGTCCCCAGTGCAGTGAAACTAGGTCACAAGCTATGGCCCTCGGAACATCTCTCACGAGCATATTTCTGTAAAACAGCCCCATGCAGCATTCCAGTGTCCCCGGCTCCTACCAGCTGAGGATGACAAATGGACCCCTCGGCCACCCGTCTCATAGTATGTCAAACAGCTGCCATTGTTCAAACCACAGGTTGCAATACTGTGCCAGTGCCTGCCATCCCTGGGGATCTGTGTTCTCCAATGGGCAGGGGAAACTTGGAAGGGACAATGTGAGAAAGGGGCCTGCCCTGGCATAACACAAACATATCAAGGTTTTATCTGGGAGGACATGGTGAAAGTGCTCACCTACATGACAGTTGTCCACTTAACAAAAGGTTAACCAAGGATCCCTTCATACAGCGCTCTTCATGAAGGCATTCCAAAGTCTACCGAGCTCCCAGAACTCCACTGACATTCTCAGAGATGACTGTTATCCCAAAGAAATTACAGAGGTGTACAGCAGGGGTCTGCAGGGGAAGACATTCCTCCTGCAGACCCCCCTGGCCTTCTATGGTATGTGTGGCACCTCTCTACAGTACCAAATCCCAGGCAGGACACCTCTTCTGAGGGCCTAGTAAGCATGACAGGAAGGCCCACCCAAGGCTTCCCAATGCACCCCTGGAGCATGCAGCCTTCCCAGTGAGCCCTGCAACAGCAATAGCAGAGATGGTGTCTCAGAGAAAACTTACATAAGCCAATGTCTCCTGGCAAACAAGACTCACTGAAGGAGGCTAATATGAAGGACAAGTTGCAGCCCTTACATGTATGTCACTGTTAAATGTGGAAAAATTGCGTATGACTTAGGAACTGAATAAAGTTTTTACCAATTTTTTCCCCAATTATTTTGTTGTTGTTGCAGCAACTGGTCAACTAAAATCTCACTCATGCCCCCAGATAGATAGGTATAGAAAAATTTTAAAGTCCCTTTTCCTTAGTAACTGGATTTGTCTTTTCTCTTGAAATGTCCTTTCCCTGTTCATCCAGGAAGAATAGCGGCTGTCTTTCCACTCCCCACCCCTAACAAGAATGGGGAGAGGAATGCCTCCCTCGTATTTGAACGTTATCTGTGCTCTAAGTGGGATCACTAGTAACAGTCATATTTTGGAGCTAAAATGTAACTCAACCATGCTTAGCATTTGTGGTGAGGTCCTGGGATTCAATCCAGCACAGAACCAAACACATAACAGTTATTTCTGATGGTCAGGCCAACCCACAATGAACTGCCATCCGCCACAGAGATAGGACTATGTGCAGACAGATGAAGTCAGCTATGAATGCCTTTTTTTCCCCCTTAAGGTTAAAACCGAAATGAAACACGTATGAAAATTCCATATGTAAGCCTATCACTTTGCTAGGTCATTCAAAAAGTAAGTTGAAAAGGCAATGTAATTTATTATTTTCGACCCATAGATTTGCTTTGTTGGTTACTGTACATACATTCATAATTGTATAAACTTGCAGGACACAAAGTGATGTGTGATGTGGAATAACTGCACCAAGCTAATTAGCATATCCCTCCCCCAAACAGCCATCTTTTGGGGCATGGCTTTTGAAGCCTTTATTTAGGGCCTCCAGCACTCTGAGAAACAAGGAAAGGGCAGGGGCATCTTTCTACATTTCTATACCACTGAAAATTTCTGCAATAGAAAAGTTTGAGATGCTTCCTCACTCCCTCTGCCCCCATGGCGCAGTCCTCTCCCTTACTGAAAAGGGTCAACTAATTTATGAGTCCTCTTTGCACAGGCAGGCAGTGGGGGCAGGGTGAGAAAGAAGGGCACCTGATCACTGACAGAGCCAAGCTCACCCTAGCAAGGGGCCAAAGTGAAGGCGCGAGGAAAGGAAGCAAAAAAGAGAGGTGCTTTCTCACTCATCCACAGGACCAGCACCTGTGGTCTACAGCTTCAAAAGGCCGGTCAAAGGGATATGCAGCTCCTCTGAAAATTCCTCCGTTTCTTACTCCTATTCTCCAAACTGACACCAGACTGTTGACGCTACTTTGGCGACCCTATTTTTCCTCTTTGAAACCATTTCTCTGCACGCACCCCTGAGGCTCCAGCAATGACACCTTGGCAAAGAAAAGTTGGCTGGCCCTGAGGTGGTTGGAGGCTGTCACCGGGCTCAAGCTGCAGGTCTGCGCAGCTCGCTGCCTCTGGCTTAGGGTTCTGACCAAACTCGCTGGGCTGTAGGAGAGGGCCTCACAGAAGCATGTCCACTGCTTGATTCTAAACAGAAAAAAAGAGCCCCTTGGTATTGCCCCAACCGACGTCAGTCCCCCAAATACGCCGGGACCACCGTTTGCTGCACCAAAAACCTGGTGAGGCTCTGAAAGGCGCAGGCAGCCCAGTTCTTACCCGCAGCGCAGAGGCGCCACCACCACAGCTAACACCGCAGGAGCCAGGAGCGTGGTGCGCACTTTAAGTCGGAGGTGCCCCGTGCCTGAGCTTCTGCTGCCACAAGACCCCACAGAAAATGAGGACTGCTAGAAGACCCCTTCCTTTTTTCCTTTAATAAAGCCAAGCGCCCCTCCGCTGCCTCCACAAAACTCAGTTGAAAGGCTCCCACACCGAGGGAAGGGTCCTCAGAACAGGCAAATGCCCAAAGCCCTTTCTTAAGGAAAGTGTCCAACTCTATGGGTGGCCCACTCTTTCTCCATTATACAGAGAGAAGAGCGCAAATGAAGAGTAGAAATCTCGCCTGGGGACAACCAAATTAGTATCTGAACCCCGTTAGCGCATCTGCTTTCCCCCCACCTAAGCGCCAGGACTGGCGGCTCCAAGGCTGCAGACTGTCGCGCTTGCCAGGGCCCGGACCGCTCATAAAACCCGGTCTCTTCCAGGTCGGACCTAAGGGGCTCTAGAAGTCCTGTCCTCCGTCCAGATAGCTTCTTGTGCCCCCTACTTCATCTAGGTCCTTCTGAATTCTACCTTCCCTTTCCTTTGGCCCTTTCCTTCTCTGTCCCATGTGGACTTCAGCGCCAGCTCCACGGGTGCCTCGCTCACCAGCCCCTGTTGGACTCAGCTAGGTCGCTCCAGGGAATGATCGGAATCATCTAGGCTGGTGTACCCGTATCCCGGCCTGGCCCGGAGCAGCCTGGCTCCGTCGCACTCAGTTCACAGACTCACTAGCTCTAACCGACGTCGCACAGCAGTCCCTTCTCGCCGCCTGGGTACCCAAGGTGGCGAGGAGCCAAGGTGCAGCCGGGCTGATAGTACTGGTTCCTGTCCTCTGCATCTTCCCGGCCAGGCGCCATCTCCCCTCTCACTGGGCGACACTGTGTCTCCCCGGTCCGGCTACCGCGACCCAACGGGACTTACCGCGGCCGGCACACCGCCGCCTGGTCTGCGAGCTGCGAGGCGTCCGCCCGCCTGAGCCAGGGCATCCTCCCGCGCCCGCCGCCCGCTCGCCGTCGCCGCCCACTCCCGCAGCCCCCGGTCTTCCCGCGCCGCTCCGGCGCTCAGGACTTACCTCCTGGACAAGGTGACCCGGCTGGTGCGCCCAGGCGGCCGCCCGCGCGTCTCGGGAGCCAGCGAGCGTGCGGGGCGCGGTGCGGTGCGGAGCCAGCCTCTGCTCCTGGGCTCGCGGCTCTCCGCCTCTGCCCTCCCCTGCGCTCTGCTTCCCCCGCCGCTCCCCTCCCTGGATCGCAGCCAGCGCCTCGGGCTGCCCCGCGCACAAGGTTCCCGAGCGCCAGGCGCGGGGCAGCGGCGCCGCCCTAGCCGAGCTGGGTCCTCTTGGCCCCTTGGAGCAGAAAGGGCTCGGGCTGAGCAGGGGGTGACCCGGAGTGCGCCGCTCCGCTCTATTAGGTTCACCGAGACTGGCGACTTGCGTGAGGGAGGAGGCGACCGGGATCCCCCGGGGAGGAAGAGGATGGGGAAAGGGAGCAGCAGTGTGCGAAGGTGGCCGCCAACTTTGCCCCAGGCCAGCCGTGCCCTCGTCAGTGATAAGCGGCTGGCGGGTGGCCCGGGGCGGGTGTCTGGAAACGTTGGGGCGTCAGAGGCTGGGAGGGGGGAAACGGGACTGCCACCGGGGACTAGGAGAACAGGAATTAGCCTCGGACTATGGAAACGATGGCTCCCTTGGTCCTAAAAGGCTTCCCCAGGCTCCAGGTTGCCTTGAGGTTCAGAAGAACTCACTCTGTAGGTCCAGAGAAAGCCCAAGTGCTGACGAGCAGGACCAGGAATAAAGACAGAGGCGGGCGGTCAGGACGTCGGTACTCTGAGACTCAGCCTGCAGCTCGGACCTAAACTGGTGTAGGTGCACTGCGGGTGGCCTCATAGTAGTTGCCACTAGAAAAAAAACTGGGGTGGCGGCGCCTCAGGACTGGGGGTGGGGCAGAGTGGTGGTTTGGAGTAGGTCGAAGTGAGCCATAGCAGAGCCGCCTACGAAGACAATCTACATTTCAAACGTTGTGGAATCAAGCGCGAGAGGGTGTGTTTTCATTATAGATTTAACAGGGAAGAATCTAGAAAATGTGCCAATAACAGGATCAAAAGTTTTTTTGTCTGTGCGACCCCCTTTCAACAACTGTGGAAGACTCTCTGTACTTCAGCTCAACCAAACCCAGGCTTTTGTCCTGAGGGGAGGGGCTCGTCACTGTTTATCCCCTAGTTCTATAACTAGTTGTATAGCTTTCTTAGAGAGTCCGCCCCCTGCTTGAAAAGGTGGGCTTTCCATCTCCGGATTTGGAAGTGGCTCTGGTCCTTCCGGAGAGCCCTCTGCAGCACTTGGCTCCCATGGACCCTCGGCAGTTCATAGAGGGTAATCTTATTAAAACGACATAGGAAGAAGGCTGAGCTGATTAATAGACCCAGGTGTGTTCACTGCAGCTCCTCGTTTGGGTTCATCGGAAGGTCTTTACATCTAAATATCACACCCATTCCCAACTCTGCAGCAGCTAGGTGCCTGGCTTTCTTCCTCTGGTTGCTCTTAGCTGTGGGCAGGATTGTTACCTGGGATGGCCCGAAAAGGACACTGTGAGGGTTCCCCATCGAGCAGCTCTTAAACTGAGGGAGAATCAACCCTAACTATGTAAAAACACCTTTCAGTCTCTGCTTCCTTTCTGAAACCAACGTTCTCTACTCTCCTCTGAACTGCTAGGCTAAGCATATGTTCTTAAACCCATGTGAGGTGGAGAATCACCATGGCTGTTTGTCTGTTGAAGAACCTGAGGCTTGAAAGAATGGGAGCCCCATGGCTCCCAGACTCACGAGTCACCCACAAGTATACTTTATTTTCTCTATATAAGGCAGTGCTTTCTTATCTAACTCACAGAGATCTGTCTGCTTCTGCCTCGTGAGTCCTGGGGTAAAAGACTTGAGCCACCATCGCCAGGCTAAGGCAGTGCTTTCTTGATAGCCCGTCTTGAGGTTGACTTTAGAGGTGGCCTTGGTTTGGCCAGAGCACCTGCCAGGTTTACAACTGCTTGAATTTGAAGTAGAATTTCCCTGCTATAGTAGGCAAATAATTTGCAGAATGTAGTGGTAAGCCTGACCACAGGTCCCCACTGGCTCTCTTTTTCTTCTGAACTGAGAGCAGAAGGAAGAAGGTGCTTTCGCAGTGGCCTCTAGGGTTGAGTCTCTGTAACCTGTTTCCATGAATTAGGGACTGCTAACGGTTTCTACTAGGCCATTCCAGGCCATGTGAGCATAGAAATTTGTCCATAGATTGACAGTTTTATCTGGCCTTTGGTTTGACTGGATAGGTAGGTAGATAGATAGATAGATAGATAGATAGATAGATAGATAGAGATAGGTAAATGTAGTGTGTGTTTGGATTTCTGAGAAAAAGGATTTCTAAGACTTTAATTCTCTTAATCTGCCTTATCTACTTTTCCATTTAACTTTTTACTTTTTACTTGTGGAGTGGATGTCCACCTCTCCATTGAAGGAAGGGTGCCCTCCTAACATGACTGTATTTTATACTTAGTACAGCTTTTTTTTTTGGTCACACCCCAAGTCTTGAGCAAATATTTAGTGATAAATAATTATTGAAGGATAAACCCACACTGGATTAAGCTATCAAAGGTAGAAGTCAGAGCAGGGGACAGCTCAGTGGTAGAACACTTGCCTATTGTGTATGAGGCTCTGGGTTCCACTCCCAGAACCACAAAAAGAAAAACTGATATCTGTTAAAGAAAAAGAACACTTTGGAAAAACAATTTATACCCTGCATTAGCTGTTTTGACTTACTATAACTTTGATTATTATTTGCCTCGTGCTGATCACTTAGCTTCCGGATCCTAGCTAGCTGCTGTCTCCTATTGAGAGCACTCCCCTCACCTCTCGCTGTGAATATCCGGAAGCACACTGAGGCTCACACACAGTTATGTCATCCAAATGAGCCTTTCATTTTGTTTCAAAAGAAATCTACTGTTTCTTAGTCAGGAATCACGTGTTAACAGGGACACCACCTGTTCCTGGCGGATGACAGAACGCCTCAGTTGATCTGGCATACTGGCACACATGAGGGACAATTTTTCCTACCTGCAAAGCCCTAGTTGTTGTTGGGAACGTGGTGATCGGAGCTCTTTTGCTATGTTGTAACAGTGAAATAAAGGCTTTCAAGGAAGTCAGTGAAGAACTGTCAGTATCAGGGTAGAACAGGACACCACAGAAACTGCTAATCTCCTGGAAATTGGCTAACCTTCTCAACAATGCTTATCTCTTAGAGGAGATTACAGAATTCTCAGAGCTTTGGGAGGTGAGTGGGGCCAGTTCCTGTGTTGTGAGCAACTGTCACTCAGGTGCTGAACAAGCTGTCAAGCCTCTGGGTAGCAGAGATAGGGGACATGATAAAGAGAACACAGATTTAAGAGGGTTTTTTTGTTTTTTGTTTTTTTACTTTTTTAAATTTTAGATAGAAGACATTTCTAAGTGTGGACTCACTAAAAAGCTTTAGAGTTCAGGGTAATGCAGTGTCAGGATATGTGCCTCGTGTTTAGGTGTCAACAACATTCATTGAGAAAACATCTTTAGATTATAGGTAGAAAGGTTCCGCCTCCTCAAGCTAATCAAAACGCCAAAGGAGATGAAATCAGACTGTACCCAGTTCCAAAGCTATGCCACTAACTAGGGTTTTGTTTGCTTGTTTTCCTCTTCTCCCTCCAAGATCTGTTATTAAGTTGTCTGTATTGAGCTTAGGAGATTCAAGAATCAAAAAACTGGCTGTCTTGTTAAAGTTAAATCTTATTAACGTGGAGGGTAGGAAGATAGCCATTGCAGTGATTGATATGTTAATAAACCCGGTGGCCAACCTCTATAAGGGGCAAGGGTTGTTATCAAACACAAAGTGAAAAATTCTAACTCTTAAATAAAAGTCGGAGACAATGGTGGCATGAATTTAGGACAGGAAACAAAAGGAAACAATGTCAGAATGTTGGTTGGATGGAGCATCATCTAGCCAAATGCTTGGTATGCCAGCTTAAGCTGTTGCAGAAGAGCTAGGATGTGAGTTTGGTCAACTCCAGGTTCAGCTCCACAATGGTCCAGAGTTTTCAGAGCTCACTTGCAATAGGACTGCTGCAGGCAAAAACGAAAGTGAGCTTCTTTGCAAGTGCTTTTTTTTTTCTCCTATTTTTATTTTATTAAAAAAAAGCAAAAAGCCATCTTTTTTTTTCATTTTATATACCAATCCTAGTTCCCACTCCCTCACCTTCTCACGCTTTATCTGCTTTCCCCACTACCCCACTTCTCAGAGAGGCTAAGGCACATTGCTTTGAGGAAGGACCAAGGCCCTCCCTACTATATCTAGGCTGAGCAGGGTACCCCCCCAAAGAGCCAGTCAGTATAAGCAATAGGGATAAATCCAGGTGCTACTGCCAGTGGCCCACAGTCTGCCCAGCCATACAACTGTTACCTACATTCCGAGGACCTAGTTTGGTCCTATGCTGGTTCCTTCCCTGCCCAGCTAGGGTTGGTGAGCTCCAATTAGCTCAGGTCAGCTGTTTCAGTGTGTATCCCCATCATGAGCTTGACCTCTTTGCTCATATTCTCACTCCTCCCACCCTTCAGCTGGACATTGAGAACTCAGCCCAGTGCTCCGCTGTGGCTCTCTGCCTCTGCTTCCATCAGTTCCTGGATGAAGGTTCTATGGTGATATTTAAGATAGTCATTAATCTGATTACAGGGCAAGGCCAGTTTGGGCACCCTCTCCATTATTGCTTAGGGTCTTAGCTGGGGTCATCCTTGTGGATTCCTGGGAATTTCTCTAGTGCCAGTTTTCTTGCTAGTCTCATTATGGCTCCCTCAATCAAGATATCTCTTTCTTTTCTCTTTGTCTCTCTCCTTCCCCCATCTTGACTATACCGTCCCCTCAGGTTCTTCTCCTTGCTCCCCTTCACCTTTCATCTTCCCCTTTCATCCAATGAAATTGAATTGAGACCCGGATATTAATCCACATACTTATGAAGACCTGATTTTTGACAAATAAGCTAAAATTATACAATGGAAAAAGAAAGCATCTTCAACAAATGCTGTTGGCATAACTGAATGTCAACATGTAGAAGAATGAAAATAGATTCATATCTATCCCCATGCACAGAACTCAAGTCCAAATAGATTAAAAACCTCAAAATAAATCTAACTACACTGAACCTGGTAGAAGAGAACGTGGGAAGTAGCTTTCAATTCATGGGTTCAGCAGACCACTTTCCTGAATATAACACCAGTATCACAGACACTGAGAGCAACAATAAATATATGGGACCTCCTGAAACTGAGAAGCTTCTGTAAAGCAAAGGACACAGTCAATAAGACAAAAAGGCAACTTACTGAATGGGAAAAGATCTTCATCAACTCCACATCAGACAGAAGACTGATCTTCAAAATATATAAAGAACTCAAGAAATTAGACATCAAAACACCAAATAATCCAATTTAAAAGTGGATTACAGAACTAAACAGAGAACTCTTAACAGAAGAATCTCAAATGGACAAAAGACACTTAAGGAAATGTTCAATATCCATGGTTAATATCAGGGAAATGCAAATTAAAATGACTCTGAAATACCATCTTACATCTGTCAGAATGGCTAAAATCAAAAACACCAATGATAGCTTAGGCTGGAGAGGAGGTGGAATAAGGGGAACACGCCTTCATTGCTGGTGGGAATGCAAACTTGTACAACCACTCTGGAAATAACTATGGCAGTTTCTCAGAAAAATGGGAATCAACCTACCTCAGGACCCAGCAATACCACTCTTGGGTATATACCCAAAGAATGCTCAATCATACTACAAGGACATTTGTTCAATTATGTTCATAACAGCATTATTTGTAATAGCCAGAACCTGGAAACAATCTAGATGCCCCTCAAATGAAGAATGAATAAAGAAAATATGGTACATTTTCACAATGGATTACTACTCAGTGGTTAAAAAAAATGGTTTCTTTAAATTTGCGTGCAAATGTATGGAGCTAGAAAAAGCCATCCTGAGTGAGTTAACCCAGACCCAGAAAGACAAACAGTGGATACTAGCTGTAAAAATAAGGATAACGAGCCTATAGTCCATCATCCCAGAGAAGCTAAGTAACATGGAAAACTCTAAAAGTAGCATATTTATAGATCCTCCTGGAAAAGGAAATAGACAACATCTCCTGAGAAAATTGGGAGCATGGGGATGCGGGGAGGTGGGAGGCAAGTACCTTTATCAGGCACTCATCACAGGACTTCATTTACTGAAGCAAAGCTAGTTGCTCAGTCCAGACCAGAAGAGGGAGAAATGACCTTCTGGTGAAACCACAGAAGTCATATTGACATTAGAGATAGCATGTTTTGCAGTGGGCCATACCCCGGAATGAGATGTGTTTATATACCTACATACATGCATACATATATACACAGATACACATACATGCATACATACACACATGCACACATATACATACATACATACATACATACATACATACATACATACATACATACACATATGGCTATTTTACCCTTCAGTAGTGGGAATTGAATCTCAGGCCTCAAGCACTATAGTCACATGCTCTACCACTGAGTTATATCCCCAGGCCCCTTTTCGCTTTTGAGGAAGGGTCTTAATATGTAGCTCAGGTTGACTTGGAACTCTCTGTAGCACAGGCTGTCTTTAACTTGTATTCTTCCTTCCTCAAACTCCTAAATATCTGATTTTACAGACCAGTGTCAATGTATTCCAGCTCCATGTTAAATGATATCTTATTTGTCTGTTAAAGAATTCCACTCTATGGCCCAGGCTGGCCTTAAACTCATTAAGAGTCTCCTGTCTCAGCTTCCCAAATGCTGAGATCAGAGCTTTTAATCCCACACTCAATTCTTCACTGACTCTTTTCTGTTTATTTGTTTGTTTTTCAAGATATTGTTTCTCTGTAGCTTTGGAGCCTGTTCTGAAACTAGCTCTTGTAGACCAGGCTGACCTTGAACTCACAGAGATCCACCTGCCTCTGCCTCCCTAGTGCTGGGATTAAAAGCCTGCAGCACCACTGCCTGGCTCTTCATTGACTCTTATTGAGAACTCTGTGGGGTCCTAAGGATGACCTCTGAGAATTAAGAAACAAGGGTGCAATAGCTCTTCTGGGCCCTCTGTGGTGGGTATTGATGGAGGGCATCAGCAAAGGGTTGAGTAAATGCATACCAGCCAGGTTAAAAACTCAGACTGAGGAGGCAAGGAAACCTGTGCCTGAAGTGTCTGCCACCCTTTGTCACACTGTCCCGACTGGCAGAGCCAGGCTTCCTCATATCTAAATATGAATGATTGTTATGATCTTGCCTGCCTGGCATTGCACTGACATGCTCAGAGGACTCACTGTGTTTCCTGATCAGAGCTGACTGGCTATTGTTCTTAAAGACAGCATGGCAGGCTACTGAGGGCTTTATTCAAGGAGGCAAAGGGGAATGGTACCTTACGGATCCTTGGCACAGAGCCTGGTTGATTCTGGATGTCCTCAGAGTATAAGAAGCCTAAAGTCTACGGGAGGGGGGCTGGCACTCTTTCATCTTTGATTTTCCTTTTTAAGCAGTCATCTTAGATGCTTGAAGTTACAGTTTATGGCTAGTCCTGGTTGTCCAGTTTTCTCCAGAGAGCTTCTGTTTCTGGCCCCTGAGTACAAGAATTAACATGTGTAATTCTTGTTCCCCACACATACCTGGAGTTTCTGTGGGTTCTAAGGACTCAAATGCTGGTCCTCATGCTTGCATGGCAAGTGCTTTAACCAGTGAGTTTCTTTATAGCCCAGCAGTTATTTTCATGAGCAAGGCCCTGGATATGTCAAGCAGCTGCTCTCTGTCACGAAAAGTATGTAACCAGGAGCCAGGACGGTTTTGCCTTGCGTTCCTTTGTGGAAGGGCTATTTTCCCAAAATTATACTAATCACACGTACACTCGACCTGGGGTGTGCCCCAGTGTGGAGACCCCTTACCTAGCACGAGGCAGACTTTGCCTTTCTATCTTTAGTACTTACCACCACAATTTACATTTCTGCCACAGGCCTTTGGGGTCCACCCGGTCTTACATTGTAGAGGTTTTCTGTAATCCAACTTGGCCTCAAAACTGCTGCAAACACTGCTGGCTATGTCAGATAAACACGAAGGGAAGAAGTTTGATGTAATCTGCTCAGTGAGGTAGATTCTGGAACTTTGCCTGCTAAAAGTTATTCTTGTGCCAAACAATTGGGAACAATATAAGAAAGAGTCAGTCAAGTTCCAGGCTGCACCCAGATGAATTGCAGCCTGTGGGTCTGTCCATGGTCATCCAGCTTGCACGGATGCATGGAAAGCTGCAGCTTTCCTGCTCTCTCCCAACCTTGCTCATTCACTTCACCCTCCTAGATAGTCCCTTGCCCTGCAGGTCGACCAGGCTTTGCATTCTCCTGAATGTTTCTGGTTACCACAGGTAACAAACAGCCAACCCACAATGGAGACTGTGGCCCGCATGTCTGCTGTGTGTGTGGTCTCCACATGCCCCAGACACCTACCTGGTTCACCTGGTTCTGTTTTGGTGAATGACTTGCACTTCTGGGTCCTAATTTCCATGGTCCAGCTGATTACTCCATGACTCATACCTATTATGACGACAGAAGGCAGCATTCTCCTCATCAATATCTTTGAAAAAATTTTTTAGTTTACCTGAAAGTTGGAAGCTGTGACTTGTTCCCAGGACTTTCAGAAAGGAGGGGAAGTACAGAGAAAAGAAGAGAAGAAACGAGAAGAGAAAAGGGAAAGTGAGGGAAATAAAGAAAAAAAAAGAACTTGACTTTAGAAATCCTTGCCATCAGGATGGGCTGTGTCCCAGTTTGATTTCTGTGACTGTGATAAGTACCATCACGAACTCAGGGAAGACATGGTTTCTTGGCTTATACTTCTAGGTCACAGCCCATCACTGAGGGAAGTTGGGGCAGCAATTCGAGCAGGAATCTGGAGGCAGGAACTGAAATGGAGACCATGGAAGAACACTATTCAAAGACTTGCTCCCTCTCGTTAAAACTGAGGCCTGCTCAGTCTTCTAACACAACCCAGGGCCACTTACACACAGTGGACTAGGTCCTCTCACATCAGCCAACAACCGAAGCAGCTCCCTCCACACAGGGACACAGGACATCCTGATCTGAACAATCCCTCATTTGAGACCCGGCCCCCTTCTCGGTTAACTCTTAGTTGTGTTGAGTTGGCAATAAGAACTAACCAGGACAGGCTGGGAGGCTAGAATTTAAAGTGTGAATCAAAAGCATTAACTCAAAAACATTGGGACAGATACCTACCCCAACTGATGCTCCGGAGTGGACAGATCCCTCTGCTTCCTTCACTAAAATGAATTGAAGCCATGTTTTCCTCATTGTCAGACAGGAGTCCATACACTGCTACTGCGGCAGGTCTGATGTGAACGGCTGAGAGGTGAGGACTCTGGGAAACACTGCTGGTGCAGAACTACCCATTCAAACGTGTCAGTATTTATTAGTGTGATTTTCTAGCAATTTCTAAAGGGCCCAAGAACTCGTTTTGGGCTCAAGAAAAATATATTTCTTGCTGCATTTGCTTTTTTTTTCCCTACAAAAAAAGAGAGAAAGTTCTATTGCAAAAATAACCTTCTATATCCGTGGAGGATGCAGAGCTGGAGGGGAAACAAGGGTAAGCAGTTTCCTTTCTGTGATTCTGTTTGTCTCTTGCTTTCTAAGGGAAGAATGACTCCTAGACAAAGGAACTCAGACAGGTGCCTGTAATGAGCTGCATTCTCTCACCCCCTCCCCTGTTGCTGCTCCCCACTTGTTCAGAGCCTCCTAGGTTGTGACACCATCATGTCTTGCCTCCAGGGCCTTTGTGTGACTTGCAAGGTAGTCTCATGAGGGTCGTCTCCCACAGTAGGTACCTTGCCTAGCAAAGTGGAATCTCTCCAGTTTGGAGTACAGGGTAAATATGCCTTGGCTAGTAGGGTCCTTTTGGTTCAATGAACACCTACCAAAAAGAGTCTGACCAGCTAAGAACCTCCTTGTCAGAGGAGTTGAATCTTCTCCCACTGCAGCCATGGAAGGAAGAGTAAAGCAAAATGATTCAGAAAGAATGGAGAGAGTGGGGCTAGGGATAAGGCTCAGTGGTAAATTGCAGTGGAAGCATGAGGACCTGAGTTCAAATCCCCAGAAGCCATATAAAACGCCAGCATGTGCTGTCATCCCAGCATTGAAGAGGGTGGCAGATCCCAGATCCTGGGAGTTCAATGGCTAGCTATCCTATTTCCATATGGTAAGCTTTAAAAGTTTAGTGAGAGACCTGGTCTAAAACATAAAAAGGTGGGAAGTAGTAGTGGAAACACCATAGGTCCTCCGTTAGTTAGCCTCTGACCACTAATCTGCACAGCTATGTATGGATACACAATATGAATGCGTGCACTGGGAAAGCTTGGGCAGCCCTGTGATAAGGCAACACTCTGAGGCTGAGTCAACCTGCATACTTTCTCCTGGAACAACAGCAGGATCTGTTGGGGTCTCCTGCTGGGCAGGTTGGGAGTACAGAGGGGTGATTCCTAAGGGCATAGCCCTGCTCACAAGCAGAAGCAGCAGCGACTGTAGCCTGACCAACTGTTCTAAAGAAAGGATACCAGAGTCCCAATTGAGCAGGAAGGAAGTAATAATCAAGACAAGTGGATGGAGAGTAATAAAGGAATCTCTGGCCTAAGTAGGAACACATAGGAGAGCGAAAGGAGGTGATACTTTTATTGGTTCTTCTGGTAGTGTTTCCCCCCTCAACTTGACAAAAATGATGTGGGATTCTCCTCTGTATGCTATGAATATGTTTTATTATCATTGGTTATTAAAGTAGCTATTTCCTCCAATGGCTTGGAAGAGTAAAGCCAGGTGGGAAATCCTAACAGAGATATAGAAAGTAGGCAAAGCCAAGGAGATGCCATGTAGCTACCAAAGCAAAGAGCTGCCAGCTGCCAGTCAGAATCTTACTGATAGGCCATAGCCTCATGCTGTAGGACCCTGGATTCCAACTACCAGGAGGAGTCACCCCAAGAGACCATCTCTCACACCACAGTTGATGTAAAAGCATGAGGATTTTATTAATTCTGTCATGACAGGGTCTTTCAGCATTTGAGAGGCCAGAAAGACCCCAAATGGCTGGTACAGGCTATTTTTAAAGTAAAAAGCCACATAAACAAGGGGGAGTTTGGGGGTTGTTCTTTAACTATTATGATTGGCTTATTCAAATGGCTATTACCAATAATTGGCTAGAGAGCAGTTGCCAGATCAGATGAGGTAAGAGGGAACATCTGAGGGTTACTTTGCCCTTTCCCAGGGACTGAGTCAAAACACCAGGAACTGAGTCAACACCTAAGGGTTATCTTGCCCCTATTCAATAGAACATTCACAAGGACTCAGGGAGATGATGGAAAATTCCCAACATTTTAGTACGTGCATGTATAGTTGTTAGGTTCTTGGTTTCTGGCGGGGTGGGGGAGAGGAAGCTGAGAGGCCTCAAAATTATTTTAAAGTCCTATAATGCCTATACACATCTTAATAGAAATGGGTTAATTCAAGATGTAATAGCTAGCTAGGTGTTGTAATAGGAGGAGCGGCAGGGCTGCGTCCCCGGCACCCGGCCGCCCACATGGCTAGCTTATGCCCCGAAATAATTACACGGAAACTGTATTTTTTTAATCACTGCCTGGCCCATTAGTTCCAGTCTCTTATTGACTAGCTTTTACATATTGATCTAACCCATTTTTAATATTTTGTGTAGCACCACGAGCTGGCTTACCAGGGAAGATCTTAACCTGCGTCTGTCTGGAGTGGGAGAATCATGGCGACTCCTGACTCGGCTTCTTTCTCCCAGCATTTTGTTCTTTCTACTCCGCCTACCTAATTTTCTGTCCTATTAAAGGGGCCAAGGCAGTCTCTTTATTACTTAACCAATGAAACAACAGATAGAAAGATGACCCACCTCCATCAGCTAGGAATATGCTGGAGTCATTAGCCAAACAGTGTTGTAATTAATACAGTTTCTGTGTGATTTTTCAGGTCCGGGCGGCTGGGAAATGAGCCAGCAATCTCCGACTAGCAGTCTCCGCCTACACACAAGCTAGGATTATTTGGGAAGAGGGAACCTTAATTGAGAAAATGCTTCCATCAGATTGGCTTGTGGGTAGGTCTGTGGAACATTTTCTTGATTAATGGTTGATGTAAAAGACCCCAGCCACTGTGATGCCTGGGCAGGTGATTGTGGGTTGTGTGGAAAAGCAAGCTGAGCAGGTCATGAAGAGCAAACCAGCAACATTCTTCTTTGTTCTCTGCTTAGGTTTGGCTTCCAGCTGCCTCCTTGAATCCCTGTCTTGACTTCCTTCAGTGACTGACTGACATAGACATGTAAGCCAAATAAACCCATTCCTCCCCAAGCTGTTTTTAGTCATCAGCTTATCATAGGGATGGAAAGAAGACCAGAACATGAGTCAATTTTTTTTATTTTAATCTCAATTTTTTGAATATTTTTTATTGTTTATATTTAGCTATATATTTTCCTCTGTTTCCTTCCCTTTCTTCTCCTCCCTTCCCCCTGCCTCCTACCCTCTCTCATGATCCCTACAGTCCTAATTTACTCAGGAAATCCTGTTTTTCCTACCTTCAATGTAAATTAGATTCATGTATGTCTCTCTTAAGGTCCTCTTTGTTGTTTAGGTTCTCTGTGGTTGAGAACTTTAGGTGGGTTTTTCTTCACTTTATATTTAAAAGCCACTTATGAGTGAGCACATATTATATTTGTCTTTCAGGATTTGGGTTACCTCACTCAATATTATGTTTTCTAGATCTATTCATTTGCCTGCAAATTTCAAGATGTCATTATTTTTTTTCACAGTGTAGAACTCCATTGTGTAAATGTACCACATTTTCTTTATCCATTCTTTGGTCGAGGGGAATTTAGGTTGTTTCCAGGTTCTGGCTATGACAATGCTGCTATGAACATAGTTGAGTACATGTCCTTATGATATGATTGAACATCCTTTGGGTATATGCCCAAAAGCTGGTGTTGCTGAGTCCTGAGATAAACTGTTTCCTAATTTTCTGAAAAATTGCCAACTGATTTCTAAAGTGGCTGTACAAGTTTGCACTCCCACCAGCAATGGAGGCGTATTCTCTTTATCCCACACCCTTTCCAGTATAAGCTGTTATCAGTGTTTTTGATCTTAGCCATTCTGACAGAATTTCTTTGTATATTTTGGAGATCAATCCTCTGATGTGGGGTTGGTGAAGATCTTTTCCCATTCTGTAGGCTGTTGTTTTGTCTGGTTGACTGTGTCTTTTGCTTTATAGAAGATTCTCAATTTTAGGAGGTCCCATTCAATTTCAGGAGGTCCCATTTAATTGTTGCTGTCAGTGTCTGTGCTACTGGGGTTATATTTAGGAAGTAGTCTCCTGTGTCAATATGTTCAAATGTACTTTCCACTTTCTCTTCTATAAGATTCAGTGTGGTTGGTTTTATGTTGAGTTCTTTGATCCACCTGGGCTGGAGTTTTGTGCGTGGGGATATATATGAATCTATTTTCATTCTTCTACATTTTGGTATCCAGCTATGTTAGCACTGTTTGTTGAATATGCTTTCTTTTTTCCATTTTATATTTTTTTGTGTCTTTGTCAAAAATCAGGTGTTTGTAGGTGTGTGGATTGATATCCGGGTCTTCAGTTCAATGCCATTGGTCCTTTTGTCTGTTTTTATGCCAACATCAATCTGATTTTAGTATTATAGCTCTGTAGTAGAGTTTGGAGTCAGGAATTGTGATGTCTCCAGAAGTTCATTTATTGTACAGGATTATTTTGGCTATCCTGGGCCTTTTGCTTTTCCATATGAAGTTGAGTATTGTTCTTTTGTGTTCTGTGAGAATTTTGCTGGGCATTGCACTGAATTTGTGGATTACTTTTGGTAAGACTGCCATTTTTACTATGTTACTTCTGCCTATTCAAGATCTTGGAAAATCTTTCCATTTTCTGGTGTCTTCTTCAGTTACTTTCTTCAAAGATTTAAAGTTCTTGTCATACAGGTCTTTGATTTGTTTGGTTAGAGTTACTCCAAGATATTTTATGTTATTTGTGGCTATTGTGAAGGGTGATATTTCTCTGATTTCTTTCTCAGTTCATTTATCCTCTGTATAAACGAGGGCCACTAATTTTTTTAGTTAATCTTGTATCCTGCTACATTACTGAAGGTGTTTATGACTTATAGGACTTCCCTGGTGAAATTTTAGGGTCACTAATGTATACTATCATATTATCAGCACCAAACAGTGAGAGTTTGACTTGTTCTTTTCCGATTTGTATCCCCTTGATCTCCTTTTGTTGTCTTATTATGACTCAAGTTGTTTTTATTGGTTCTTAAGTCTGAAAAAGCACAAGGCACCAAAATATAGGTTGTATAAAAGGAGATTGGATAGGCTGTGGTCATCTGATCACAAGAGGCCTCGTGTCAGTATGTGGGAAAGCCCGAGTAAATTTCCACAACAACTCAGAAAAGTAGTTCACAGAAAGAAGTCTCATGACAGCTTCAAAATAGGTACACACCATTGTCACATACTTTCTGCAGTGTGTTTGGCATACAAAACACCTGAAACCAGTGATGTGTCTGTGGTTCCAGTTCTCTCTGAGTTCTCAACCTGGGCATCTCTCCAGGGCCATGTGTCATGGCCACAGGCACATCTCCAACATGGCCTTGTTTTCATCTTAACTCTTTAGTTACCTGTGGTCCTTCTCAGGAAGTACTTCCATCCTGATCTCTCTATGGGTGGAGCCACCTTCTGCCTGGAGCCTCTGACACAGCTCACAACAGATCAAGCAAGCCCTGTAGTGGAGGGGTCACAGGAAGTGGAAAAGTTCTCTTTCTGGAGTGGTTGTGTTCTGAGCCAAGCCTTAGGACAAAAGAGTCAAAAGGGTTTTTAAAAAATAGAAATTTATACACTTACATCAAGCTGAAGTTAATTATCATTGAAGAACAAAAGATATTTTAATAAGTTTAGTGCAGCCTAGACACAGCATTGATGTATCTGCAATGATGTCATTCTAGTCTACTGATGCCCCAGAGGCCCCACAGGCCCTGCACAGTTCATTACTGGCACATACCTTACACGTTCATTCGGCTTCTCAATCTTTATAATGTATCTTTTCTATGTTTTTGTTTGTATATTGTGTGCTCATGTGTGTGCAGAAGCACGTGTGTATCCTTATGGAGGAGAGAGACATCAGGTGCCAATCTTCAGGTGCTACCCTTCCCAACGCCCTCAACACATCTTTTTTTTTTCTTTCTGTTTTTAGACAGGGATTCTCACTGGCAAGTCACTTACCAAGTAGGCTAGGTTGGCTGGCCAGTGAGTCCCAAAGATCTGAGTGTATTTCTTCCTCATCCCTAGCCCATTGCTGAGCCTAAAAACATATGTTTCAGGACCTGACTTTTTTAGGTGGGTTCTGAGGCTTGAACTCAGGTCCTTCCTTGCACTTGCGAGGTAAGCACTTCAATAGCTGAGCCATGTCCTCAGCTGGCCAAAGTAAAAGCCTCTCTCTCTCTCTCTCTCTCTCTCTCTCTCTCTCTCTCTCTCTCTCTCTGTATGTATGTATGCACATGTGTACCTTTGGTGACCTTTTCACTTCCTTTCTGACTTTTTGATTTAGTACCCAAATTCTTACCAATGTGTTACAGTTGCCTGTAACATTCACTATAGTAACTTGAGTCAGCTGTGCTATGCAGCCTGGGGCTTCTCATACTATATCCTCTAGCTGTGTACAAGTGAGCTTTTTGCAGCATCTACAATGACAGTTTCACCTAGTTCTTCCCCTTCCGATGTGTGTGTGTGTGTATAATGTTAGTGTTTCCTGACATACATTTGTGTACTTCCTGATTTATCACTGTCTGGAAGCTCTTATATCATACGAAACAAACATATATGGATGTGTTTGTGTGCTAGTGTGCAGAATTGCTCGTGCAAAATAAGGATAAGCACAGGAAATCACACACAGTGACTCGGATGCATTTTCCATGAAGTTTCACAATGGACCCGAGTTGGTGTGCCTACAGCCTGACATTATACCATGGTGCACTCTCCCAGCCACTTCCTGTGAGCACCGAAGGAGCAGCACAACAGCCTGTGCACACTGTCCCCATCCTGCCAGCAGTCTAAGTACCTGTATGGTGTCAACAGCCTGTGAGTTGGCATATGTAGTATCTACCCTAAGTGAAAAGGTTTGAGAGCTGGACATGGCACTCCACTATTATCTAGGGACATTTTTCTGTGATATTCTCATTACCTAGAATGTGTGTGTGTGTTGGATTTTATCTTTCTTTTATAAATATATTAAAAACTTACAGTATCTATAATGGTAATGATTTGTCATGTCATTAAGCTGAATAAATAAATAAGGCAAAATTTGTTTTTAAAAATTGACAGAATAGACATAAAGTAATTAAGAAGTTTCTTTCTCATAGTTCAGGAGCTGAAGTCTAAGATCTGTATGAGTCATGCCTTGATGCTGGCACATTGGTTCCTGATGATACTTCCTGGCTTGTAGGCTGCTTTCTCACTCTGCTCTTGCTGAGTGGAAAGAGTCCTCTGCACTCCCATTCATTCTATGTATGGACACTCACCCAATCCTGGGGAGCCCCATCCTCAGAACCTCATCTAATCCTAGGTATCTCCCAAAGATCCTTCCTCCCCTAAATAGCACCACAATGGGGGGAAGGAGTAGAACCTCATCAAGTGCCCTAGGGGGAGGCACAGATACTCGGTTCATGTACTGTAATGACACTTGCTGCGTCAGTGACAGTATCAAACCCCCGCAATGATTAAGACAGGGACGTTCTTGCAACCCCAACAGCAACCTTCCCCCTGTTCTGCCCTCCGCTACTGTTCTCAGGATGTGTGTGTGGGTGACAGAGCCTTGGGAAGGGGCTGTGAGCTGAGGCCAGTGACAGATAGTCTCGTGGTCCCAAATCCACAGCAAGACATGGGGTGTCTAGTGACTCATGTGAGTCCTGTATTCAATCAGCGACACCCTTTCCCAGCCTCCCTGCCAGCTCTGCTCCGCAGTGAGTAGTGATTGGAGCTGTGTTTTCCCAGTGTATTCTGATGGGCTTTTCCAGACTGCATATACCTGCCTTCTCAGTTGAATATCTAAGAGGGCACGGGAAGAAAAAGGTCAGGACAAGTCAAGGAGTGAAGTTCCAAGCTGACCATGTGGGCTATTTGCCACCTGAGTGGATGAGCAACTGAAAGGACACTACTACAATGCTGTCCTGCTGGAGAGGAAAAGACTATTGACTTTTGCCTTTATTTAAGCCTGCCACTGTCTTCAGGCCCCTGAGTTCTCACTGTCCTATAAATAGCTCATAAGCTAAAACCGAAATAGCAAAATAAGAACAATTTGACTGTTCTCATTTTAACAGCAGGCTCTGGTGGCACTCCCTTTGTGGCCTTGATGGGACAGGGCAGAGCTGGTTGCACTTGCTATCCAGGAGTGCAGAGGCTGACCTGACTTCCTGCTCCAGACTGCTGTACCCTCAGCTGCAAAGACAGCTGACATCCCACACTGTTGGAAAGAACAAACGCCTGGGTGTCTTTAGTACTGTGGCCAGCATCGTGCCCAATACAGGCCTCTGTTCTCATTGTACATTGTTGTTGATTTTACAGATACCTCCGGTGAAAAGAGGGTGCTTCTGAGAACTCAGACTCACCAGCATCCTGGAGTTGACCACCATCTGGGGTCCTGCAAGCAAGGGGTTTCTTCGCTGACATCTTCTGTCCAAAGAGATGGACACAGAGCTGCATAGACATTGTCTTTTTGGTAGTTGAGTCTACAAGTATCCTTCCTGGAGCTGGTTCAGGTGTTAGGGGATGTAGAGCCCACACTTAGAAAAAGCAGGTATGCTCTGAATCACACCCCACTGCTCACCCATTTTCCTGACCTCTACCCTCCAGCTGCTGGTTTGCTTAGTCCCAGCTTTCTTTGGCCTTGGACTGATTTTCCTGTCTCAGATCTGTTTTTGTGCCAACAACAATTCTGGTGTTGATCAACGGTTTGCCCTAGAACTCCACCTCTGCAGGAGCAGAGTAGGGTAAGGGGATGGCACATGGAACCCTTTTGGTCTTTAGGACCAAGTGCTGATGACCCACATGTGGAGAGCGTCATTAAGGTCTTGGATTATGGGTTTTTCTTCTGTCCACAGCCTATGTATGGAGAAGCCTAAACCACCCTACCTGACCTACGGGGGCTCCATCTATTGCTTTTGACAAGAGTGGGCATATGACAACTCACAGGCTGTTGACACCACACAGGTAGTTTGACTGCTGGCAGGATGGGGACAGTGTGCGCAGGCTGTTGTGCTGCACGGGAAGTGGCTGGGAGTGTGCACCATGGTGTAATGTCAGGCTGTAGGTACACCAACTCAGGTCCATGGTGAAACTTCCCTACTTCTGTTTATTCATTTGTTACTCTGTTCAGAGGAAGAGCCCTTCATTTTTATAAGAAAGAGAAGGAGAGAAGGAAGGAGGGAGAGACCAGAGAGCAGAGGAGGGGAGAAGAGACTTAAAGGTTTGGTGGGAGGAATGGAAGCTAAAACTATTAAGGAAGAAAACCCACAGTAAAAAGCTGCTTTTGCTCCAGGTCTGTGAAGTGGCAAGTTAATCCATTTGTCAGCTTTTATATCTGCCAAATGGAGATACTCACTTCTAAATTTTTCCTAACACCCGAGGGCTTTGGGAGAATCAATGAGCTTGCACTTCGGCATAGTGCTTGTGTGATGGAAGGTGCTAAGTCAATAGCTGGAAGACAGGAATAGTAAAAACTGCATATTCAGGATGTCTGGGGTGTCCCTTGATGGTGATGTGTCGACTCAAAATAAATTCTGCTCCAGCAGAAGAATGTTTTGAATCATGCCGAGCAGCAGCGAAACTACCTTTCCACCAGGCCAAGTGAGGATTGCACATTCAGGGAACCACTGGAAGAGTGGGGCATAGGAGCACACATTTGCAATTCTAGTGTTGGAGGGAGGGGGCACTGCTAGAGACAAGAACGTGGTGAGTTCCAGGCCAGCCTGGCCTACATAGTGATATCCTGACTCAAAAAGTGAAAACCACACAAAAACAAAGGAAAATTCATGTTGATGGGTTGACCTTGCCCTATTCATAACTCAGAGTTTATGGGGCAAAAAAGGCTGTTGTGGGCACTGAGAAGTCTCAGTGGCTAAAGATGCATGCTGCTCTTGCAGAGGAACTGAAATTGCCCATATCAAGTGCTCACCATTGCCTGTAACTTGGGGATCAAACTCCCTTTTCTAGCCTCCTGTAGCAATTGCACACACTTGTATATACCCTTACACACACACACACACACACACACACACTTTTTAAAAACGCTGTTCAACAGCCTAGTAACCCTATCCATGTGCATGTATGTGCTTTTGTGTGTATGAGAGAAAGAATGAGTAAGAGAAAGTGAGAAAGAGTGAGAGAGCAAGAGCTTGAGCAAGAAATCGATAACCTGAGGTTGTGAGCATGAGAGCAAATGAATGAGAGTGAGCAGGAGGTTGTGGAGGGGACCATCTGGGAAAGATACTTAATCTTAACATATAAAGTGGGCCAACAGTAGCATTCCTTCATGATAGACCAGTAAGTAGGTAGAATGGCATCCCACATGCATGAGCTTGCTATGGAACCCTAGGTTAACATGCAAAATACATAAGGTTTTGCTATGGACTCCAGTCTGCCCTTTTCCCTTTTCTCATCAGCACCTGTGTGTCAAGGGTCAACGGAGGAAGGCTTTATTTAGCATGTGCGGAACGAGTAGGTGCCCATCCCCTGGACTCCACGGTGGGAACAAAAGTGAAATAATTTTCTATTCCCTCTGGTTCATACAGCCAAGCAGTGCTTTATAATTAGAGGATTTTTTTTCCAGGGAGAGAATGTCAGAAATTTATGTTACTAGAGCCTGCTTATTGGATGCCCGCACATAAGCAAAGAAAGGACAAAAACACTTAGGGAAATTAGAAGCCATTTAGAAAATAAACCCCCAGGGAATCTTTAGAATTTCAATGGGCTGAAGACAACTGCTACTTTCTACAATATTTTCCTGTCTCCTTTTTTTTTTTTTCACTCCCAAAGCAGGCCATCTTTTCCCAGAGAGTGCTGAGTTGCCAGACATTTCTGAGCAGAAAAAGGAGCAATCCCCAAAGTGAAGCATGCCTTTAAAAGGTGAGATCACAGGGCACAGCAAGCATCCTGCCTTCAGAGGAGTAGGCAGATAAGAGGCTTAACTCACTACTCAATGAGTAGACTCATGATGCTGCAGAGGACATTGATGGTCAATACACAGCTATCTTGACAAAGAGTTACAGCCAGAAGTGGGGGAGAGATGAAGAAAGAGGTGGCGCAGAGACACAGATGTGAATCTGTTCATCCAAGACAGTACACCGATGACGGACTGAAGAAATGATTCCACCTAACTCCAGCTTAGTGAACTAGTGACTTTACTGAGGGTGCTTATAGGAATATAGGCGAGGGGTTACTTATAGAAGCACCGGTGACTTAAAGCAACTGCGTCCCAGAAAAGCGCACTGTAGCATGGACAAGGACTCGTGAGACCTGCATCCCTTGAGCTACTTATATGACTTGCAGGCCCCTAGACTGTATGGAGAAATTGTCTCCTTGACCACTCTTACCTTTACATGGCCTCAGAGAGGGGTCAATGAATCCTGAAAGTTTCCAGAACTTCCTGAGATTTGTGAGCTTTGCTTACTTTCGTAACCTCGAGGATTCTCCCTCCAGACTGACTATTTAACTTCCAAAGACAAGGGGAAGAGTGGAGGGGTTCTGAGTGGCATCTGAGGCAAACTGTGTCATGCATAGCCCCAACCCCTAGAGCCAGGGATCTTACTCAGTCACTAGGTTTTCCAGGGAGTCACTAATCTTGTCAAAAGAGGGAGTGGATGCTCATTTTCACAATCCCTTTTCCCTGAAGTCCATATCCTTTGTCACCATGTAACAACTCTGCTATTAAGCATCTGGTCTAAATAAAAAAGTAAACATTTAAAAGCACACCTACTTGGCAGGAGACATATCTCATGGGTAGAGCTCTTGCCCAGTACACACAAAGATCTGGGGTTGATGCTTAGCAGTGCAGAAGCACAGTAGACCATGTATATATGTAGATAATATGTTTCATGATGTTCTAATTGAATTTTATGAGCATTTGAAAATTTTTGGTATAAAATATCTTCCCAGAAGAATTCTCACTTATTTGATCATAAATATAAGAAGATAATGAAAAAGTTTTCAGGTTCAGGGAAGTGGTTGGCTGTTTGCTGAGGTTTAGGTTGGCGTTCGCCAACACTTTCCCCCATGCTCTTCTGAGGTAGGGTGTGTCAGGGGCTCTCTGTGAGCATGTCACAGGATGCTGCTCATACATGCTTCTTCAATCTCCCCTCCACTATTATGATCTCCCAGCAAAGCGCTAATGGAAATAAATGACTACATTCTACCCCAACCCTGTCTCCTTCAACACAGTTAACAAAATCAGCGTTTTATATGAATGTCAGCAATCAGTCTCCTAATCTTAATTTCTAATTGGATGCAGCAGCATCATTGTGGTGCATTATTTAGAATAAATCACTGGATTTACTAATTCGTATTTGTGATGTGTCTCACTCTTCACAAAAAAAATTAGATTGATTCATTAAACTGTGAATAATAGACTGGGTTATAGTATTAAATACACAATCATCTCATATTAAAATAAAAATGAGTAGTGCATTCCAAGGACCAGCAAACTTCTAAATTCTCCTTTCTGGGTGGAGCTGATAGAGAGTGCTGCATAGTGGCTGTTCTTCTTTCTTCATGGCCAGCTGGATGTCATCAACCTTCTCTGAATGTAGATTTTGTTTGGTTTTATTTGGAGATAGTTTCTTGGTATACAGTTGTGACTAGCCTTAAACTTGCCGTACTCCTGCCCGAGTCTCCAGAGTGCAGTAATTATCACACATCTGGCTTTGAATGCTCCTCTTTTTTGTATATCAAAGTTGCTTCCAAGTCTGTCTTTTCGCCAAAACCAAGAGACGAGACCAATATCTTTTCTTGTCCCTGTGTTAAATGACACCATGATCAAGAAAAATAACCTACCTATCCATCCTCTGGATGAGTGTTCCAAAAAAATCGCTCTTGTCAGAAGTTAAGATTTAGCTAAAGAATCTGCCTATCATGCTTCTCTATGAAACCTCCCCTCTGCATCCACTCTACCACGGTCAATCAATTGCTAACTTGGTAGGAGCTACTTCACTATTGCGATCACCTAGCTAATTCCATAGGCAGCCTGTCTGCCTGCCTATCCTTTTCTGGGTATGAGGAGCGAGAGCCATCAGCATCCAGACCACTGTTTTCCCAAGGCAGGAACCTGCATTAAAGATGCCTTTATCGTCTCTTTCTCTTCCTCCCTGATCCCTCTGTTTTTCTGTACTAGATAGGGAGTCCAGAAGCACAGGCATATGAGGCAAATGCTTTACCACTGACCTACAATTCCTGGTTGGTTTTTTAAAAAAAAAAACAAAAAACTTTCATTTTGAGAAAGTTTGCTAGGCTGGTCTTGAACTGTGGTCCAGGCAGGCATTAAACTCAAAATCCTCCTGTCTTAGTCTTCTTAGTAGCTAGGATTATAAATTCGTGTTGCCAAGACCCTGCTTAAACTTGCCTTTTAATTTTGAGAGCCCATTTAATTCAAATTAGAGCTTTGAATAAACACTAATACCTCAATCTTTCCCAGAATAGTTAAAGCAGGAATTCTGGGTATGGGACCTTGGCATTCACACTTTTTGACAGTCATATGTGATGATGTGCTTCCAAGGTCAAGAGACTTTTACAGAAAAGGTTGGCATTTGCCACTCAGTTTTTCAATCACTCATTTTTACCAAATATTTATTGACTGCCTTGTATGTGCCAGACAGTTCTGAATTCTAGAAATAAAATACACATTGGAGTGACTGGAATCCCATAGTCAAGGACTTTCAGGGGCAAGAAAGGGGTAACTGTAAGATTAAACACACACTGGGAGAAGGGTAAAGATGAGATAATGAACAGAACAAGTCTGGGAAAGTATCTCGCGCTACAGTGATAGCCGGAGGAGTCCTAAGGGAAGTGAGCTGAGAGCTGGTCCTGGGGCTCCAAGAAGGAACTGTATAACTTCCAGGTGAAGGCAAGTTGTCCTGAAGCTGCTTCCTGTCACCCTGAAGTATCCGACTGAAGGGAGGCTTGTTAAGACTTAGGAAATGATTAAAACTTACAGCTCAGAAGGCTCCTTAAACTGACCAGATTAACAAAGCCCCTCTCATTGTTACATAACAGTAGCAATTGCTGGATAGAAGTGGGCTTTCTGGAGAAGCAAGTCATATAGGGAGTTCCAGGGATACAGCTTTGTGGTCCAGCTGGGCATTTTGGTGATACAGATGCCTTTGACTCATTCCTACTCCTGTGAGTGACCCAAATACACTAGTTCACTAAGGTTGTCTGGGGTGAAATAATTTCTTTGGTCTGTTACCCATGCCTTATTTAGAATGAATAGATATTTGTTTCCCTAGGAAAACCATGTAACAGAAGGGAAGGATCTGTAGCGATTAAAAGTTGGGATTTCTTGGCACACAGAAAACAGACAAGGCTGTGCAGCCAGCTACACTGCATGGCTCACATGCATCTGGGGAGTACATGGCGTCTGGGTAGAGTTTCACGGGGTATAAGAAAGACTTGGGTGATGCTATGACACTAAGAAGCCTTGGCTAAGGACTGGAATAGGGTGCGCTCTCAACAGAACAGGCTCCAGACCTGACCTATCTACAAGGCCATGGCAGGGAATGGACTGCTGCTCCAGAGTACACCTTAGGGAGCTGCAAAAACAGCTATGTGGTTACTGAGAAGACCAGGTGTGAGAGGAAGGTGACCCACTGAGGGACAGAAGAACTAGACGTGTTCAGGCAGGCACAAAGAAGCCAGAGAGCATTCTGGTGGAAGGTTAAGATGAGGGAAGGGGCTCCTTAAGAGTCACAGGTGATATGAGGTGACTGCTGAACAGTCTTTCTTCCTCCCCCCACAGTGCCAGAGCAGTTCAAACAGGGCTCGCTGTAGGCCTGGACAGAAGGAAATTATGCTGTTAGTGCCAGGTAGGGCCAGAGGGTGAATGCATCCTCTATCCTGAAGGAAATGAGGGCACTTCCCAAGAGCCGCAGAGGCTGTCCTAAATAAAGGCAATTACTCTACCTGCTCTTCTCCAGAGAAGTGGGTTAGGGATTGGTCTCTTTTCAAGATGAGTCAGGAGGGTGGGGGGTTGTAGGCAGAGCAGAAGTAGGTGAGGAAACCCAGGATCCAGACCTGGTGAGGAACCTCTGACACAGAACACAAGGTGTTTATGGAAGTGTGTGTGTGTGTGTGTGTGTGTGTGTGTGTGTGAACCTATGAGTGTATAACTGTGCATGTTAAATAGTGAAATCGGTGTGTGTGTGTGTGTGTGTGTGTGCATGTGTGTATGTTTGTATGTGGAAGTATACAAGTCCCTAGACAGAATGAGTGACTGTGTGTAAGTACAGTGAGAGTGTATTTGTGTGTCATTGTGTATGAGAGGGTGACAGTGTGTGTGCATTCCTGCATGTGTGTGGATGCATGTCTGTAAATTCTAGTTTGCACATGTGAACATGTGCTTGTGAGTGTGCATGGAAAGGTGACCACAGTAACTGGCAAACTGGGAGGAGGAGCTCACTACTGTCATGTATAGCTCAATTTTTTCAATTATTACTCTATCTGGGACATATTTTTCTTAACCAAACACTACCATGAGATATAGGTATCATATTTGTTAGATGTCATCATAAATTTGGGGCAGGGAAGAATTTGAGTGTGTTACTGACTTCCTTTACAAACTTGGCAGGTTCAGAATGTCCCAGAAAAGCAAGACATTGGCCCCATGTTGAGAAAAAAATTAATAAGGGCCTTGCCTGACAGCGCTGTGTTGAAAAGAACATCGTAACATCAGAGACAGGGGAGAGAGGTAGGTACTCTGTCTGGGAAACACACACATGTATTGTAACAGGAGGTAGGTACACACATAGAACCAGGTCTGTTAATCCCCAAAACATGGATGAAGGCTAGAGCCAGGCAGGAGAGCTCACATGCTTTTAGATCCTGCCACCAGAATCAGACCTGCTGTGAGTGTATGGAGATCCAAGCTACAGAACAACAATTTGGAAAGCCCTGGAAGTGTTCTGCATCATAACACGGCCAGTTATAAGATGGCCTACATAAAGGCTGACTGCACTCGGTCCCTTACCCTCTGGAGCTCACTTCACGGCCCATGATTCTTCTCTTTGCGCATGTGTGTTGCCTGCGGTGCTTTGTACTTGCATTCAATTCTCTTGTTTATTTAAATATTTATTTACTTTATCTGCGTTCATACCCACATGTGGCACAGTGTGCATGAGGAGGTTAGAACAACTTGCAGGAACTGATTCTCCCCTTCTACCGTATGAATGTTGAATGTGCAGGAATCAGTTGGAGATTGTTGGTACTGGCTGCAAGCACCTTTACCTGCTGAGCCATCTTGCCAACTTCACAAATAACCTTTTTTTTTTTTTTTTTTTTTTTTTTTTTTTTTTTGGTTTTTCAAGACAGGGTTTCTCTGTGGTTTTGGAGCCTGTCCTGGAACTAGCTCTTGTAGACCAGGCTGGTCTCGAACTCACAGAGATCTGCCTGCCTCTGCCTCCCAAGTGCTGGGATTAAAGGCATGCGCCACCACCGCCCGGCTACAAATAACCTTTGTTAAAAGAAAGTTTAAACACATTCTAGAAAAGTGATCCATACTTCCTTTTGCTGAAAGAGGCCTTGTTGTAGCATAAGGTGCTTAGAAATTCCAATTCCCAACACTGCTTATCTGGACTTCCCATGGGAAATACATAGCCTCATGTGACTTCTACTCATATCTCTGTCTATGTAATTCTGACTTAAAGGATCACAAGCTACAGTGTTGGTTAGTCCTATCCAGTCTTGACCTGGAAGAATTTTTTTCAAAACCTGGTTTTGAACTGTCTAAGATGGGAGTAGCTGACCTCTAAGGAAGCCATTTGTATTATGGCATAGGGGATTTACTTCATGTTTTAATGTGTGTTCTTGTAAATACTTATAAACAGAGTGAAATAAAATGTAAAGACAATCAATATATGTGGCATAAATGCTTTTAGAGAGTTGCAATGTGTGATGATCCATAGGAAAAAACAGCAATAGTCATTCTTTGGGTTAGTCACTTTAGGATACCTTAGATAAATTCTCTATGGGCAATGCTTTCTCACTGCAATTGAAAACATAAACTTGGCAATCTGGCCTGACTCCAAAGACTATTAATATTTGCTTTCACATTTTCTTGCTCCCTTCTCCCTTTTGCACTCCACAGTTTTCATTATGCATTGCTTTCCCTGCACAGCAGTGTGTAGAGGTGATTAATAGCAGTGATTGTCCATGGCAAGGTAGGGCTCTCTGAGCCCCACGCTTGCTTGTGGCCTGAGGAAAACCCAGGAAATGATGGGAGGTGAGAAATGGCCAGACGATGGTTGCTGAGCTGAGACCAGGACTCTGTGCAGTGAAGGGTTTCTCTCTTTCATGCTATGGCTGGAGCTGGTGGCCCAAGGCTCTTATTTCTGGAAGGTCATAAGGACTCAGAATGACACTAGATGTATTGAAAGGTACCTGTTACAATTTGTTTTCTGTTGCTGTGAAAAATATCATGACCAAAAGCAAACTGAGAAGGAAAGGATTTATTTTACTTATTCTTCCACATCACAGTCCATCACTGAGGGAAGCTAGTATAGGCACTCAGGGTAGGAACCTGAAGGCAAAAAATAAAGTGGAATCATGGAGGAGTGCTGCTTACTGGCTTGCTCCACATGGTTTACTCAGCCTGGTTTCTTATCCAGCCCAGGACTATCTTCCCAGAGGATACATCCCTCACAGTTAAGCTGGCCCTTCCCACATTAATCATTCATCAAGAAAATTCTTACAGGTCACTGTTAAGTAATTCTTTTTTCAATTGAGGTTCTATCCTCTTAGATGACTTCAGCTTGTGTCAAGTTGACAAAATGACCAGCATAGTATCATCATACCAGGAAGCAAGTTTGAGGTATCAAGAACATTGTCAACCCCAGCCACAGAGTTAGGGGAGTGAAGTCCTGTTCAAGTCTCTGAAAGTGATTTGTCCTTATGAATAAAGAATGCCTCATAAGGGTCAGGGATGTAGTTCAATTGGTAGTATAATTGCCTAGCATGCACAAATCCTTGGTACTATTTCTAGCATTGCATAAAACTTGGCGTGATGGCATACACCTATAATACCAGCAGTAGGAAGGTGAACACAGGTGATTCAGTGTTATCCTTTGGTACTTAGAAAGTTCAAGGCTAGCCTCGGATACATGAAATCTCATCTCAAGAAAAGAAGGGGGGAAAAAGAAAAAGAATGTCTTTTTGTGATGCCTCTGGCCTCTGCTTTTCAGGTCATTTCTTCTCATCTATTCTCCAGAGAGGCAGCTCAGCTCAATGGCAGTCACATCCAGTGTAGGAACACAGAAGGTTGGGTCAGTGACATCCCATTCATTACAGGCATGGCCTTGTGCCACTCCTAACACAATGTGTATAGGGCATTGTGTTGGGCAGCTATGCTACCGCTTTGCTTGTTTATCCAGAGTTGTTGGTGTTGGGAGGAGCAGGATGATACATATTCAGAGCCACCAGTTTCTCTGTGATTTGAAAGTTTCCCAGTGGAAAGATCAATGGTGCATAATGTGGAGGGCTTTGCTGAGTCCGGGGAAGCCATGTTTGCTTTGGTTGACTCCCATAACAAATATGAACATCACAGAAAATTCAAGGACGGTGGCCCTGTGGCCCTGCCATTCAAGTGAGTTTGGCCTCTGTGTCATGTACTGCATATATGTATGTGTGCATATTGTATGTAATTATAGATGCACATGTTTGTTCACTCATGTAGAAGGCAGAGGCCAACATCAGGTGTTTTCCTCAGTTGCTCCCCATCTCACTTTTAAGATAAGGTTTCTCACTAACCCTGGAGCTCATTTCTTTAGCCATTCTGACCACCCACCAAGCTCCAAAAATTTATCTAAGGTGCAGACTTCTGATACTTTACACTGGTTTATTCTTGGGTGCTAGAGATCCAAAGTCATGCCTTCATGTAATGACTGAAAAACATTTTATCAATGAAGCCATCTTGCCTGAGTCCTGTCTTTTTAAAGGTGGTGACGGTAGCAGTAGACACCACTGCAATCATCATACACCATCAGGATCCTGCTCAGGAAGACAGATATAAAGTTGGTGATGGATGATTTCCTGTTCTCAGTTTGGAGGAGCTCTTAAATAACATGGGTATCTGTAGGTCATGTACCAAGTCAGTGAAGGTACCATCAGTTTCTGGACTGCCATGTTGTCACCGTTGCCTGTCTGGAACACCCTCCCCACATTATCATGATCATTTTCCAAGCTTGGAAGAAGATCCAAATTTCATTCCTGTCTGGTCCAGACCCACTGGACCTCTAGAACACAGAAGAAAGGATTGGTCTCCTTTGGATGCCTTGCAACCGCACCCCACCAGAAGTCCTCTCTGCTTCCCATCCACGGGAAGGAGTTCTAAGTGTAGCTGTCTTCTTGGGAGGGGTTGAAAGAGGATAGGCCTCACCAGCAACCAGAACAAAATATGAATGAATATTTCAATAACGTCCCACTTACTAACTGTTTGGGAAGTCTTATGAGTGACTAGTTATTAATAATGACCTTCGTCACCTGGCCCAGGAAGGCCAACCTCTGGTCCTGCTATACAGCCGAGTAGGAATCAGCAGCAGAAAGCATCCTAAATATGATTGACGGTTGCTAACATGCTAGCTGCTCAACAAAGGACGTTTGCTGAAGTGCAGGGAAACCATGATGTCTTAGTGCTTTTTGCATGTGCTCCCTATCATTGTTACAGCCTCATCTGTCTGTGCTCTGTAGGCTCCATTGGGCTTAGCCAATGTCTGCTGGCTGAGAATCTTAAGATCTACTGATGACTCTCTGATCCCTCTTCAATTAACTTAATTATAAATTGTCTCTATAGCAATGAAACACTCTGCCATCTCTGCAAATAATTGCTAATTATTAACGAGATATAAAAATCATCTGCGCCACTTCTTCTGGGTAAAGCAGTGACTTTCATCTTTCTCTTGCTGGACCCCTCATTTTATCGGGCAGTATCTTTAATTCAAGGAAAGGCATGGGCTGAAAGTGCCCTTGTGTGAGGATCAGGGATCTTCCAGGTGAATTTCTGTGGTGGTGCTGTCATTTATGCCCACTCTTGATAAATCCTCCAGGTGTGCAGATTAGTTCTAAGATGCCCAGAGGAAACCACCCATTGGTGCTACTAGAATCATCCAAAGAGAAACTTGGTAGAAGGTATATGCACCTCCCTCTGCTCCTAAGTATGCAAGCCACAATCCCCAGGATTAAGAATTACTACTTGAGCCGGGTGGTGGTGGCGCACGCCTTTAATCCCAGCACTTGGAAGGCAGAGGCAGGCGGATCTCTGTGAGTCTGAGGCCAGCCTGGTCTAGAAGAGCTAGTTTCAGGACAGGAACCAAAAAAGCTACAGAGAAACCCTGTCTCGAAAAATAAAAAAAAAAAAAAAAAAAAAAAAAAAAAGAATTACTACTTGAATATGGGAATCCACTCATTTTGTGGAAGGCAGGCTAAGGCTGGGGACATTTGCAAATTCTGTCTCCTGGGAAGAGGTACCTAGCAATTAATTTTTTTCTGGTATGACTTGACTCTTTTCAATACTTTTATGATTAAAGTATGCTGAGTGGATTTTGCATGCCGTGGGAGCAGAATGCTGAGATGACCCAGCCACCTCCCTTGTGCTCTTCCTCCTTAAGTCACTGAAGGATATGGATGCTAGCGAGAATTCCAAAGAGATGGTAGAAGTCATGCCACATTGACTCTAGGATGGGGGTTGTCCAATCATAATACACCCAGATGGGCCTTCCGATCTTTCTTCAGGTCTTCTCCCCTTCTTTCTCCCCTTCTCCCTCCCTCTCTCCCCTTCTCTCTCTCCTCTCTCCCCTTCTCTCTCTCCCCTTCTCTCTCTCTCTCCCCTTCTTTCTCTCCCCTTCTTTCTCTCCCCTTCTCCCTGTCTCCCCTTCTCTCTCCCCTTCTTTCTCTCTATCTCTCCTTCTCTCTCTCCCCTTCTCCCTCTCTCCCCTTCTCCCTCTCCCCCCTCTCTCTCTCTCTCTCTCTCTCTCTCTCTCTCTCTCTCTCTCTCTCTCTCCTTCTCCCTCTCTCTCCTTCTCCCTCTCTCCCCTTCTCCCTCTCTCCCCTTCTCTCTCTCTCTCTCTCTCTCTCTCTCTCTCTCTCTCTCTCTCCTTCTCTCTCTCCCTGTCTCCCCTTCTCTCTCCCCTTCTCTCTCTCTCCTTCTTTCTCTCCTCTTCTTTCTCTCCCCTTCTCTCTCTCCCCTTCTCTCTCTCCCCTTCTCTCTCTCTCCTTCTTTCTCTCCCCTTCTCTCTCTCCCCTTATCTCTCTCCCCTTCTCTCTCTCCCCTTCTTTCTCTCCCCTTCTCTTTCTCTCTCTGAGGAGTGGATGGGTGTGAAAAGGGGGATTAGGTGGAGGGAATGGGAGGAGGGGAGGATTGGAAACTGAGATTGGTATGTGAACTGCAAAAAGATAGTTTGTTTTCTTTTCTTTTTTTTTTTTTAAATAAAGATATCTGTGAAATTACCTAAAGAAAGAAGAAGGAGGAGGAGGAGGAGGAGAAGTGATTCTAATAGAAGCGATGAAGTTAATTCATAGGAGGAAATTTGGCTTGATGATCATGAGTTGTCAAATACTGTGTTTCAACTCTGTACTTGAGGCCACTGGTTTGGGCCGGTTGGGAAACACCAGTCAATCCTCAATACAAACATAGCTCCTCTGTTCCATCTACTGAGGCTCTTGGTTGTCTGAGATGAAATGAGCCAGCCTTTCTTTGCAAAGGAATCATGCAAGATTCCGAGGGCCTCTATTCCCCTGTTCATTTTTTAAATTAAAAACAAGTTTTATTTTGAACAGTTAATAATACTCTGATAAAGTGTCAACAGCAGAATGTAGCCACAGATATATCCCAGGGCAAATGAGATTCAGTAGGATGGAACCACTACCCATATTTCCTGATTAAAAATAATTAAAAAAAATAAAAAGAGAATACTGCTAGAGGACTAATTAGTACAGAAAATTCTAGAACCATGACACCTTTGACATAAAATCATGATGAAAACTGAAAAAGGTTGATCTACCTCACAGCCTGAAAGAAATACCTTCTGCCAGACAGCAAAAGATCTTTGCCTTTTTTTCCCCAGAAATGGCATCACAAGAGAGTTATTAGAGAAAAAGACCCTTTCTTCTCTGCTGTCATCAAGCAATCTGAGCCACAGTCAGTTTTTATTGAAACCACATATAGTTCAAAAAATAATGGCTATCATTTGCTGAGAGCATACCTCAACCATATCAAAGGCATGCTTCACCCTTCACCCACATGCCTTTGATTCCTGCTGAGAAGGAAATGGGTATAGTGGATTTGCCATCTTGTTTGGTCTTCAGGTTACCCGTCTACCACTTCTCTGATTACTTCTAAAATCCTCAGTCTTCCCATAACTTGGGTAAAGACTCTTTAAAAAGTGGGGTGTAACATGCAGTCCTGCTTGCTTTGTTGGGGTTTCTGTCCTGCCCAGTTCCCACAGCCATTTAGCCCCAAAAGAATCACACAGAGAGTCTGTATTACTTATAAACTGTTTGGCCCATTAACTCAGGCTTCTTATTAGCTCTTGTAGCTTATATTAACCCATTATTCTTATCTATGTTAGCCACATGGCTCAGTACCTTTTTGAGTGGGGCAGGTCACATCTTGCTTCTTCGGTGATCTAGGCAGGACTCAGGTAAGAACTTCCTTCTTCCCAGAATTCTCCTGCTCTCATTGCCCTGCCTCTACTTCCTGTCTGGTTGATGTGCTTATACTTCCTGCCTGATCAATCAGCATTTATTTAAAACATGATTGACAGAATACAGACAATTCTCTAGCACTAGTGAGGCTATAATCCAGATGTGGCAGTCATGCACAGCTCTAGTCCCAGCTAGGCCAACATAAGAGGATCATGGGTTTGAGGCCAACATAGGATGTGTAGTAAGACTCTTACACACACACACACACACACACACACACACACACACACACACACACACACACAATAACTCAGTACTACAACCCTTTCCTAGTAGCAAATATAAGAGACTAAATTCCTTCCCCAGTACTACACACATAAAAGTAGTTCCATATTGTCTTCTAACTTGTTACAGTTTCTTGGTTAATGTATTATTCAGATCTCCATTAGCATAGCAAATGCACGAGATGGTTAGCTTATAAAGGGAAAAGGTTTGTTTGTGTTCATAGTTCTGTTGGTTTTACTTCACAATCACATAACCAACCCACTGGAGTGGTACTGTGTTGGCACAGCACACCACAGTGGGAGCAAGTAGCAAGGAATGCCTGTTAACCTCAGGCTAGAAGTAAAAGAGAAAAAGAGGAAGAGACTGGAATCCCACAGTCTATCCCAACCCAAAGAGAATGCACTCGAGAGAGAAGGGGGAGAGAGAGAGAAGGGGAGAGAGAGAGAAGGGGAGAGAGAGAGAAGGGGAGAGAGAGAAGGGGAGAGAGAGAGAAGGGGAGAGAGAGAGAAGGGGAGAGAGGGAGAAGGGGAGAGAGGGAGAAGGGGAGAGAGAGAAGGAGAGATAGAGAGAAAGAAGGGGAGAGAGGGAGAAGGGGAGAGAGGGAGAAGGGGAGAGAGAGAGAAGGGGAGAGAGAGAGAAGGGGAGAGAGAGAAGGGGTAAGGCACATTGCTTTGGGGAAGGTCCAAGGCCCTCCCTACTATATCTAGGCTGAGCAAGGTATCTCTCCAAAGAGAGTGGGTTCCCAAAAAGCTGGTACAAGCAGTAGGGATAAATCCTGGTGCCACTGCTGGCGATCAGCGCTGATCAGTCTCCAAAGAGGCCAAACACAAAAGGAGAAACAATACACACTCATTTCTCAGCATTCTTGGCAGGAAGAGGGTTCCTGTGATTGAGATTTGGCAATTGAATGGTAACTTGAAATTTTGCAGAATATCTAGGTGTTAGCAAAACCTCTCTTCATCTGATGGGGAGGAAGGATGAAGAAAGTTGTCTTGCTGTCTTTCTCCCCATCCCACCCACTTCACGCCTCTGGTAGTAGTTGTCTTGAGGGTACCAAGTAGCTATAATGTATTTGGATGAAAATCTCAGACCAACAGTATGGCCTATTCTTATTCTAGGCCCGAATGTAAAGAATAAGGGTCCTTGAAGGCACAGTGTAACCTGTCTCTTACTAGAGCTGTGCCAAGTTGATCTGAACCACAGTTAGCTGTGAATTCTACCACTTGCAGCCAACACATCCCACAGGCTAAGATCTCCTTAACGTAAGCTTCCCTTTTAGGAACATGATGAAAGAATCTGGGTCTTTTTTATAAAACATGTGTAAAATAGAAAACATATGTAAATTCTTAACATCTTCCACAGAAAAAGACTTAGATGACGTTGCAAACAAAATTAGCAATGGAGGTGAAAAGAAGGCCCTTATTCATTAATGCGTATGAGCAATTAGTACTGGTATTTCCTTCATTATGTCTAATGTCTTTGTCATACAAGAGAGCAGGTGGTAGAGACCATTGCACAGCCCAGGGAGTTTCCCTTACAGGGCCAGAGAGTAAACATTTGAGGCTTTGCTGCAAACAGGCAGCTCTGCTGTCACTCAGCACAATAGCTGCCTCAGCCACTCGATGAACAAAGGAGTTGGGCTATGAATCATGACGTTCAGTTACTGAAGCAGGTGGAGGGCTAGTGTACTGACTCTAGAGGGAAGTTCAGGGAATGAGAAGGCCCAGATGTTCATCAAGAGATCGGTATCAGAAGTGTTACATATATTCACCTCATGCTCTTAGGAAGCCCACAAAACAGATAGCCAAGTTTCAGAGAAAAATAAATCATCCAGCATTCGGCACTGGCAAAACACAGAGCTTTGCTTCCTAAGCACCACGACATGTTTCCTGCTCATTTTTGAGGATTCATGCTCCTTTACTACGAGAAGTGAAATAATCACCTACAACTGTGCACTTGGGTGTGGTTTCTGCAGTGGAAGTTATCTCTGTCAGTCTCTAATGTCTTCTTCCTGTGAGCTAGATGGATAGAAGACAAGACCTTGTATTTACCTTTTCGAAGCCATCAACTTTGCTTTTCCTCTTCCCAAAGAGCCCCTTCGAACCTTTAAAGGAAGAAAAAAGGGTGAAAGCTCGCTATTCCTACCAGTGTATGGGAGAATTCACAGTGGCAGAGTCTGGGGCAGGGAGAAATTGGTGGATATGAAAAGATGCCTCTAGGGTGTCCTTCCACATCCAAACATACGAGTGGACTTGCACGGCTCTCCAGAAACAGCAGATTCTGGCGGGCTGCACTGATTTCTTATTCATGGGGTTTGCTATCTCCATCCTAGCTCAGTTCTGATGCATGTGTGTACAGGTCTATGTGGGTGTTCAGGTTTATCTTGTCTAATAAAAAGAAATGAAACAAATTAGTCAACCGTGACATAAAGTATACACGAAAGGGATTTGCTGTGCTTTCTTTCACTTTTAAATTTATTTCATATATTTTTATGCCATGCATAGGAAACAAATGTTATGTTCAATCAACGACCTTTAGGTGAACTGGGTGTGAAGCGAGCACACTGCTGTGATTCTAATTATTCAGGAAACGGGGCGGGAGGATTCCCAGTTCAAGATCAGCCTGGGCTTCACGGTAAGACTCTGTTTTTAAAATCTCAAAGTTGGGGAGAGGCTGCTGAGCTTGTGGCTCAGTGGTAGAACGCTTGCTTAGTACTGTCAGGGTCAGGGAAAACAGAAGAAGCAGCCGCTTTCATCTCTGAAGGGGTTGCAGATCGATGGGTGAAGTGCTGGTCTGTCTAGCTCCTTTCCTCAGACTCCATTTTGTTCCTGATTTCAAAATGATTTGGTTTTATGTTATGTAAAGCTTTCTTATCAGGTTACTATTACATTTCCTGCTTATTCCTGTCCTGGATTTATATTATATTTATATATTCCCAATTGCATATAAAAAAAACAGACTCCTTCAATCTGTTTTTTCTCTCTTTTTTGTATTCAGAGGAATTTTATTTTTTGAAGTAGAATTGCTCCCTCTGTTTCTTTTTTGTCTTCTGGATTTTATGTGCTCTTGCAGGATTTTCCTTGCTTAAAATATACACATCGTACTAAAGCATTTTTTTAATCTCTCGCCATAGTACAAATGGTGTGTGTATGCACACGTGTGTTATCAGTCAAGAGAAATACAGGAGTTAACCCAAGGCTGAATTAGATTTCGGGGAAACAGCATTGAACAGGGACAGCAGTATATCACGACGCAAACAGTACGTGTCCATAAAGTATGAATGTATTCAGTGAGGTTCAGGTAAGAGAAGGCAAAGTTTTAAAGTTTGAAAGGCAAAATTGAGGCTGATTACACAAGATATTTTGGAGCAATCCTCTTCGACACATGATTAATAACAAAAATGACATCAGTCTCTGGTTGAACAGACAGTTGCTGGGAAGGTGTGTCTGTCAGGGTACTTTTGGTCTGAGGCTGTGGCGGCTTCAGAGGACCTGAGTTTTTCTAGCACAGTCTTGTTGTGGTGTGGCAGGCAATCCTACCGAAGCTCCCAGCTTCCTGTTTTTGCTAGGGCTGACATAAGCGGCTCCATCTGCATCCTATCTAACCAAATGTTTGGCTCATTTGTTATTCTAGAATTTACATTTGTCATGTAACCTGAAGTGGGATTCTTACTTCTTCAAAGTTTATTAATTATATCTTGTGGCTGTTAATAAATTACCAAATCATTTTGCGACTTAAATCAACACAAAGTTACTATAAAAGTTCTATGGCACCCAAACAATCCAACATTGCTCTTGGGACTGACACAAAGGTGCTGAAAAGGCTGCCTTCCTTCGCACATGCTCATAGTTCAGGCTGTGTCATCTTGTCCTCTAGCTTGTGATGCTGCTCAGTCCTTGGCTCATTCCTTAGTCCTTGATGTCAACAGCATCTCACCCCATCTACTTTTCTCTATCACTGACCCCAGACAGGAACCCTCTGCTTTTAAGATCTCCTGTAATTACACTGCATCTGTGTAACCCACCTCACTATTTTGATACTCAGGACTTTACCCACATTTGCAAAGACCCTTTGTCATGTAAATATGGACAGCTGTAGGCTTTTGTATGCAACCTACTACAGCATGGAGTGGAATCTTTTAGATGAAATCTCTGTCTTTTTTTCCAGCTTTGAAAGACCGCTTGCTGTGGCTGGAGAGATGGGTGAGTGATTAAGTGCTCTGTTTTTTTTTTTTTTTTTTTTTTTTCTTGCAAAAGGCCCAAGTTCAGTTCTCAGTACTGACATAGAGGCTCACAAATCTGTAATTACAGTTCCTAAGAATCTGTTGCCCTCTTCTGGCTTCTGTGGGTACTACAGGCTCATGGTACACATACATGTAAATACATAACTCATGTACATAAAATTAAAAAGCACTCATACACATAAAATAAAAACATAAATATTTAAGAGAGTTCTATGCTTATTTGTTATTTGATCTGTTTCTGAGCAATCTGTTCTCTCAATTTTTTTATACCTTTATTACTGCCACACATATTTGATTACTGTAGCTTTATAGGTTATTTTTATATTTGGCATAGCAAGCATTTCATTAATATTTGTATTTCCAAATTTATTACTATTCTTTTGTACTTCCTCTTCCATATTAACTTTATAGATTCCTTTCCAAGATTCATTAGAAATGAACACAGGTTTGAGGCAGGGAATATGTATTAATTAGTTAATTTAAAAGTATTTATATTTTTATAGTACTGATGCTTCCCTCTGTAATGTAGATTATTCTAGTAAGTTTTTCTGAGTTGTTTGAGCTCATATGGATTGATCCTCCATGTCAGACCCAAGTAAGCTTGTCCTAAAGCACCCCCAAGGTCCCTTGTTTGGGGGAGGGCTATCTTCCACCAACTCTGTGACTGGGAGGGAAGAAAACAGCAAAACAGCCCAAGAGTAAAACCATCCTGTCCTTGAATGCAAATAGAAGGAAAATCATTTCTAACAGACAGTACTACTGTTTTCCCAATGATATAAAAGTAGCTACAGTGGGAGAGAAATGTCAGAAATTGAGACATGGGAAGCTCATCCATGGAGAGAAAACTCCCTCGGGAAATTTGGCTTAGTGCTTCAACTCCCACAGCCAGTTTCTGTTAGATGTTGTAGATGCCAGGTTTGATGACGCTGTCTCTGTTGTTTGTTTAGTTGTGTTTTTTTTTTTTGTCTTTTTTTTTTTCAGTGGCCTGAGGATACCCTCTATTCCACCTGGAGCAGGAATTCTAATTTTGCTGGATCTTTATAAGCCCCTGATTTGATGCTGCTGCCTTCCTGCTGGCATTTGTTCTCACCTGAGAGGGCGCTACGCTCTGATTAGGACTCTGGGAATGCCAGCTGACAGCCTCAATGGTGCTTGCCAGTCAATTTCTGCTGGATGTTTTGAACTCCCAATTTGATGCTATTCAATCATTTATCTATTATTTCTATCCATCTGTCACTTGCTATTTTTCTTTTATTTTGGGTTGCTACATATTTAATAAATCCACTCATTCAAAACTGAAAGTATGGCTATCATAGATGATTCCCCAGACTGTATATCCTCGTAGGAAGAAATCAAATCCTGTAAAGACACATGGAGGTGTGTGTGTGTGTGTGTGTGTGCATACACGTGCATGTGTGCCTTAAAGTCTCTACATTCATGCATTTCCTAATTTATGTATTCTGGGGTTATTTTTTTTTACTGTGATATCTCTTTTTAATCTTGATTAATGCAGGTGAAACAGTTGATTTTTCTAGTCCATGTCACCTTTATCAAATCAATGTTTTCAGTTCCAGCTCTTGATCAGTTGATCCTGTTGGAGGGTTGAAGTAGACAAATATTTGGAGTTAGTGTTTCAGAAGTACAAATTAAGGCTGTTAATCATTTCTTTTCCATTAAAGAGCTTTGCCTTACGACTCTTTCACAGTCAGGAGAAAAGGCAGCTGTAAGTAACTGCTTTAAAAGAATTGTGTGCTCACCTCCCTCTCAATCTCGTCAGTAAGAAGCTAAGAATGAAATAAAGCTGGGAAGAGGGCATCATGGTGGGAAGGCCAGGGGTTCCCATGATGAGGTGGGTACTAGTGCCCCCAGCATGGAACACTGGGATCTTATCCAAGAAGGATTCTTTTGGGGGCAATTTGGTCTAGGTTTCCTAGTTCCCTTGTTAGGAGCCTGGCATTCGCTCAGGCCTGGGGTAGGTTCTGAGCTCCCCCAGGATCAGGACTTCTCTTTCATCTTCTCTCCATGTCCTGCATGCTCTGCATACTTCCTGGATACAATTATGGGAAAAGACAGCACTGCTTTCTCGGGTCCTATGGTGGCCTTTCCAGGGTTGCTTCCTGGTCACCCGTCTGCCTGACTGTGTTAGCCTTGGTGGCAGACTGCCACACTGTCAAATCCTCGGGGGCTGTGGAAGCCAGAGTGTTGCTTCCAGCAAATCTCGAAGGAGTAAAAACCAGCACAGCTTCCTTGGAAGTCAGGTGAATGCAGGAGACTGAACTTTTTACTTAGGTCTCTGCTGTTTGTGACAGACACAGGGTCTCCTGACCATATTCATGTGACTGTACCTAACACTGTATGTTGTGCTCTTCTGTAACATCTGTACATACACATATGTGTGTGCATGTACATGTTAGTGACTATCTTACAAATGAAAGTATTGTACAAATGCCTTTTGTCTTCCTAGCTTCTTCTCTGAAAGCTTTTTGACTTTCCTGCCTGTATGCACACACTGTCATGTTCTCACTGCTGGTCACCACTGAGAAGTTATCATTTTCTTTCATTTAACATAATTTTAGGGAGGCTGTCTGATCCTGCTTGACTCCTCTCTCAGCAGCTAGAGCTTATGTTTCATCAATGATCCGATGTATCATGGATAAATGAGTGTGGCATGTGATCCATTCAGACAAATAACCCCATGTGTATAGCTATAAATCAGTAGCTATGTATTTTTGTGATAGTGCTGGTATTCCTTTGTCTGTAAGTTCATGTTTCTCTCAGTATTAAAGACAATTTCAACTATTGTTTCTCCATATAGTTTTCTATCCAATTTTTGTTATCCTTTCCTTCTGAAATACAGTTACACGGATGACATCATGCCATGAGTCGTCTGTGCCTGGCTTAAAGTTTTCAAGCATTTTTTCCCTCTAATCTTCAGATTGCATACTTTTATTTGTAATTTTTGTGTGCACGTTTTTATATATGTGAGCACACACGAGTGTGGTGGCCAGAGGCCAATGCTGCTGTCTTCTTCAGTCATTCCCTATCTTATTTTCTGAGACATGGCCTTTCACTGATCCTGAATCTCATTGATCAGTTAGACTAGGCAGACAAGCCCCAGAGATCCCCTCCACCTTCCCATATCTGAGCTTACATCCTTGCACCTCTGTGGCCAGCTTTTATATGGTGCTGAGGACTAAACTCAGCTCCTCATATTTTGCCTCAAGTATTTTACTGATTGAGGCATCTAGATTGCATACTTTCTGCTGACCTGTGGTTGAGCTCATTGATTCTTTTACTATCTCTAATTTGCTTATATAATCCCAATTGATTAAAAATTTATGCATTGTAATTTTCAGCTCTAGAATTTCCTTTGGATTCTATTTATAATTTTCATGCTTTCCTTAAGTCATGAAGACACTTACAGGTACTGCTTACATGTTTTTGCTGCTAATTTTTATGCTGGGATTACTTATGGTTTATTTTAGAAACATCTTTATTACTTTAGAGCAGTTTTAGGTTCACAACAAAACCATGGAGCAGATTCAGAGTTATCTAGCATAACCCCCCATGTGCAGGGTCATAGATTCTCTCACAATATCCTCTACACATGCATTGGTTAAAAGTCAGTGAATCCGCCACTCATGATTCTCCCAACATACATCATTTGCATCAATTCTCTCTATATATACAGGTTGTTGAACAACCTGTGAATTTTGACCTTCACATAGCTACATGTGTCCGCCATTATATAGTTACACAATGTCTTTACTCCCTTAGCAATCATTTGGGTCCTGTCCCTTCACCCCTCTCTTGCCCCTGACTCACAAACTTGTAGCTTTGCCTTTTATAGAGTGGTACGTATCTAGAACCACACAGCATGGAACTTTCTCACGTTTCTCTTCCTTTTCACTTATTAATATAGTCTTCCATTTCTTCTATGGTTAGATCAACAATGACTCCTATTGCTAACAGGAAGGGGTCTGGTAGGAGATCTTTAAGTTATTAAGAGCATACAGTTAGATAAGATTATGGGTCCCTGGTCCTCTGCTAATTCTCCTTTGCGTCCTGGCTATTAAGGTGGGTAAATTTCTCCACCATGGGCTCCTAACATCATGTGTCATCACACAACAGTCCCAATTCAACAAGGGCAATCATCTATGGAATGAAATCTCCTAAAGTGTGAACTAGAATAAATCTTTCTTTATGAGAAAGATAAGTTGATCATCTCAAGTATTTCATTAAAATGAAAGAAAGCGAAGTCACTGTTTCCTTCATGTCTTTTCACGGCTTGATAATGCATTTCTTTTTAACATGGTCTGATGTACCGCAGAGGATTTATAGCTTCACCTACTGAAAGGCATCCTGATTGCTTACAAGTTTTAGCAATTATGAATAAAGTAGCTGTAATCATGTATGTGATGGATTTTGTGTATACATAAGTTTCCGGCTTCTTTGTTTGGAAGCTGAAGCACGTGACTGCTGAATCACAGTGTAAGAAAGTAAGCTTGGTTTTGGAGAAAACCATTAAAGTGTTTTCTAAAGTGACTGTGTTGATTTGCATTCCCACCAGCAACAAACAAGAATCCTTGTGGCTTCGCAGTCACCGGTTTGCGGCTTGTCAGGATTCTGCATTCCATTCTGAAGATATGTGGTGGTGGGGAGCTCATTTTATCTCATGTTTGTCTGATGGTATATAATGTGGAGGACATTCCACACGCTCGTTTACCATCTGTAAACCTTATCTGCAGGAGGCTATGGCTAACGTCTTTGAGAAATTGTTTAATTAGGTCACATATGCTTGTTGGATTTCAAGTTTCTTATACATTTTAATTGACAGTCTTCTGGTAGACCTGTCTTCGCAAATGCTTTCCTGGTCTGTAGTTTAGCTTTCATTTGTTGCTCAATCCTAATTAGTCTTACTACATAAAACCCCCAGTCAGATATCAGGGGGTGAAAACTGAAAGATCAGAGAAACAGAGCAGCAGCCACTAGAGTTCTCACCTCTCTGAATGCTCAGAACAAATAGGCAAGGCTCTGTCTCTAGGAATCCTCAGACTGAATGCTCTGAGCTCCTGTCTCCTCCCACCTTATAGTCCCCTCTCTGACCAGCCATATCGCTCATGTCTCCACCTTCCTAGTGCTAGGATTAAAGGCATATGACTCCAAGTGCTGATTTCAAAGGTGTGAGCTCTGTTTCTCTTTTAGACTGATTGAATCTTGTATAGCCCAGGGTGGCTATGAACTCACAAACATCCATTTGCCCCAGCCGGCCAGTGCTGGGATTAAAGGTGTGTATCTCCACTGCCTGGCCTCTATGGCTAACTAGTATGGCTAGCTCTGCACTCTGATCTTCAGGCAAGCTGTATTTATAACAGCACAAACAAAATATAGCCACATTCATTCTCTCCACATTGTCTCTCACAGAAGAAAAAAGATAATTTAATCAATCTAGCTTACTTTGGATCATGTTTCGGTGTTATTGTCAAACCAAAGGTAATGAAGAATGACTCCTGAGTTACCATTAAAGAGTTTCATAGTTCTTTGCTGTAGCGTTAGGACTGTCATGTATTTTGAGTCAATTTTATGAAAGGTATAGGAAACTCATTTTTTTTTTGTGTGTGTGTGTGTGTGTCAGTGTCTAGATGCTTCAGCACCATTGTTGAAAGCACTATTCTGCTCTCTTGGTTTCATTACAAAAACTAATTGGCTGTGTCTATGTGGATCAGTTTACCTCTTCTTTTAGTATTTCATAGAATATATTGTATTTTTGTAGTTATCCTATAGTTTTTGGATATATTCTCTGTTTAATCTGTCTTGTCTATACTTTTTAGTTTTGGGAGCTTCTACTGAGCCATTCTTGTGTTCAAAGATCCTGTCCTCAATTATGTCGGGTATGCTAGCACACCCACAGAAGGTCATCTCCATGTCTGCTATGGTACTTTGCCCTCTATTGGGGGAAGGGTCGCTTGTTCTTCCCGGCCACCCAGAACGAAAATAACCACACAGAAACCATATTATTTAAATCACTGCTTTGCCTTTTAGCTCTAACTTCTTATTGGCTAGCTCTTACATTTTAATTTAACCCATTTCTATTAATCTGTGTATGGTCCCGTGGCAGTGCTTACTGACAAAGTTTGGGAATGTCTGACTGGGGGTGGCTCCATGGTGTCTCCTGACTCTGCCCTTCTTTCTCCCAGCATACAGCCTAGCTTTTCCTGCTTGGTTTTCTTCTTCCCTGTTATAGGCTCAAAGCAGTTCTTTATTCATTAACCAATAAAAGAAACACACAGATAGAAGGACCTCCCACACCAGCCCTCTAGCTCTTCCTATTGGTTCTTCCTTAGGATTTCATCTCTGCTACATTTCCCATTTGTTCATGAAAACTGTTTGCCCAGGAGCGACTTTACCTTCTTAGTCAGAGTCTCTTTCAGTTCTTTGATGATTCTTAGCACCTGAACTGTGTCTCAGCTAATGTTTGCTGCTTCCTAGCAGAACCTGTGATTTTGTTGTTGAAAGGCGAACACAGCAAGTTCTGGTGTAGACCATGAACACTGCGGAGGCAAGTTGTGCAGACAGGGGAAGGTTCTACACACCCCGCACACCCCAACAAGACATCAGACTTCCAGTGAGTCACTGTCTGCATGCTGGCAACTTTTGAGAGTTTCCTCTGGTCATCTTCTCACTCTGCTGTTTTCTCTCTAGACAGAGAGTTTCATTGGCCTTTTAAAAAATTTTCATTTTTTGCATGTATAGTACTTTTCAATTGTATAGCAGCTATTGTGACTTGCGTGTTATAGGAACCTAGATTAAACACTCCTGCTTTGAAAGATGTTGGGCTTTGTTATGACAAGCAGCTAGAGCCTGAATTCTAAGTGCTGTTGACCTTAGCTACCAATGGTGTCCCTCCCTTGCAGTGCTGCCCTGTTTGCCATCACAGTATCACCTCCATGGTCATCAAGCACACGCACAGAGCAATGAAAGGTCTCGTAAGGGAAAAGGAGTCTATGATATCTTCACTTTGTAGCTGCAGTAGGAGGATTACTAGTTCAAGGCCTGCCTGGCTCACAGAGTGAGTTCTAAGTCACTGTCTTTATATGATCATATTAACAGCTATGCCTTGGCTGATTTTGATGGTTGTTTTGTTTCTTCAAACTGTCTTTTGTCTTTTAGCCTGGCTTGTAGTTTTGCTGGTGTAGAAAGGTAAGGTTGGGACTGGAGCCCCGTGGCAGTGCTTGCTTAGTGAGGATGAAGTCCTGAGTTCAACCCCACCAGCGCAGCACACATACACCCAACAGCAAAGGAAGCAACAAAATAAAATTAGTCAATTTTTTTTTAATAATTTTCTTGATTGGAAATTCTTGTTTCACTTTCCATCACACACAATTTGCAAACAAGCTCAAGGGACACAGCTGTTCTATCTGCTCGTTAATTGAGCGCAAGGATATCAAAGGAAGCAATAGTGAAGGGGGTGGCATCAATGCGAACCTTTTCACTAAAACAGAAGACGTGCACCACCTTGAAAATTAAAATGACTTATTTCAATGACACGTATTGTCTGAAGCTCATTTGACACAATACACGTTAGAGAAGAAATTTACCAGCACATTCTCCAATTAAGGGACAAAGGCAGGGGTGACTTAGAGATTTGTCTACATGACCAAGAAACCTACAAGGAGTCCAGTTTCAACCCATGCTTATTCAGTCCCAGTCCAGCTGGCCTTGGAGAGCTCCCAATAGATCAGTTCCACTGTCACAGTGGGTGGGTGCACCCCTCGTGGTCCTGATTTCCTTGCTCATGTTCTCCCTCCTTCTGCTCCTCATTTGGACCTTAAGAGCTCAGACGGTTGATCCAAATTGGGTCTCTGTCTCTCTCTCGATCCATCGCCAGATGAAAGTTCCTGTGCCATTCTCCTTGGCCTCTCGTCAGCTCTCATTGTCCACCACATTAAGAGAGTCCGGTTTTATCCCATGTTTTTTTCAGTAGCAGTCCAGCTGGCCTTGGTGAGCTCCCAATAGATCGGCCCCCCTGTCTCAGTGGTTGGGTGCACCCCTCATGGTCCTGACTTCCTTGTTCATGTTCTCTCTCCTTCTGCTCCTCATTATAACCTTGGGAGCTCAGTCCGGTGCTCCAGTGTGGGTCTCTGTCTCTATCTCCATAAACTGGACTCTCTGAACAAGGCGGACAATGAAGGCTGATGAGAAGCCAAGGACAATGGCACTAGGTTTCGATCCTAATACATGAACTGGCTTTGTGGGAGCGTAGCCTGTTTGGATGCTCACCTTCCTGGACCTAGATAGAAGTGGGAGGACCTTGGTCTTCATGTAGAGCAGGGAATTTGGACTGCTCTTCAGTATCGAGAGGGAGGGGGAGTGGACTAGGGGGAGGAGAAGTGGAATGGGGATAGGGGGAGGGGAGCGGGGGGAGGGGGCAATATGTGGGAGGAGGGGGAGGGAAATGGGAAACGGGGAGCAGTTGGAAATTTTAAGTAAAAAAAGAATAAAATAAATAAATAAATAAAAAAAAGAAACCTACAAGGGAAAGATCAGTCTGGTCAGATATGATGGCCAGAGTTTATCCCTTAGCACCACATGGCTCAATACAGTAGACGAAGAAACAACTTAGACAACAGAAAATAACTCCATTATAGGGGAAAGAGCCATGTGGATCCATAGAACACTGCTGCTCAGGGCCAGGGAGATGGATGGGAAATAAATCATTCCCTAAGAAAGAACTTCACAGAATGTTGTTCCTCATGAGGTAGGCTTTATTCTATATGATATATTTTCCCTATGGCTGGAAAGAGTACACTGGTACCTACTCTGTGATCTCATTTTTAAAAAAGGCCAACTGATAAACACCTTTGGTAATGTGGCAGGATACAAAATCAACTCCAAAAAATCAGTGGCCTTCCTATACACTAAGGATAAGGAAGCAGAGAGGGAAATCAGAGAAGCATCACCTTTCACGATAGCCACAAATAGCATAAAATACCTTGGGGTAACTCTGACCAAGGAAGTGAAAGATCTATTTGGCAAGAACTTTAAGTCTTTGAAGAAAGAAATTGAAGAGGATACCAGAAAATGGAAGGACCTCCCTTGCTCTTGGATTGGGAGGATCAACATAGTAAAAATGGCAATTCTACCAAAAGCAATCTATAGATTCAACGCAATCCCCATCAAAATCCCATCAAAATTCTTCACAGATCTGGAGAAGACAATAATCAACTTTATATGGAAAAACAAAAAACCCAGGATAGCCAAAACAATCTTATACAATAAAGGATTGTCTGGAGGCATTACCATCCCTGACTTCAAACTCTATTACAGAGCTACAGTACTGAAAACGGCTTGGTACTGGCATAAAAACAGAGAAGTCGACCAATGGAATAGAATAGAAGACCCTGACTTTAGCCCACAAACCTATGAACACCTGATTTTCGATAAAGGAGCTAAAAGTATACAATGGAAAAAAGAGAGCATCTTCAACAAATTGTGCTGGCAAAACTGGAAGTCAATCTGTAGAAGAATGAAAATAGACCCATATATATCACCATGCACAAAACTCAAGTCCAAATGGATTAAAGACCTCAATATCAGTCCAAACACACTGAATCTGATAGAAGAGAAAGTGGGAAGTACTCTACAACACATGGGCACAGGAGAACACTTCCTACGTACAACCCCAGCAGCACAAACACTAAGGACATCATTGAATAAATGGGACCTCCTGAGACTGAGAAGCTTCTGTAAAGCAAAGGACACTGTCACTAAGACAGAAAGGCAACCCACTGACTGGGAGAAGATCTTCACCAACCCCGCAACTGACAAAGGTCTGATATCCAAAATATACAAAGAACTCAAGAAATTAGACCGTAAAAGGTTAATCAATCCAATTATAAAATGGGGCACTGAGCTGAACAGAGACTTTTCAACAGAAGAAGTTCAAATGGCCAAAAGTCACTTAAGATCATGCTCAACTTCCTTAGCAATCAGGGAAATGCAAATCAAGACAACATTAAGATACCATCTTACACCGGTCAGAATGGCTAAAATCAAAAACACCAATGATAGCCTCTGCTGGAGAGGTTGTGGAGAAAGGGGCACTCTCATCCATTGCTGGTGGGAATGCAAACTTGTGCAACCACTTTGGAAAGCAGTGTGGCGGTTTCTCAGGAAAGTCGGGTTCAACCTACCTCTTGACCCAGCAATACCACTATTGGGAATATACCCAAGAGATGCCCAAACATACAACAAAAGTATATGCTCAACTATGTTCATAGCAGCATTGTTTGTAATTGCCAGAACCTGGAAACAACCTAGATGTCCTTCAATGGAAGAATGGATGAAGAAAGTATGGAATATATACATATTAGAGTACTACTCAGCAGTAAAAAACAATGACTTCTTGAATTTTGCATACAAATGGACGGAAATTGAAAACACTATCCTGAGTGAGGTAAGCCAGACCCAAAAAGAGGAACATGGGATGTACTCACTCATATTTGGTTTCTAGCCATAAATAAAGGACATTGAGACTATAATTCGTGACTCTAGAGAAGCTAAATAAGAAGGTGAACCCAAAGAAAAACATATAAGCATCCCCCTGAATATTAACCTTCATCAGGCGATGAAAGAAGACAGAGACAGAGACCAACATTGGAGCACTGGACTGAAGTCTTACGATCCAAAGGAGGAGCAGAAGGAGAGTGAGCACGAGCAAGGAACTCAGGACGGCGAGGGGTGCACCCACACACTGAGGCAATGGGGATGATCTATCGGGAACTCACCAAGGCCAGCTGGCCGGGGACTGAAAAAGCATGGGACAAAACCGGTCTCGCTGAACATAATGGACAATGAGGACTACTGAGAACTGAAGAACAATGGCAATGGGTTCTTGATCCTATTGCATGTAATGGCTTTGTGGGAGCCCAGGTAGTTTGGATGCTCACCTTAATAGACCTGGATGGAGGTGGGTGGTCCTTGGACCTCCCACAGGGCAGAGAAACCTGCTTACTCTTTGGGCTGAGGAGGAAGGAAGACTTGATTGGGGGAGGGGGAGGGAATGGGAGGTGGTGGCGGGGAAGAGGCAGAAATCTTTAATAATTAAATTAATTAATTAATAAAAAAAATCAGCAAGAAAAAAAAATAAAAAAGGCCAACACAGTGCTATTTTCATGAATACTTTTCACCATAGAATTGCAAACCATTTGCAGCAATCTCTTTCCACATGCCAGTATACTAAATCAAAACCAAATGAGGATGCCTAACTGAGAAAACAATTATAATTTGGGATTCAAGCTTCCAAATAATCAATAATCCAGTTTTGTGAAAGCGCTGTCTCTCTTGAAAATAGATTCTTCTCTCATACAATACATCCCAATCACAGTTTTTCCTCCCTCCACTCCTCCGGGTTGCCCCTTCTTCCACTCTGGCTTCCTTCAGAAGAGTGCAGGCTTCTAAGAGACAACAACGAAACACAAGGCAAAAGTGCACACACCAAAGCTGGATAAGATACTATAACTGGAGGATTTGTTTATGTTTTCCTGCTTTTCTTTAAGGGATTTATTCATTTCCTCTTTAAGAACTGTTGTCATCTTCATATAGGTGGTTTTAGGGTCCTTTTCTTGTGCCTTAGCTATGTTAGAATATTCAGGTCCTTTTGTGGTAGGATAGCTGAGCTCTAGTAGAAACATAACCTGGATGTTATTGATTGTATTCTGACAAGGGGGCCTAGGTATCTGGGTTTGGGGTGGTTATAGGTCTAGGTGCTGATTTCTGGGTTTGTCTCATTTGGATGTTTTGTTCCTTGGTTTCTATTTCCCTTCTGGATTTTCAGAGTTTGATGGCTGTGTGTTGCCTGCTCTGCCGGAGTGTTCACAGGGAATGCCTGCTGGTATTGGATGCAGGGATGCAGGGATGAATGGGGTGTTTGGAGGATAGGAGGGGGATGGTCTGTGGGATCCACAGGGGTTATGTAAGGGGGGAAGGGAGACTGCAGCTGGTGTTCTGTTGCAATGCCAGGGAGCCTGAGGGATTGAGTCTGCTAGGGGAAAAGAGTGGAGAAGGTCTGTGGGCAGGCTACCTGGTCTTCTGGCACGCATGGCCTGTTGAACCTCTCTTTTCTAAACGCTATAGGAATTGCAATGATGCCTTCAAGACCCAGTGTGCTGCCTGGAACAGAGCAGGTGCTCACATTCATTGGTTTATTGAACATCAATTAAGGCTCAGTGCTGACAGCTCTGCTTTCTGTTTTGGGTTCATTCATTCATTTCTGGCATAACTTGTGAGCAGATGTGGGTGAGCCCTTCCAGCAGTAGCCTGTAGCAGCATCTCCATGGAGACTCTACCTTTCCCTCCTGAGTTACCCTAAGGTCCACAAGTATAGGACTGTGAAGCTTCCAGTAACAATTGACTCCCTATTTCACATCTGATAATGGCACTGACGGCATATTGATTCTGTGCATAGTTCTGAGAATTGAAAGAGACAGTGCATTTGAAAGCCAATTGGAAAGTGTCTGGCACTATTAAAAGATAAAGTCACAATGTCAATGTATTTAAATTGAGTTGTATTCCCTCAGAGGGCATTCACTCTGATCTGGGAACTTTAACACAGCACTCATAAGAGATGCCCCATGGGCCTTGGCATTGAAAACACAGTTTGGTCATTCCTACCTAGAGGCTCAGTTTCAAGAAGATCCCTTTCTCTTTTTTTGTCTATTTCTCTTTTTCTTTTTCAGCAATGACATTGAACATGGGGCCTTACACTTGCTAGGCAGCTCCTCTACCACTTAGCAATACCACACACAAAATCCAAAACCATCAGAGTACAACAGAAACTTTTTATAAGGTGTTATGATTTTTCTCTCTGTCATCATTATTAGTCCAGAGGCTTTGTGTGACTTGACCAGAGGCAGAGAGGAAAGTGTGTCATTTGCATGTTAGAGTCAAAAGTGTGACAAAAGTCCAATTGGGAAGAGAAATAAGTTCAACACTTAAATCATGGACACGGAGTCTAGAGTTAATTACAATGCATTGTATTCCTTATAAGTGAAACATGATTATTGACAAGTTGTGTGACCATGGGGGGAGGGTTATTTACTAGAGTATGGCTAACTACTATTGACTATACTACCAAAGAAAATGACTTCCCCTCCCTTAGCAGCCATTAACAGTCAACAGTTCCTCATAACAGGACGGTATTCTTTATGTTAATTTCATTCTATTATGGTGGTGTTTTGTCTGCATGTATACCTCTCCACCACTGTCTGCCTATTGCTTGCGAAGGCCACAACACATTGTCATATCCCCTGGAACTGGAGTTCAGACCATTGCAAGCCACTATATGGTGCTGGGAATTGAACCTCGGTCGTCTGGAAGAGCAGCCAGTGCCCTTAACCACTGAGCTATCTCCCCAGCCCCAAGGGTATCCTTCACAATCACTGAGACTAAGTTTTATTTATTTTTTGACTGAAAAAAAGATAAGCAAGTACATTCCAATTAACCATTTTTAGTCATTTTACAGTGTCTTTGTGGTTCAAAATACTGTGTTATACTTATAAATACTTGCTTCTATCAACTGAAAAATACATGATAAAAATAATTTTGCAGTATAATTGTTAAAGGGACAGGAAAGGACTTTCTGAACTCATTACATAGGGAAAACAGGCTGAAGGAGACATACTTGCTTGCCTAGCACATAGGAGACAGTAGGTTTGATTGTCAGTGCATACACACTCAGTGCGTACACATATACATACAACACACACACAGACACACACACTAAACAAACAACTAAAAAGATAAAGGGAAAGAAAATGGGGAAATTTAAATAAAGACACCATTTTTTTTTTTTTTTTTTTGAGACAGGGTTTCTCTGTGGCTGTCCTGGAACTAGCTCTTGTAGACCAGGCTGGCCTTGAACTTACAGTGATGTGCCTGTCTCTCTCTCTTGAGTGCTGGGATTAAAGGCGTGTGCCACCACCACCCGGCACCATTTCCTTTTTAAGATATCTTTGCCTCCAAATAAACCAATATCGTTGCGCACACATTTCTTTAAGATGATTTTAGACACTAGTAGTACTGCCTTCATTTTTGACCTAGGCTCACTCTGTGGTAAGGAATATATCTTTTTGCTTCCTGCATGCTGTTAATTTCTTTTTTTTCCAATTTTTTAATTTTTAAAATTTATTTACTTATTTTACTTCATGACCACAGTTTCTTCTCCCTCCTCTGCTCCCAGTTCTCTCCACCCCATTCATTCCTCCATTTCTGTTCAGCAAAGGGCAATATTCTCATGGATATTAACAAAATGTGGCATATCAAGTTGCAGTAGGATTAAACACCTCACACTGAGCAAGGCTACCCAGTTTGAGTGAGTCCCAAAAGTCAGCAAAATAGAGACAGTACCTGCTCTCACTGTTAGAAGTCCCACAAGAAGACAAAGCTAAACAATTGTCACATATATGCAGAAAGCCTAGACCAGTCCCATGTAGGCTCCCTGGTTGTGGGTTCAGTCTCTGTGAGCTCCTATGAGACCCAGTTACTTGATTGTGTGGGCTTTTTGTGTGGTGTCCTTGATTCCTCTGGCTTCTTCCTCCCTCTGTTCATCAGGATTCCCAGAGCTAAGCCTAATGTTTGTTGTGGGTCTCTGCATCTGTTTCCATCAGTTACTGGATGAAGCCTCTCTGATGACAACCAGACTAGATATCAATCTGTGGTATATCAAAACAACCTTAGTCATCATTACATTGACATTCTTTCCTCCAGTCATGTTTGGTTCTATCCTAGGTCTCTTGGCCATCCAGTCTCTGTGTCCTAGAACTCCGGGAAGTGTCACGGGTGGGTTCAATCTCATGGCACAAGTTTCAGGCTGAACAAGTCATTGGTTAGCTACTCTCACAATCTCTTTGCCAACCTTACCCAAACACATCTCATAGGTAGGACAGACTAGGCAAAAAGTTATGTGGCTCAGTTGGTGTCCCAGTCCCTCCACTGGAAGTCTTGTCTGGTCACAGGAGATGGTCAGATTAGGCTACATATACCCTGTTGCTTGGAGTCTTTCTTGGTTGGGATCATCCTTGTGGATTCCTGAGAGTTTCCCTTCCACCAGGTTTCTACCTCACCCTGAAATGCCCCCACTTTGCAGTCATTTTTTTCAGTACTCTCCCTTCCATCCCTCCCAAACCTGACCCTTCATGTTCCCATCCCCACCTGCCCCCAGACCCATGAAATCTTGAAATCTCTTCTATTTCTCCTTCCCAGGGAGATCTGAGCATTCCCCTTTGAGTCCTTGTTACCTAGCTTTTCTGAGTCTGTGGATTGTAGCATGGCCATCCTTTACAGCTAATATCCACTTACAAGTGAATGCATACCATGGTTGTCTTTCTGGGTCTGGGTCACCTCACTCAGGATGTTTTTTTTTTTTTCTAGTTCTTTCAAATTGCCTGTGAATTGCATGATGTCATTGTTTTTAATAGCAGAGGAATACTCCATTGTGTAAATGTACCACATTTTCTTTATCCATTCTTTAGTTGAAGGGCATCTAAGTTGTTTCTAGTTTCTGGCTATTATGAATAAAGATGCTTTGAACACAGTTGAGCATGTGTCCCTGTGGTATGTTTGAACCTCCTTTGGGTATATGCCCAGGAGTGGTTGTTATAGCTGGATCTGAGGTAGGTCAAGCCTCAATTTTCTGAGAAACCATCATATTGATTTACAAAGTAACTGTACAAGTTTACACTCCCACCAGCAATCGAGGAGTGTTCTTGCTCCACATCCTCTCTATCAAAAGATCTCACTTGTGTTATTGATTTGACAAGTGTAAGATAGAATCTCATTGTCATTTTGATTTACATTTCTCTGATGGCTAAGGATGTTGAACATTTCTTTAAGTGATTCTCAGTCATTTAAGATTCTTCTGTTGTTAATGCTCTGTTTACATTCGTACATCATGTTTTAAATTGGATTATTCATTTTTTGAGGTGTAGTTTCTCCAGTTTTTTTTTAAATATATATTTTAGAGATCACCCCTCTATCAGATGTGGGGTTGATGAAGATCTTTTCCCATTCTTTAGGCTGTCATTTTATCCTACTGACAGTGTCCTTTGCCTTACAGAGGCTTTTCATTTTTATGATGCCCAATTTATTAATTGTCAATATTGCTGCACTATTGGTGTTCTATTCAGGATGTTGTCTCCTGTGTCAATGCATTCAAAGCTATGTACCACCTTCTCTTTTATCAGGTTCAGAGTGTCTGTATTTATGTTGAGATTGCTGATACTCTTGAACTTGAATTTTGTTCAGGGTGATAGATATGGATCTATGTCAGCACCATTTGTTGAAGAAGCCTTCTTTTCTCCACTGTATCATTTTGGCTCATTTGACAAAGATCAGTTTTCATAGGTGTGTGAAATTATGCCTGGGTATTTGATTCAATTTCATAGATCCACCTGTCTGTTTTAATGTTAATATCACGCAGTTTTTATTACCACAAGGAGTATTGATATTAACTCTTCTTTGATACTCTGGTAGAATCCACCCTCAAATACTCTGATCCTGGACTTTTTTTTCCACTATGGGGGTGAGGGGAGACTTTTAATGACTGATTTTGTTTCCTTAGATGTTACAGATATATTTAAATTGTTTATCTGTTCTTGATTTAAATTTGGTAAGTGATATTTATCTCTATTTCTTGTAGAATTTTCAATTTTGTAGAGTACAGGTTTTTGTAGTATGACATCATAATTCACTAGATTTCTTCTTTCCTATTATTCTTAGGTTTGGTCTTTTCATAGTCTCATATTTCTTAGATGTTTTGTTTCAGGATTTCTTTTAGATTTAACATTTTCATTGACTGATGTATTTATTTTTTCTATCATGTTCAAAGCCTGGGATTCTCTCTTCGATCCCTTGAATTCTGTTGGTGATGCTTGCTTGCATCTGCAGTTCTTGTTGACTTACCTAGATTTTTCATTTCCAGAATTACCTCAGTTTGTGTCTTTTTTATTGCTCCTTTTACCATTTTCAGGTCTTGAACAATTTTATTCCTTTCTATCAACTGTTTGCCTGTTTTTCTTAACATTTCTTAAGAGATTTATTGATTTTCTTTAATTTTTGATTGTCTTTTCCTTGGTTTCGTTAAGGGAGTTTTTCATCTCCTCTTTAAGGATCTCTGTCATCATCATAAAGTTGATTTTAATACCATTTTCTTTTCCTTCCACTGTGTTGGGATATTTAGGGTTTGCTTTAGTGGGATGGCTGGACTCTGGTGGTAACATATTGCCCTGACTGTTGTTGTCTGTGTTCTTACATGAATGTTTAGGCAAGTGATTTAGGTCTAGGTGCCAAATTCTGGATTTGTCTTTGTTGGACAGGTATTTTTTCCCCTTGGTTTCTGCTGTGGCCTGTGGTTGAGCAAAGCATCTCCACCCCACATTGGGGGCTGGATTTTTGATGACTTGGATGGCTTCTAATATGGCAAGGAGTTGCTCCCCAAGGTTGGGACTGGAGTTCTGGCTATATGGGCGGTTTCTATTCTGGCCAGGTATCCTCTGGGATTGAGGATCCTGCCTTGTCTTCTGGTGGGGCAGGAGGCTTCTGCCTGGCTTTTAGGGAATTAGCCTGGTCTCTGAGGTTCAGCATAGTGGTCTGGCCTCTGCAGTTCAGGATGCTGGCTTGGCCTCTAATGGGGTAGAAGGCTTCCACCAGAAGTGTGGGCCAAAATATGCTGATGAGAGCAGGAGCAGTTGGAGTTATGCTGGCCAAACTTGGGTAGGGTAGGGGGCAGACTTACCTGGGGTTTAGGATGCTGGTCTGACTTCTTCTAGTCTTCCTTTTTCCCTGTCTAAGTTTCCTGATCCTTTCCTCTTTCAAATAAACACCCAATGACTGCAATCAAGAGTTCTGCTTTTTAAGCCTCTGACGCTGTTAACTCCATTTTCCGAATATTTCTTATATTTTTAGTAGAAATGAATTAAGATTATTATGAGTTTTCAGAGCATGACTGTTGACTTTTTCTTTTCTTGCTTTGTCTTTTCTATGTGTGTACCAATTTTGAAGGATGAAGGCAAGTTTCACAGCTAGTAATAACGAACACTTCTCTGGCTAGTGAGCATCAAATTTCTATAAAAAAATCAAAGAAAAGATGAAACCAAAAACAACAATAATCTGTAGAGAGCTTGTTCTAGGTACCCCATCAGTTGAATTTGCCAGTGTGTATGTGTGTGTGTGTGTGTGTGTGTGTGTGTGTCTAAACATCAGGGAAGTGAGCTGCTATTTCTCTCTACGATATTTTTTGAGACAGGGTCTTTTTCACTAAACAGGGCATTTTCCATTTGGGCTAAGCTGACTGACCAGAGAGCCCTCTGGTTCTCTCAGTCTCTGTGTCCCAATACTATATTTATAGGTATACCCAGCCCTGCCCTTGAGGATTCCAGTTCAGGTCCTCATACTCTCAGACCGAGTGAACTCATCCACAGAGCCATCTCCTCAGTCCCTGGGTTTGCATTTTAATCGTAGTAGCAAGGAAATCAGTTGAAAGGATTCTTTTTGGCCAGGAATCACTGAGTGTTTAACTTAGGCTGATTCCCAATCCATGCTTTTTTTGCCTCAGTCTCTTGAGAGCTAAGATTTCAGATAGGCGGCTCCACACTCAGTGAGAGGGCCTTTTGTACCTCTTTTTTCCTTACCTTATGGGAAGAAGAGGACTAAGGGGTCATGGGCTGTGTGTTTTATGGGAGTACTTCCCTCCAGAGATCATGCCATTTCTTTCCTATCTGGAATGAAGATAGCACATCTTTCCCGTGACACTCGGGGTTTTCTGGGGAGTCTCATGTGTGTACCCAGCCTGCAACTGACATGGCCCATTGCCCTTGATATCCGGCATTTCTGAGTGAAATTTTAATTTCTATTATTCACATTATTTTGAACTTTTTACATAATTGATGATTTTTATATTTTTCAGGGCTGCTGGATTTAAATTTGTGTAACTATGCTGAAAATCAGAGAATGGGAGAAAACAAGGTCCTCTGTGTAAGGGCCTCACTATCAGGGATGCCCTCCTCCCTTTGGAGTGAACAAACCACAGTAAAGATAAATATATCTTTATAGGGCGCCGGTGAGAGCTCTGGGTTGCCTGCTTCAACCTCCAGCAGCATCTGGGAACATCTTGGAATCCTCCTGTCAGAACCCACTTCTTAGTCATGACACAGTTATTCCTCAGTGATAGACCTGCTCCTAGAGGGGCTAGAGGTGTCTGCGATTGTTTTAACATCTTAATGTTGGAGGACAACACACCCCAATGAGCCTTTAACAGTCCCTCCAGCTGCTCAGACACCTTTATTCCTTACTGGCAAGCCAGTCCAGCTGGGGGATGATGTTTGTACAGGGTAGATTTTGGCATTTGGCAGTTTCTTGCTGTGAGGAAGAGCTCTTGGTCCTTGAGTTAAATTGATTCAGTCCTGACTGCTGTGATTTTCCTCTGATTGGGTCTCTCAAAGAAGAGTTGTACACCTATCCTCTGACAAACACTCAGGGGATTTGTTTAAGGATGCCCATGGCGTGATTTTCATGATGTGTTTTCTCATCCATGCATACAGCTCATGCCCTGCCCATGACAGGCCAGTTGTTCACACTGGCAGATGCTCTTCCTGCTTGCTCTTGAGAAATGAGGCTCCGAGTCAAATTTCATTGTGGAAATGAAGAACTCTAATTTCCATCTAATCTAACTGTACCGCATCACAGCAAGCAGCAAAAGGTGAGTGTGGTGAAGGCCACTGTAGGAAGGAGACTTTGAGTTTGGATGAAGACAGCATCATGCTTGTCAAGTGGGTGACACCTCAGCTCCTCTCTGTCTCTAGATCTGACTAGAGCGGAGTCTACCCATGGCAAAAATATTCTGGCCATCTTGCCAGTCTTCTCAAGGTGAATGATATAGTAGGTGCTGTCTACTTCCTTTTAGGAATTCAAGTAATCACTCTTCAGTATTAAGGAAGCTTTCCTCAATTGGAGAAGCAAGTCCACAGGAAAACTAGCGATGACTTTTGGTGCACAGAGAGTGGTTTGGTTAATTTCTTTCTCCACTCTGTTTTTCTCCTCTTGATGGCCAAAACTTCCACCTTTCCACAGTTATTCCTTGTTTGACCTTGTTCTGGTTAATCTCAGGGGCTCAGATAATATAGCTATTATGCAAACATGCTATATCTCAGCCCAGTTTTGAACTTGCTCACCCAACCCCCTGCCACCTCTTGACTCCAGAATGTTTATAGGTTCTGCAAAGATCTATGCTTTTACTGCAGCAGTTTCCTGAAATAAGTGTTAGCCCTTTATTTTGTTTATAACTGCTTTCTAATTGAAATAAAACTTTCAATGATATTTCGCTCTTGTAAGAATGACTATTAGCAAAAAGATTAAAAAAAATAAGAAAAGCTGATATGAATGTGGAAATTCTTTACACATTGCTAGTGGGGTTGTAATTAGTATAACAATTTCAGAAAACAGGTGGCTGCTTCCCTTCAAGCTAAAAATATATCTGCCATATGAGCTAGATATTCTACTTCTGCATGTATAAGCAATGAAAAGAAAGTAAACATGACAAACAGACACTAGCACATTCATGTCCCAAGAGCTAAGCTGTAGAAGCAGCCCTAGGTGCCTAGCAGAGGGCGAATGAGTAAAGAATGTGCTAGCTATACATTGTGAGGCATTAATCAACTGTAAAAATGAATTGTATCTTGCCATTTGAAACAAAATCAACAGACCTGGAGGACCTTAGGCTAAGGGAAATAATTCACTTGCAGAAACATAGACACTACATGTTCTATGTCATCATGTGGAATGCCAAACACAAAATTAATGTGAAATTGTGATTACTGGAAGTTGGGAAAGTAGCGTGACAGTGAAGGGGAGGGGAGAGGAGTTAAGGGAAGCTGGATAATGACTGCCCAAGTACAATTAGAGAGAGCTAATCACTTCTCATATTCTGTAACACCAGGAAGACCAGAGTGGACAAGAACTCATTATGTACTTTATAGGTAACTGCCAGACAGATGTTCAAAGTCTCCAAACACAAAAACTGTTAAAAGATATAAATATTAGTTACTGTAACTTGATCATGATATATTATATGCTTATATTAAATACTATACTGAACTTGGGCATGGTGGTACATGTTTTTAATCTTGGCACTGTGGAGACAGATGCAGTTTGAGGCCAGTGTGGTCTGCCGAGTGAGTTCCAGGATAGTCAGAGCTACACAAAGATACTCTGTCTTGAAAAACAACAACAAAGATCCTATAATGCATCTCATTATGTGTATGAATTTTATATTGTTTAATGAAAAAAATGTAACAAATTTTAAAATGCTTAATGAAAGAAATAATGCTGCATAATTCTATGAAATACAAAATTATGCTACATTTTAATTTGTGCACATTTTATAATTATCAAATTATGAAATCTAGCATATCCATTACCACAGACAGTTATCATTTCTTTGATGTGACAACATTCAGAATCATCTTTTCTGGTTATTTTGTTTCATTGACCTGTTAATGTGGTTTCACATCTCACTGTGTTTGGAACACTGGAACTTAGTTTTTCTGCTTGATTTTGTACCCGTTGACTGATCTCTGCCCATTCCCCTTTCTCCTTCTCTCCCTGGCCTTTGGTAACCACTATTCTATTGTACACACCCACGAGATCAGCATTTTCAGATTCTACAAGTGAGTGAAATCATGTGTTACTTGCATCTATGTGCTTGGCTTATTTCCTTAATGTATGTTCTCCAGTTTCATCCATGTGATGACAAATGACAGGATTCATTCATCCTTATGGCTTGAGCAGTATTCCATTGTGTATATTATATCATACCTCCATGCATCTGTTAACATGTACTCTGATTGATTCTATGTCTTTGCTATTGTGAATGATGACATGGTGAACATGGGAGGGTGAGCAGCTCTTCGAGACACTGATTTTATTTCCTTTGGATAAATCCCCAGTAGTGGGATTGTATCCAGCTACAGTTTGCAGATTCATTGGAACTACATCATTCTTGAGCTTCCCTAGCTCCTAGCATTGGAATCAGGCTGGGTAGAGCCACATGAGTCCTGCTTTATATGGGTCCTGCTACCTTGCCTTGCTTACACTTGCTCAGTGGGTTCCAGAGGCCAATAGGTTCTAGACCTGACTCTGCCAATCTCCTGTCACTGCAGGACAGTGTCTAGCATGTTCTCTGAGTGATTCTCTCTCATTTCTGCTGAAGGGTTTCTGTCCTTACCCTCCATGTTCATCTACATCACTATGAGAACTTCTACTGAGATTGATGTGTTAGCAAGGGCCCTGAAACAAGGTTGCATTCTATTCATACCAACCTTCAATCAGGTGAGAATGACTTTGACAGAAGTCATTTTGCTTTTTCTCGTTTGCTTCTTATTTGTATTTTCTGCACAGTGCTGGTCATGATTTATATGTGTACTGAGTGGCTTCTAAATTAAGTTCGGGTTCCTACACTGCATTGAGGATTCTGTGAGATCGTCTTTACCTTCTAGTACAGTACATAGTTCAGGTATAATTCATGGAAGAGCTTGAAAAATAAAGAAAAGTAAATGAATTGGCATGATTCTAAGGATTAAAAATAAAAGGGTGGCACTTCATTTCCATAAGTCCTAATATTTGTGACCACCCTTGATGGAACTGTCAAGCATGAACATGATCTAGGTTTTGAGCCTGGACGGCAGCTTTAGATTCTCACAGTGGAATTCATTATAAAGATTAAGCACATTGGGGCACTGCTCTTCTGGGCAGGGGACTCTTAGGGGACTCACCTAGGGTTGTACTGAGAAATAGCTCTCACTGTCATTTCATTCTGATGGCGTGCCAGCTTCCTCCAGCTATGAAGACCACTTCCAGAGTGTCTGAGGATAATTCTTAGGGGTGAGGAGAGGAAGACTGAGGGCAAAGCTCGAAGATGTAGCTGGAATCCAGGAGAAATAGACACTTGGCAACTGAGTCCCAGGATGGGCACTCACTTAGCAGGCAAAAGAAAGCACTGTGCTAAGAATGTCTCATATTGCAAGCTCAGGATATCAGCTTCCTGACAGGTTCACTGTCCCACCTAAAAATCTTGAAGTGATGGGACACAGGATTCAGAAAGAATGTATTTTATTTGCTTTGATGCTTCCTCAGCTGGACAGCTTGATTAGTGCCAAAGCAGCCAGGAAGACGAAGGAGCTCTCTAAAACAATATCAGAAAGGAGTCAGTGTGAGCCCAAGCCCTGCATCTTTGCGCATTGTTCACTATCTGGATGGCTTTCAGCAGTCTCTTCTGCACATTGGAGGAGAGACAGCACATCTGTTAAGTCTAAATCTCATGATTCCTATCTTTGTGACAGGCATCTTTCCAATCCTATTTTAAACACTGATAAACGCCCTGTATATATAAAAGGAATGCTTTAATTTTAGATGGACAAGTGTTACTAGGAAGGATGGACAGAAACTCAGCTTGATAGCCTCTGTTGCCTGCCTCTTCAGGACACCGACCGCAAGAGGACTATAAGCAGGAAGGACATTTATGATGAATGTATGTTTCTACTAGGAACTGCAGAAACGGTGCTCCATTGCCATCCCTCTGCTCATAAATCATCAGAGAGACACCCACAGCAACTGTTCCTGGCTCTGAAGATAAACATGCTCCGGGCTCCGATGTCTGAGACAAAAATAACGAAGCTCAAGCTCTCAGAAGCCTTGTTTCTAATAGTTCCGAACACGCTGCAGACATTAGCAGTTTTATGTGGAAAATCCCACAGTTCATGCTTAGGTCTTCTAAGCTCTCACCTGCAGTCTTTCCTGATGATAACCTCTGTCTATATGACCTCCAAAGGGGTCGCAGCAGGGTTCTGCTTGCTTTTGCACCATTGATATTTAGGACCATTTTTTGAGGGCCCAAATGCTGTGATAGCTCATATACGACATACAGTTTTACATTGCTGTTAATGTAAAAAGGGAATTAAAAATAATTGATATTATGATAGACTATTCTGATCAATTTTGGTGTTTATATGACTTCCTCCTAGAGACACAGTGTTTAAAACTTGGGGATAAGGGTCTGTGAGGTAGATCATCAGATAAGAACACTTGCTACCAAGTTTGTTAAAAGGTAGAAATAGTGACTGCCTGAGTATCTGGGTTCAAATCCCAGGATCCACATAGTAGAAGGAGAACTGATTCCTGTAGGAAGTCCTTTGGCCTCTGCATGTGTTCTCTCTCCCTCTCTCTCTGTCTCTCTCTGTCTCTCTCTGTCTCTCTCTCTCTCTCTCTCTCTCTCTCTCTCTCACACACACACACACACAGAGAGAGAGAGAGAGAGAGAGAGAGAGAGAGAGAGAGAGAGAGAAAGACCTTGGAGACATGTCCTGTGGTGAATTGGATTCAAGTCTTAGGTCTGATTAAGTCTTAGCTGAAGTAACGTGGGCAAATTCTTTAGTAATAATAATCAAATGAAATAAGTGCTGTACAGCTATACATGTGAGCATCTCACTGCAATGACAAAATGATATTTTGCCGTAAGATATGACAATCATTTCAGGTCAGGCCCTGCTTCCAGAGCACAGGACCAGTGTAGAGAGAGAGAGACTTTGTTGTTTTTGGAAATGCTGAGGAGGAGTTACCCTTCCCAAAAGAACCAACAGTCAGCCACTGATTTGAGTTCACAGATCACCTGATTGCTTCTAGATAAGCAACTGCTGTGGGCTATGTAACTCAGAGTCCATGAAATCATGCTGCTGTGATTTTGGTAAGATTTGGTGCCTTGATTGTGTTGTAAGAGCTTCAAGTGCTAGGAGCTTGGGATCCATTATGGTGAGATAGAGATGTGGGGTCTTTAAGAGGTAGCAGACAGACCTGGAAGAGAGTAAAGGAAACTGGCCAGAGAAGGAAGGAGCCTAGATGAAGATAAGACTAGGAAGAGTCGAATTTCAGCATGAGGTTTAATCTAATTTCTGTTGCGAGAACAAAATACTCAAGCTGAGTGCTTTTTTAAAAGAAACAAGTTAATTTGAGTCATAGTTCTAGAGATTTAAGAGAATTGATGGAGGGATTATATGAGCAAGGCGGCGGGGGGTGGGTCAAGATCATGATGGGAAAATCCACAGAGACAGCTGACCTGAGCTTGTAGGAGCTCACAGAATCCGACAGCTGGGCAACCTGCATGGGACCAAGGTAGGCCTGTATGTGGGTGACAGTTGTGTGGCTTGGTCCATCTGAGGAGCCCCTAGCAGTAAGACCAGGATCTATCCTTGGTGCATGAGGGGCTTTTTGAAGCCCATTCCCAATGGTGTAATGCCTTGCTCAGCCTTGATGCAGTGGGGAGGGGCTTGGTCCTGCCTCAACTTAGTGTGCCAGGTTTTGTTGACTCTCATGGGAGACCTTAGTCTTTCTGAATGGGGATAGGTTGAGAGGTAGGTGGGGGAGGGAGTGGGAAGAGAGGAGGGAGGTGGAGAAATTGTGTTTGGTATATAAAAGTTAAATAAAAAGAGAGAGTGGTGTTGGTTACAGTGAGGACTTTCCTGGCTCCACCACACAGTAGCAGAAGGCATTGTGACTTGAGTGTGTGTGTGTGTGTGTGTGTAAGAGGAGGGGAAGGGCATGGATACATGGTGAGACAGGAAGCCATTTTTCTATTTTATCACAATTCAGTCTTGTGAGAACTAACTCACTCAACAATACCAGCAATGAACTTGACAGAGGCAGAGTCCGTAGAAATCTAAACACCCTCCCCTAGGTCCCTCCTCTACAAAGCACCACACCTCCCAACACTATAACAAATCCCAATCTCCCATAACTTGAACAAAACAATAGCCAAACCTTAGTAACATGGCCTACAGGGTGTTTTGGGCTGTGTGTTATGAATGCCACCACAGCTGTTAATCTAGAAACAAGAAGCTGAGCTGTTAACCCCCAAATAATTCACTGACTTAGGGTCACTTTTGGAAGGGTAAATTTCCAGAATTTCTAGTCTAAAGGGTTTCGCTTTAGGCCAGGTAACCTTTTGGTGAAGGTGTTCTCATCAGCTGGACTCTGGATGCTGAAGCCTGAAGAAGCACCTCTAGCAGCATTTGTTAGCTTAAGAATGAGCAACAGAAACAAAAAAATTATTTGTCCTAGGAGCTGAGATAATCACAGGTCCAAAGTTAAGCAGATGTATTATCAAGAAATACATTAGCAGCATTTTCCAAATGTACTTCCAGTTGAGTTAACAGCTGATGAAAACAAATTTTCTAGAGTTACTTGGAGGTAAATAAAAGTGCTTTGCTATGCATCTGGATCATGCTCTAGAATTTATTTAATACTTTCATAACTTATTTATTGTGAAAGCAGAACGTATCATCATACGTCTTTATTTTGGGCAACAGGAGTGCAAGAGAACTAAAGCGAGATTGCTCAGAGTTTGAAAACAAATGGGTTATAATACACAGTTCCCCTGTTGGCTTCTTCACCTGGATATATCCCTCCCTAATTTCGAAATATGATGTTTCTCAACTCACTTATATAAAGTCGTCCCCAGCTGCCTGGCTGGGCTTAGCCATATTCTTACTGAATAAGCTGATGGTGCAGTTTTCAAGGTGAGAAGTTTCAGTTTTGCTACTGAGCAGACAAACACCATTGAGAGAGACCCAGAGTATCTCTCTAGCTGGAAGTTCTTCATAGCCTGGTTCAGGAGTCCTTGTTAAAGTCCTCAGAGCCAAGTATGACACTAAATGAGAGTCAGCAGAAGCCTGCAGCATCTCCTAGGAGCCCACATCACTCCAGGGCCAGATGCAGCTCCTGTTTTTTTTTTTTTTTTCTTTCTTCTGGTCAATCTTCACATTCTGTTAAGGTTTCTAATCCCCACTCCCACTTCTCTTTTAAGTGTTCACTGTCACCCAACACTTCTTCCGAAGAGTTCTCAAATATGTCCTCAACCACAATGGAACCCACCAGTTATGTTTGCTTATTTATTTATTTATTTATTTATTTATTTATTTATTTATTTATTTTTTGTTGCAGTGACAGAAAATCCAACACAAGCAACATAAAGAAGAGAAGATTTATTTTAGTTCCCAATTTCAGAGGGTTCAAGCCATGCTTGCTTGACTGTACGATGAAAGCATCCTGGCAGCGGGATTATGCCAAACAAGAGGCAGAGAGAGAGGGCAGGGGAGCCAGGACTCAAACCCACTCTCAGAGTCCTACTTCCTCTAGCTAGGCCCTACCACCTCATGTTTCCACAACATCCCAGAACAGCAACACCAGCTGGGTCCAAACATCCAAAATACAAAGCGGTTGTGTCATTTCATTTCAATCATATGTTGGACTCCAGGGCCTCTGAGCCTCACTACTCACAGTGTGGTCCTCAGACCAGTGGCATTGGCAACACCAAGGACAAGTAGAATCTTATCTACATCCAAGGCTGACACGAATCTCCACATTTGAAGCAGAATCCCAAGTGGATCATATGTACCCCAAATCTTACAAGCACAGCTGTGGTGGTTCAAATTAGAACTGTCCCCACAAACTCAGGTGTTTGAACACTTGGTCCCCTATTGATGGTGCCATTTGGGGAGGCTATGGAATTTTTAGATGTTGTATCCTTGCTGAGCAAAGAAGGTCACTGGGGACAGGCCTTCAGACTTCATAGTCTCAGCATACTTCCGGTCCACTCTCACTGCTTCTTAGAGGTTAAGGTGTGGTCTCTCAACTCCATGCTCTAGCACTTTCTACTGTGATTCTTCTGCCGTGTGGAACCGTAAGGTAATTTAAACCCTTTCTTTCACAAGTCACTTTTGACCATGGTGGGTTTTTTCACTTGGTTAATCATTTTTTTAAAAAATTAAATTCTTTTGTTTATTATTTATTCTGTGTATCTGTCACATCATGCCTCCCAATCCCACCCATCTCCCTCCCCAACCCAAATAAAACAATAAAATTTAAGAGGAAAAGAAAAAAGGGGAAAAAGGGAAAAATCTTGTCGTTGAAGCCTCAGTGTGACACAATGAGTCATGCAGTAAACCCCTTTATCCATATATTTTTACAAGAAGGCATTTATCACAAAGAATCATTGATCTGGTTTGAGGCCCCTGGTCTCTACTGTATCACTGATATGCTGGGCCCTCACTGGGATTCTTGCTGGACATCCCATTGCTGCCCTGTGTCATGGAGATCCTGCAGCCCTGGGTACACAGTACTGACCCTCTGTCCCCCTGTGCTTCAACAGATCACAGATGGGGTGTGTTGCTGGATCCTAACAGCTCCCTTGGGGGAGGGGGGCAAAAAGGCACAGGGTCAACTGGGAGTCAGGTAAAAGGCAAACAGCAGACTTGTTTCTTTAGCAATGGGGAGAGTCTTATATACCCCCTCCCAGCACACAGGCTGTGTCCTGATTGATCCAGTGATGTTGCATGGTTGCTCCTCATTGGCTAGGCATGATCAGGACCTCTGATAGATCCTGTTGCTAGGCCAACAGAATCTCAACAGGCAGACTCAAGGTTGGTTCATTGCTCAGTCTCCTAGGACCTATCTTCCTACAGGGGTGGATGTTGAGGTGGGCTAACACCTAACTCTGGTTCTGGGCCTGAGTAGTTGCAGGGTCGGCCTGCCAGTTCTCCCATGTCTTTGCCACTAGGGTAAGCTCTCCAGCATTGCACTGGCTAGTTTTCCCCTTGCGGTGAAGAGCAAAGGAGCAGGGCCGGGTTTCTAGTTTTCAACTCCCCATGGTAGGTTCTCTCACACCTGCACCTTCAGGGTCAGCTCTACTGCCGCCCAGGAGAGGTGTAGGGGCCACTCTCTTGAGTGCTGCAGCTTATAAGGGGCAGGGGCAGCTCTATGGCTCTTATGACCTCAGGGCCAGCTCTCTCACCAGTTTCAGGCATTGATGAGCGTGTGGCATTTCTCCCTAGCCCATGCTGCCATAGGACAGATGAGTAGTGGGCACAGCTCTCCCACACTCGAAACCTTGGGATTGGCTCACCCACCCCTCTGCCAAAAGGGTTGACATTATTGGACTGCCCAGGAAGATGCAGTGGTCATTGGGTTTTATTTTATTATAATGAAAAGTAACTAATACAACTACCCTATGGCACAGATTTTCCATTTTATTTGTTAATTAACTCATCTGACCATGAGGCACTTTCTCCAAGTCGATTCTAAGGATGGAAAGTACATTTGTAAGGTGCATAAAAGCAGGTGTTTCTTGGCAGAGGCTTATCCCTTTTGCTGCATGAGGAGGTCCCTGTAGGTTCTCATTAGCAACCTTCATGTTTTAAAAGAACTTAGATGTATTTCCTTGAGGTTCTTAAAGGACCCAAGAGGGGCCATTCTATCAGAGTCTTAATGGCAGACGGACAATGATACCTGAGAATCCTCTGCTTCAGTATTGATCGTTGGAACCATAAACAAAAACTTTTATGCTTGACTTTCTCTCTCTGAGGCCAGCCTTGCCTAGGATGAGGTATAACTGGGCATAGTGATTAACACATAATTCCAGTGCCTCCAGAGGCTAGGGCAGAAGGAACTCCTGGAAGTTCAAGGTCTTAGTGTGTTATGGCACTTTCCTACTTAGTTGTCATTGCCAACTTGACACAAACTAGATTTGCCTCTGAAGATAGAAGTTCTTTTGAGCAATTGCTTGAATAAGCTTGGTCTGTGGCCACATCTGTGAAGAATTACATTGACTGATAATTGATGTGGGAGAGCTCAGACCACTGTGGGTGGCACCATCCCTAGGCAGGTAGGCCAGGGATATGTAAGAAAGCTAGCTGAGTATGAGACAAGAGTCAAGTCAGAGAGTGAGCCAGTGAGTAATATTCCTCTATAGTTCCCATTGGAGTTCCTGCTCTGACTTGCTTCCATGATGGACTGCCATCTGGAATTGAAGGTGCAATAAACATTTTCCCCTCCAAGCTACTTTTGGTCCAGGTATTTATTACAGCAACAGAGAATAAAACTAGACCACACACTAAATACAGTTTTAGTATGGTGGTCTCCTGGGAGTAGAAGACCACTAGCGTGAACCAGCTGCTGGTCATTCATGGGATCCCATTTATGAATAGCTGCTCTTGTCCAGCCTGAGGTATCTGAAATATACTGAAACAAATGCCAAATTAAACAAATACAGGATATAACAGAGCCAGATAAGCCCCTCCATCCACCAAGAAGCTCTGTTTCTGAGACGACGAGACGCTGGACCTGCGTGTGACATCCTTTCTGTGAGGAATATAATTACCCTTCAGATGTGTCTGACACTTTGTCATAAGCATTACAGGTTTCCTTTTACTCAATCCTCACTGCCCTGAACGAAACAAATTCCATTGTTCTCTCCTTTATCAGAAAGCACAGAGAAGCTTGGAGAAAACAGGTCACCTGTTCAGTGTGCGCCACAGGCCTTCAAACTTCAGCCCTACTCCTCAGCACGTACGCCCTCTGTCCCCTTTCCCAGCCCCTTCCTATTAGTTCCCTCTGTTCCCTAGGCAGTTTATACTCCATTTTCAGTGTCGCCTATGCACCCATGATTCCAAAGGTCTATACAAAATCCAGGAAAAAGAAATGAAGACAACATGCTGTTTATCTTCCTGAGACTGACTTAATTTGCTTAGTATGATTATCTTTAGCTGCTTGCATATTTCTGAAAAAGATATAAGTCTGTGCCTTAAGGCTGAAGAATATTGGATTTTATATCGACACACCACCTTTTCCAAAAGCTATTCTTCTAACTTAGAGCACCTAGATCCTGTCTATAACTGAGCCACTGTGAAGGGTGCTGTGATAAACATTGTGTGCAAGTGTCTCCGCGGTTTGTTGATCTGGAATTCTTTTGTCAATGTCTAGGAGTGGTACAGCTGGGACACATGCTAGGCCTAGTAGCTTTTGGAGAAATTTCTGTAGCAGTTGGATTAGTTCACCTTCCCACTAGTGGTGTGTAAGTAAAAATGTTCTCTTTTGCTGCATCCTTTCAGCATCTCTTTGTTCCTAATGACTGACATTCTGATTAGAGTGAGGTAGAAGCTCTATTTGGTTTGTTTTGCATGCCTCTGATGGCTAGAGAGGTTGAACATTTTTCTTTTTTTCTTATTTATTGCTTTATAAAGAATACCATTCAAAATTTCCACTTCCTCCCCTTCTCCCATCTCCCTCCCCCACTCCCCCACCTACCCTTCCTTCCTCTCCCTCCAGTCCCAAGAGAGGGCAGGGCACCCTGCCCTGTGGGAAGTCCAAGGCCCTCCCCCTTCCATCCAGGCTTAGGAAGGTGTGCATCCAAATAGACTAGGATCCCCAAAAGCCAGCACCTGCAGCAGAGACAAATCCCAGCGCCACTATCATTAGCCCCTCAGTCGGCTCCAACTGTCAGCCACATTCAGAGTCCAGTTTGATCACATGCTCCTTCAGTCCCAGTCCAGCTGGCTTTGGTGAGCTCCCATTAGATCAGGCACACTATCTCAGTGGGTGGACCAACCCCTTATCCATTTCCTGGTCACTTGTATTTAATGGTTCTCATTTAGATTTCTGAGTTCTTTACATAGTCCATATTAGTTCTCAGTGTCAGGAATCTTTAAAGTTCCCTTGGTAATTCTAGTTGGCTACCACAGTGAAAATCACCAGTGCATGCAGATTTGTCTTTCACTCTATCCCAAATGAGTGAGGCCGATGTGGTACTAATGGATAACCCCTTTGATACTGTCCTATGAATTCTTGATGGACTTTTATAATGTTCCTGACCAGGAAATTCTGAATTTGAGGGTATTGTTCAAGCTAAACTGGCAGGCAGGGTACTGGAAGAAAGCTGAAAACTCAAGAGGATATCCTGTAGGGAGGAGTCACATTGATGGGACACATGAGCCAAAGTAGATCTAGATTCACATCGGTGTAAAGGGCAGGGCCTGGCCACATTGAATAATGTTCTGGGGCTAGAGCCTGGAGACTGGAAAAATCAAGGTCAATTCCTTTACATGACCATCAGGCTCTGAGCTGTAGTTTTCAAGGTGGTTCACATATGCCTCCCATCTGGGCCACTTATGTTCCAGGAAGCTGCACAGCTGACTCATATCCACTTCACTCTGATTCTCTTTCTTCCCAAGCCATGTCTCCTCTGATATCTTGTCAGTAAGGAACTTGCCCAGGAGCTCTTGTATCTCTGGTTGTGGTTCATCCCTTTGTTGGTGAATGTAGTCGCATTAGCCACCAATCATATCTGATTTTGCTCAGCCATGCCCAAAGAGGTATTTTGACTTTCTCAGGCATGAGTTTATCAAATAGTTAACATTTAAAATTCAAAGAAGTAATAAAACAGCCAAAGAGAGCTGCCAAAAACCATGAGTATTCTAGTTTTAAGACCAGAATGAAAATCCCTTATGATGAGCATTGGAAAGTGTTCAAATTAATTTTTGGCATTAAAAAATATTTTCAGCCCTAGTTAGTGCAGCTTAGGGCAGGATTCCATTTTGTTACCCGTGACACAGAGGTGTGAGGGAGGCTGCTGCTTCCTGGCACGGTTATGGCAAGCTCAGGGTGTGGTGTGACTGTTGGTAGCTCGGATGAGAAGTAGATGTGGGTGCTATCTGGGGTGCAGATGCTTTCTGAGCAAATATATACGTGACAAGTAAAGGCTTGGAAGACAGTATGCCAGCTTTCTTTATTTGTTCTGGAGTAATTTGGTTCATTCAGTGGGATGTGTGAGTGTGAGGCATTTTCTTCACCAGATGGCTCCAGTAGCTTCAATGGGTGTTTTCTACTCCAATCTGTGCACAGTTGGATGTGGCTGGAAGCGGATGGTATCACTGGCTCTGCTCTTGTAGGACCCCCAATAGTTATTCCCCTGATTCATCTTTGAACTCACTTGTAGCAGCAGAACTCCTCTCAAGCAAAGAAGAGAAGCCCCTCTCTCATACACCTGCACCACAGTGTGCCACTGCCTGGGGGATTATCCAGCATTGTGGCAGGCTGCTCAGTTCCCTATAGGGCATGCTAGGAGTGCCATTGGTTTAATACCTTAAGGGCAACCTCAAGCAGTGCAAAATGAGTCATTGGGAAATATCCCAGCTTCTCTGCCCTCCAGAAATAAAATTCGAAGGGCCTCGCAGAAGGTTCCCAGTGGGTTGGTCCTTAGTTATCTTCACTGTGACTCATGCCATCTTGTCTCCTTGGCTTTTAAGTCTCACCTTCCCTTCACATTGCCTTCGGCATTGTCTGCCTTTCTAGGAGCTCTCCAAATAAACTACGCACTCGAAACCCTTCTTCTCATTCATTTTTGAAGAAAATCTAGAGCAAGATAAAACTGGACTGGAGCTGAAAAGCAGAAGGTTGGTCAACCATGCGGTGAGGGCCACTTGGAAACAATGCATGCTAAGGTACCAGTCCATGTCAGGTTCTGTAATGTCATTGTTTTATGGGTGAAAAGAGGTAAACCTGGTTAAAAACATTTCTTGCTATCCTAGAACCCAGAGGAAGGAAGGAGAGAGAGAGAGAGAAAGAAGGAAAGAAGGAAGGAAAGAAGGAAGAACTATAGTACCACTGGAGTTAGAGCAAATGAGAATTTTCACAAAGGACTCAGTCGAGCATTGGAAAAGGCTAGTCATTGCATGGGGATTTCTAGAAAGAGTTAGTGTAATAATATGGCACATTTACTGAGCTCTTAACAGGGTCAGAAGCAACAATTCTCTGACTCAATACAAAATATTCATGTTGGTGCTAGAATTGAGGCAACTTCCAGGAAAGGGTTCTTAGAGAATGAAGGGCTCTCGATGGGTTCAGTCTAGAGGCAGCCATTGCGAATCCACGGTGGTGGGTTTTAGATAAATCACCAACTGTGATCACATTAGGTCTTTGATCACCTTTTAAAGAACAGGTGGGCTCTTGGAGCTCTACTCTAAATATGCCGTGTGGGGCATTAACTGCATCGGAGTGTGCCTATTGATGGCTTTCCCACATGAAGCTCAAGTCAAGAAAGACTGATGCACATCGCAGCTCATCACAAAACAGCAAAAGTCGGTCAAACTCTAAAAAAAGAAAAGCAGAAACTGGGATTTGACATGACCCCTAAGCTTTCAATTCACCATGGTTTCTAGAGCTCAAGATGGTTGACTGTCCCACCTGCTCTGTTGTGGAAGAGGGAGGTTTTACATGGAAAAATATGACTATTCAATTCTTAGATATTATTTTACATATAGTTTATAAACATCTTAGTAATATATCCATAATGCTTTTGAAGATTTATTTGTTTATATTTTATGTGTATGGGTATTTTGCTTGCATATATGTCTGTATATTCTGTGGGTGCCTGGTGCTCTTGGAGGTCAGAAGAGGGCACTGGATCCTCTGGGACTGCAGTTACAAATAGCTGAGAGTCACACGTGAGTGCTGGGAATTAAACCTGAGTCCTCTGCAAGAGCAGTAATTCTCTTAACTGTTGACCATCTCTCCAGTCCCAACACATATTATAACACATTATTAACACTAAGATGCACCTATTCTTGCTACAGTTTTTACTAAAATGATCCAAATGCATATTGTTCCCAAACATTCAATTGCTCAGTAATTTATATAAATGGAATGCACATAAATCATAAGCATGTAGCTTGAGGAATTATCATTTAAAAGTTGCATCTATGAAATCAGTTCCAGAATCACTACATTTGTCACATTGCAGAATGTACTATATTGCAAAGAGAGAGTTATGTATCTAAGGTCTGACAAAACAGCTTCCTACTGGACAAGTATGATGACATGTCTTGTGTGCCCTAAGTTTATAAGTTCTGGACTTTCCAATGCAGCTCTATTGGTTTTCTTTTTAAAAGTGAGTATTAAATTTGTGGTTAAACACAAATGGCTAAATATGACAAATTTTTTCCACCAACAATCCTTTTGGTTTCTAGAAAGTGGGTCACTATGGTTTCCAAGAACAGAAATTAATTTTTTGTATAAATGGAATTAGGCAGAAACTATTTTACTGTGTGTGTGTATGTATGTATAGGTATATATGTATGTATGTATGTAAGTATCCCTGTGGTACACACGCCTGTGTGTGGCTGTGGAGACCATAGGTTGATGCTGCATGTATCCCTCTTTAATACCCTCACTTCATTTGGGGAACATTTCACTCACTGAATTTGAAATTCACCAATTGGTCAGTGGGCTGCTGAGATGCTTCAGCTCTGCTGGATTATAGGTGTGTGACACCATTTATGTAAGAGCTGGGAATCCGAACTTAGATCCTCATGCTTGCACAGCTAGCACTTTAACCACCATTTAACCATGTTCTAAGCCACCAACATTTCATACTTTCCAATTAATAAAACACATTTAATGTCCCAGATTCTACCGATTCCCAACAGTGCTTCCCTCCATACCCTGGAACCACAAGATGAATGAAGATAAGCATAGAACTATTTCTTAGTGTGCAGTGTTGGGGCCTGCATTTTAGAGGAGACCACTTTAAAACCCACCAATGTGATTCTCTAGTGAGATCAACAAGTACTTCCTGTGTGGAGTCCAGGCCCATGGGACCATCAAGGCACCCGTATTACAACTGGGGATCTGTTTGTCAGAACAGCATTCCAGCCCATCTGACCTAGATAAGGAGATTTTCCCATGGACCCAGGAACATGGAACAGAAGCGACTGGTGTTTTAAAAGGCCATTGAGTTTAGGGAGGTTTGTGTCCTAATAACTACTGATAGATACAGTCACTGTGATGATAAGAGAAAAGGTAGATGCTGAAGGGGAGTTGGCAGCCATGGTTGCAGAAGACTTAGGACTTCCCAGACCTCAGTCCCTTGAACCAGCATACTTACATGGGAGGTGGGGGAGTGGCAGGAAGCTGGTTTTGTGAATTTCAACATTGTCTGATATACCCATTTGAAGGATGGAAAAACTGAAACTTGGTGAAGTCAAATAATGTATCCAAGATCAAATAATATTTCTATATTTCATTTGATCCCAAACCTGGGTTTTTTTCTTTCAACTTGCATCTTAATTTTACCTTTCAGCCCTTTATCCTCTTTCTTGAGGATATTCAGTCCATCTATTGAATGGGTTCATTGCAGTTGACTGCTTCAAAGGGGCTGAGGACCAGTACAAGTCCCTGGCTCACCTGATTTTTCTCTACTACCTAATCAGAAGAATTATGAGGACTATCTTTACGCTGTATGTGGTAGCTCAGGAAGTCCCTTTTATAAGCCTTTCTTCTTTGATCTCGTCAGTATACTTGTGTGAGATTGTTGTTTTCTCACCACACTGAAGTGAAAGCTGACACTTGAAATAGATCCCCACTAGTAAGGTCTACATATAGAACGGAGACTCATTCATGCTTTTCAAGGAAAACTTTAGGCCTCTTTCCACTAAAAACAAACAAAAATGGAAAGAAACTATTGATAAAAGGAGAGCTTTGAGAAGTTCTGGGAAGCTGTCCAAAATGTTCCATGTGGTGAGTATAGGTGGATTATTTAGTTCTTTGCAAGGTTTTCGAGATAGATATCTGTGAACTGGAAGGATCTGCTCTGTTGTAAAAGTATTTTAGAAAAAGCCTTTATAACTGGTAATACAAGTTTAGATGAAAGAAAGGTCACAAAAATCAAGCCCCAGGGAAGACTCCTTGACCAAAGGGGACTTCAGATGCTCCGTACAAAGGAGCCACATCTTCTCAGAGAAATCCCAGAGTTGTCAACAGGTGAGACACGGAGGGAGAAGCAGAAGTTGTTGGCAAGTGTCCCAGAGACTGCAAGGGGCATGGGGATGGAGAAGGGGTCTCTGCTTGGGCTGTGGCAGCTCTGCTGAGTGCCAGTGTGAGGATGGATAGACTGTAGTAGGCACACATGCTTTGAGATTCCTTTTTCCTTTCTCCCCTTTACCCTCTTCTCCGTTTCCATCCCTCTCCCCTGTAGCAAGAACAGACACTGGGAATTTCTTTCCCTTACCCTCTCTTCTCTTCTCACAAAAGGTTGAACATATATCCCAAGTGGGCTTCAAGATTCCTATGTAGTCAAGAATGACCTAGAACTGATTCTTTAGCCTCTATCTCCAGAGAAAGTGTTAACCTGTTAACCCCCTCCACAACTCCTTCAAGATCTGTATGTTCTCTCTCTCTCTCTCTCTCTCTCTCTCTCTCTCTCTCTCTCTCTCTCTCTCTCTCTCTCTCTCCCTCCCTCCCTCCCCCATCCCAATGAGTCCAATTTGTGTTACCCAAATACTCTTGGATGTCAGACCTGCCTTCAGGAGTGGTTTACCTACCGATCAGTGGCCATGTCTCCTTACTCAAAGCTATTAAATGTCAATAGCTCCCCAGCTAGTGATGGAACTTTATGTCCCCCTGTCCTTTTCCATGCTTGGATTTTGTCTGGCCTGAGCCTGCATAACTCGTGTATGTTGTCACAGTTTATACGTGCATCTTCTTTGTTGTGTCTGGAAAGGACTGTTTTCCTTGCATAATGCACCTCCTCTACCTCCTTCAATCCTTTGGCCCCTCTTCAGTGAAGATCTGTGAACTTTGGTGTGTGTGTGGTGTTGTGGTGTGTGTGTGTGTATGCATGAGAGAGAGAGAGAGAGAGAGAGAGAGAGAGAGAGAGAGAGAGAGAGAGAGAGAGAGAGATCCAATTTAGGGCTGAACAGTCTACAGTCTTTTATCCTCTTCACGGCACTCAGTTGTGTGTTAATTTTTACCTACTGCAAGACGACTCTTCTCTGAGGAGGGCTGAAAGATGCACAAATGTATGGGCCTAGTAATACATCATTAGGACACTTGGGTTCACTTTCCAGGAGCACAAAGGTCTCAGCTTTCCTGACTTTCTTCACTCCCTTCTTCCTCTCATCTGTCTCCTTCTCGGTCTCTCTGTGATTCCCTTTCCTCCATTTAACCAAACTCTGATCCTCAGCTGATTTGAATTGCTACACTTTATTATCAGAGTGTAAACCAGTGCAATAAAGGAAAACTCAGATCAACCATTAGCTGCAGATACTATGGAAAATGAGCAAATTAGGTTCATAAATATGATGAATTAATAATTAATGTGCTTAACAAACCTCCATCTGCCTCTTATATGAAGCCTTAGATGTCCCATAAAACGAGTGAGTGATTTTTATCAACAAAGCTTACTTATTGAATTACATTCACAATGTTTCCACACACCATAGAACACATCTTACAGAGGAAAGAACAACAGCACAGCCAGGGGGTATAAACACTGAGAAGGAGGCATCATAAAGACCTTTGGAAGAACGTGCAAAGGCTCAGCAGCCTGCCAATCAGCCTCAGCAAGAAGATCAGCAAGAAGAGCAGAAGGTTTGATTTTAAAAAAAATGAGTGAAGGTGATCATAAACCCAATGAACCATGGTGATTAATCCTACCCTGGCCTTTAAGACAAAATATTTCAGGCCTGGAGAAATGGCTGAGCAGTTAAGAGACCTGGATGTTCTTCCAAGCACCCTGGTTCAATTCCCAGGACCTACCAGGGCACCTGGCTAGTGTCTGTAACTCCAGATCCAGGGGATCCCGTGCCCTCTTCTGGCCTCTGTGGGCACCAGTTATGATCTGGTTTGTACATAGACATACATGCAGGCAAAGCACCCTTATGAATAAAATAATAAATAAATAAAAATTAAGAGAGTAAACCTCCACAAGCCAATCTATAACATGGAGTTTATCATGTGATTTTCTTCTGGAAATGTTTATTTAGTTTGTGCTAACTGAAGTGGGCTGATCAAAATCCAGAGCCCTCGAGCAAAGTCTGATACAGACTTTGAAACCTTTGCCATGTGAAGTATTGCCATGAGGTAAAATGATGGAATCATCAGAAGGAAGACCTGCAAAAACCTGGTGGGGAGAAAAAGGATGGAAATGAAGACAAGGGAAACACAACCTAATCAAGACAATTTCTCATCGAGACTTATTTCCCAAGTGATTCTAGATTGTGTAAGATTGAGAAATAATCAAATCCTCTCTCCAACACTGCTCTAGAGATTTCATGTACCATGGCTGCGGAAGAAAAGCAACAGATACAAAATAGAAAAAGCAGCAAAGGATATTGCCAATGAAAAAAGCAATGGGAGTGTCTTGTTCACAGGCTCATCCTATGTACCTCTAAGGTGAAAATTTTAAGAAATCAATACATGCATAAAATGCTCTGGAATTGATGCATGCGGTTAGCTTGCAGAATGCAAGATCAATATACAAATCTCAACTATACTAGCCATGAGTAATCACAAAAGAGATTATGTAAGAAATTCTATTTATAATAGTAACAAGAAATATAGCAATATAAGAATGCAGGCAATATAACATAGGAAGGATTTGTACATTAACATTAAAATACAGCTAAGAAAAAAAAGCAACAGTTCTAAGTGTAAATACCTTGTATGTCCTTGCATAGGGTAACTCAATATTGTCAAGACAGAAATTCTCATCAATTTGGCTAATACATTCAATGCTATTACTTCCCCAACTCTGCTAGTTGAAAGATGACAGACATGGAAACCCATGTTCTATAGGATTTCATTCATATGTTCACCACCAAAGGGACGTCAGTGGCGGCCTGTGGCCTGGAGCAGAAAAGGAGTTTAGCTGAAAATGGTCATGAGAAATCTTTTCATGATGATTACGATGCTCTAAAACCTATATTATGGTGACAGTTACACAACTCTATGTATTGAAATCATAAAGTTGTATTTTTATCAATGATTACTTAATTGTATGTCAATTATAGCTTTATAAATCTGTAAAAAGAAAAGGATATATGATGCATGTGGAAAATAATAGTATCCTTGAAATATAAATGTAGATAACACAACATAAACACCTGAGAGAGAGAGAGAATCAACAAAGAAAGCACAGAAGAAAAAATATAAAATAAATAGGAAATGAGAAAACATTCTCAACTTTACAATAATTTCAGAAAAATAGCTACAGCAACTGAGTATCCAGAGGTTGGTAGAATATGAGGGAGTATTGAAGTTGGTGGATGAATGGATGCCCATTCTCATTGCCAGTGGGCTGTACGTGTGTTTAAAAACACAAGCTACACACAAAGAGATTATACAATTATATTTACACTTTTTTTTTTTTTTTAAAAAAAAGAGGGTAGGGACATTTTGTGCTGCTATGGATTGGATATAGTTTTTTTTTTTCTCTCCAAAGATTCCTTTGCTAAAATCTTGGTTCTTCTGCATGATAGCATTGAAAAGTGGTGGAACTTTTGAGAGATGGAGAACGGTGGAGAGATTGATGTTAGTCTCCTGGAATGGGTTAGAGCTTGCAGGGATGAATCAGTTCCCACCAAAGCAAGTTTGATATATAAGAATAAGTCTTGGCCTTCCCTTCTCTTGCTGGGTAAACTCTGTCCTGTTTTTTGTTTGTTTGGTTGGTTTTGTTTTTTTGTTTTTGCTAGGACACCGCACACTATTAAGATACAAGGAAGAGTTCAGTTAATGACAGGGCCATGCAGTTTTGACTATCAAGCTGTGAGAATTGTGAGCCAAACAAATAATTGTTCATCAAAGTACTAGCTAGCCTCAGGTGTTTTAGGATAGCTACACAAAAATCACAAAATGAACTAAGACAGGAAGGAAGTGACACCAACAGATTACTGGAAGGATGCTGTCACGTAGTGTCCCTTTCTCATCACAGATTTCAAACAGAGGTCACACTCCAGGTGTCCACTATCCTCTATGACTTGAATCTTTGGACCAAAGCTAATGTGGCAGAGCCCCAGGTCATGGAATTCCAATGGCAGAATTGTGCTCTGACTTTCATGATAGATTAGGATAGTCCTTTCTTCCAAAGTTGGTGAGCAATGGGGGTAAAACGACAGAGAGGATGAAAAAATCACCAGTTAACCAGTCTTGCTAAATTCTCTCTTCAAAACTCAGTTTGCAAGCAACAGAGCATTCAGTCAGGAGGCACAGTGCACACACTGACTCCCTCAGGGTGTGTCCAAGGTCCCAAGGCAAAGGTGTTATTTGTGATTGTGTATTGTTCTATTCATTACAAGAATGGCATTAAAAAACCACTGTGAATTACTTTTGTTCAAAATAATCTAATAAAGAAATTAAGAAACAATGCAATTAAAAGATTGCATTCATAAGAGAAACAAAATTGCTAAAGTTATGAGCAATCCACAAATGCTCTGTGCACAGAATCACTCAGCTTTGCTGGGTAACATCCAAGAAGGCCTGAAGAAAAAAATAAAGTTGTTCATTTTGTTTGTGGGTAAAACACTTAATGTTTTCAAAAAGTAATTTCCCCCAAAATAGTTTATGAAATAATTGCATTCTCAACCAGTGCATCACAGTAATTATTGTGAACTTTGGCAAAAGAACACAAAATATTCACAATTATTTTTAAATTAAAATGAATGTGCGGGCGACCTGCCACCTTCCAAAGACTAGCGTTGTTGTAGTTGACTCCTGAGCCACCATAATCCTCCTTAATAGCACTTATAAAAGTTTATTCCAGGTAAATTAAAGTAGAAAAAAATGATGTGAATGCAATGAAAAATAGGGATTTAATCAGTAAATATAAAGCGAGGGAGCATTTATACCATGGGATAACAGAAAAACACGTAAAAATTATACTTAATAAGGAGAATTCGTAATTTTATAGTGAAACTATTTTTTTCACAGTTAAGATAAGCAAAATAATCCTAAAAGATTAGAGGCAGAAAGGAAACTCCATGGCATGTATCAGAAATTCTTAATGCTAGACCCTGGAGAGGTGAGTGTCTGGGTCTCCTGGCTAGCCCAGATCTATAGACCTTAGCCCCCTAAGGAACATCATACCCTACCCCCACTCAGTAAAGTCCCAGAGACCTGGGAACAGCCTCCCTACACTCACAACCATCCCCCACTGCATCTCTGACCACCAGAATCTTAGCTCCTACTGCCCCTGGAGAGGTAAGTGTCTGAGTTCCTAGGAGAACCCGGCTCTCTAGACACTAGCACCCTGAGGCACATCCCATACCCATGTAAGAAGGGGATGTAGAGATCCACAGCTAAGCACTGGGCTGAGCTTCTGGAGACAAGTCAAAAAAAGAGAGGAGCAATAATATGAGCAAAGGGATCAAGACCATGATGGGAATACCTCCAGAAACAGCTGGCCTGAGCTAGAGGGAGCTCACCGACTCAGGACTGACAGTGGGGGAAGCTTCATAGGACCAAACTAGGCCTTCTGAATGTGCTGACAGTTGTATGGCTTAGGCAGTCTGTGGGACCACTGGACCTGGCGGTTGGACCAGGATTCATCCCATTCATCCCTAGTGCTTGAACTGACTTTTTGGAGCCCATTATTTTTGCAGGGATACCTTGCTAGGCCTAAATATAGCAAGGAGGGCCTTAATACTGCCTCAAAGTGATATATTAGACTTTGTTGACTCCCCATGGTAAGCCTTACCCTCTCTGAAAAATAGATGGTGGCGGAGAGTAGGGAGGAAGTAGGGGAAGTGGGAAGAGGGGAGGTAGTAGAAACTGGGATAGATATGTAAAATGGAAGAGAATGTTTTAAAAAAATAAAATATAAAAAAGGAAATACTAATGCCTAGAAAAAGATTCCTGTAAATTCCTTGGAAGGGAAGAGTCTAATGTAAACCTCTGTGGAAGCAAGATTATTTAAAGTAGAGGAAATCCCACCATCAAGGCTATTAGCTGAGGCTGTCGCATGGAGGTGAGCAGCTATCCCGGCAGAGAAGGTCGGTGATGAGAATGTGGTTGATCTATGTACTCTCCTTTCCATCACTTCCTGTTTGCTCAGAAGGAAGAACACCTGAAAAAAAACAACTTACCAACTGAAAGGTTCATTCTAGCTCATGATTTAGAATTGAGTCCTTGTGAAATTAAAGATTAACTCTGCCTCATGATTTAGGATTTAGTCAGGGGTTAGTTGGCCCCGTTGTTTTTAGGGCTCTAGAAGATAGGCCTCCAGCACACGGAATGCACAGTGGAACAAAGCTGCCCAGCTCATGCCATCAGGGGGGGAAGAGAGAGGGGGTGAAGGGGAGAGGAAGGAGGAAGAGAATGAGCCTGAGATAAAATGTATCACTCAAGGGCCTGCTCTCAGAGAACGCCTCTTCCAATAAGGACATGTCAGCAGCTGTAGGCCAGAGATATAGCTCTATGCTGCTACCTGCAGGCCCTGACAGGTTCTATTCAGACCACCACTCACGTGAAAATGGGATTCTTTGCCACAGAAAAGAAGGTCAGGATGAAGTAGTAAAAGCAAAGTTGGAATTTGTTAAAAAAAAGAAAAAAAAAAAGATTTGACAAATATTTAAGCACGAGTGTGAGGTTTCCTTCCTAGGTGGGAGAAGCCTACTGTAGTGCCCAAACACTACTACCTCATAGGGTCTTTGTCTTCCCACCAAGCCCATTGTGCCCTTTGAAGGTCCCAAGTAGCTTTGGAAGACTTTCTTGTAAACAACTGAACATGTTTTCAGCAGAAAAAGTCTTGGCATGGGTGGAGGAAATAATCTTCTCTGATGACCAAGGGTTGTCATTCTGTCACTCTTCCAGGCAGGACCCATGAGGAGATATTAGCAAGTACAATTGACTAAGCAACTTGCTGGAAAAGAATTCTCAGTTCTAAGAATAAACTCCTCACCAGGCTCCTGGCTATATTAAAAAGAAGCAACTATTCCCTTTGTCCCCAGTAGAGTGGAGAAACTTGCAGATTTCAGGGAGGGATGTTATTTTATGAATGTGGAAGCCTGGCTTTTGTCCTCTGCACAGTAATCACCAGGCAACTGAAACAATTTCAGACACGGGCAGTAACTGTTTGGCTTTATAGTGCTTTGCAAAATTCAACCAACCTGCCTTGTCATGCACCAGTAGCATTTGCCTTTATGTGACTGCTGCTGGGAACTGTTAGGTCAAAGCCCGGAACTGGCAGCCCTAATAACCTAGAGTTGACCCCCACTCACTTTAATAATTAAGAATAGAGAAAGGGGATTCGTTCAATGTGACCACATTGGGGAGAGAAACACCATCACCAACCAAAAGATGTCCAGTGATCTAGCAAGTCCATCGGGATCATGGCATAAGGTTTAAATTTATTTATAGACAGGGTTTCACAGTATAGTCTTGGTCAGCCTGGAACTCACTATGTAGATGAGGTGAACCTCAAACATTGAAATCAGCCTGTCTCTGCCTCTTGATGAAGGACTGGGAGTTATACGTACTCCCTGGTAAGCAAACAGATAGGAGAGAGGCTGTAAGCAGGGAATAGAGATGATGAACTTCCAAGATTCCAATATGGCTGGCTTCTTTCTCCCTTTCTGACCTGAGATAAATGCTTGACAGCTTCAAACGAAGGCCTCGTGGACTTTGTCTCCCACCAGCAGCCCTCTGCTGATGGACTGGCTCAACAAGTTTAAGGCCAGGCCAGGCCAGGATATGCTTACACAGTAGTGTGGGTCAATCAATCATCCTAGCTTTCTTCAAACTGATTAACACTAATTAAAGGAAGGGAGAATCTTCAGAGACTTAAAAACCCCTAGTTCTCGAGAAAAGACTGGAGTTTTTTCTTCCCGAGTCTTCCTTCTGCTTTGTGGAGGATCTATTTTCCTGTGACGAAAGCATGAGTCTGTTTCCACAACTCCAATTACCACATTTCTGCCTCTGCTGGTTCTGTCTGCTCCTATTTGCAGCAATGCTTAATATTTAACCCTACTACCTGCATTGTCAAAATGTTTTGCCTTTTTTTTCTTTGTTTTTCTGAGACAGAGTTTCTCTGTCTAACAGTTCTAACTGTCCCGGAACTTGCTCTGTTGGCCTCTAACTCATGGAGATCTGCCTGCCTCTGCCTCCCAAGTGCTGAGATTGAAGGTGTGTGCCACCACTGCCTGGCTATTTTTTTGTCTTTTAATTCTGTAACTGGCAGAGAACAAGAATCTGATCAAGATCCCAAGACAGCAATATTGAGTGCTGGAATTAAAGGCCTGTACCACCATGTCTGGGTGAGGTTTAGACTTAAATATAGGACAAGAGCTCTAAGTAGTTCTGGTCATCACTGACCCATCATTGTCTCTGCTCCAGTCTCTGCTGTAAGGTGGTCTGCATAAAATAGATTTTTATCAGAGAGTTCTTCTGGCTTGTATGAGTTTTTAGTCTTTCTCTTACCTCTGGCATGAGATTCCTGAGATATTCCAGTGCCTCATTGCTCATTGTTTCCACAGTCTGATAGCCAAAGGGAACCACACACGTGTATCTGTTTAGAATATCTTCCCTCCCTCTAGGATAGTTACACCTGCCTGATGTAGGACCCTGAGCAAATCTCCATGGGAAACCACAATGGTGTCTAGAACTCAGCGTGCTGAGACACCTCCTGTCTGCTACTCTCTTTCTGCTGGGGTTTCTGTGATGGCTCCTATGGCTGTTGGCAGTTACCCCACTCATGTGCTAAGTGCTTGAAAAATCTTCTTTTATCTCAATCATGGAAAATTACCCTGGGGTGGGCTCTGTGGCAATGCAGTAGGTTTTCGCCTTTCCTTTGGGATTAGCAACTGTGACCCTGAAAAGAGTCTGTTATGTACTCAACCTCCCAAAGGGAATTCTGGAGATTTGCTAATCTGGAGTTCATAGGAATTTATAGTGTTGCTTGCTATGCACAGCCATCACCCAACATCCCCCTCCTCCAGAAACGCTTCCAGAGAGGCCAGGCTCCTTGTAAGATATCAGATCCAGGAATCCTTCTTTCATATTTTCACCTAAAAGTGCCTGTGTTTCATGAATGGATAACCCTGAACGCTGAAGTCAGGATGGGAGAGCATCACCACATTCATGTCGGCCATGTCCTGCCCCATTCTTCATTAAATAATACAACCTACTGAAGAAGAAGAACTGCTGTTGATTGTTAATACCACACCTTTAAAACCATAAATATTTAGTCTTTATACATCATCGTCTCTCTTCCGTCCTTCTTCTCTCCTTCATCTAAAACTGATGTTCTGGTTGATTTGCAGGAAACCAAAAGCTTCTTTTCTATAGATGAACATGGAGTGGCCAAGGCTGAAAAAGCCAAGAGGCTAGAGAGCGATGAAGAGTTTGAAACTCCCTTCTATCTAGGACTTGCGTCTTTAGCTGGTAGATGTTACCATAGGGGCAGAATGGCATGAGAGATGTCTTCAAAGCTCTTCAAAGATCTCCTCAGCTGAACAATGAAAGCTCTGTTTTCAGCTTACTGAAGTCCTACAGGCCTGTGGCCTATCTGACGAGCAGTCCTCTTAGAAGAACTTGGAGCTGAGCAGAACGGCTGATTTGCAGCACATTGTGGCCTTTGTGGTATGATCACCCTTTCCTTACCTAAGGTTAAGTTCTTAACAGTTTAACAGTGGGCTCAGGTTGACTTAGCTCTAGCATCCCACGACATGAGACCACTCCAGAGTCTACACTGGGTCAGCTGTGTCAGTCAGGGTGATTCCTGTGACAGTCATATTGAGCATCTACTATGTTACCGTCTTAATTGCATAGTGGCATCTGTGGGTACGGAAATAACTCAAATTCCATGACACAACCCCAGAGGTTCTGAGAAACCTTAACTCAGGGGTCCAGAGCTGGCAATTTCCACAGCCTTGCAGGTATGCCCAGAATAAGGCGCCAAGACGACCGTAAGTCTTTATGGTGATTATTGAGGTTTCTTTCTATTGTCCTTAGCTATGTCTGGATCTCACATCCTGACAGTAGGTGAACATGTGATCCACATATGAGGAGAGTCTCTGAAACAAAGGCAGTGCTTGTTTAACAATGATTTGTGATGCATACACAGGACCCTCATTTGGGGTTGGCTGATGATCTGTGTGTCCAGGCTCTGAGCACAACCCATGCAGTCCACACTCTCAGCTTCCTGACACTGGCTCAGGAGCTTGACAGAACCTTCTTCTGCAGAGCTCACCTCCGACCATAGCAGGAAAAACCATCTCAAGACCTGACTCCATCTGCAGCTGCCACCTGACAAAGGTCCAAGAGTCGATGCAGCCGCACCTCAGTCTTCACAGTCAGCCAGCCCATCCACACAGACTTTGTTATAGTTGGTATCCCACCCCATACATAGTGTGCTGCTAACTAATACATGAGCTGCTGAACAGCAGATCTCGGCAAGTCACTGGCTTGCCAGCTCCCGGCCCCTCTCCTGTGGAGTAAATCCTAACCAGAGGAACTCAAGGACACTTCCTGCCCAGCGGTAACTTAGAAAAACACAGTGTGAGCTGTGGTGAGATTGATGAGAGCTTGGGGGCAGTCAGAGTTTGAAGGTATCTGGAGCAAAAGTCAGAAGGTCATTTCATTTGCCTTTCCCAGAAACAGAAAAATTGTTTACATTCTATTCCTATCCCCTTAATTGGACTTTACCATTGAGTAATAAGTTATTTCTTATTTAATTTTAATTATTTCCACCATGGTGTGGGGGATGTTTCCCTTCCATAGTTCCATAGTCCGGTGGAAAGATAAGAAAGATAACTTCAGGTAGAATGAGTTTCCATGGCCTGGCCCCCAGAGGTATCGCTACATCTGAATAAAGGGAACTAACATTTTCTGCTTACCAGCTCATGCAAGGCAACACCAAGGTTCTAATTTATTTGTACAACAATTCTATGAATTGTAGGAATCAATTCCACTGAACTGAAAGAAAAAAAAGTAAGGTTTCCAACATCATCAGTGTTAAAGCTTCTTCTGGACCAGGGAGACAGGCAATTCTTTCTGGCTTTGGGATTTTTTTTTTCTTATTAGTTACTAACGAAAAATGGGTTAGATGTCCTGGAAAGTAGGATGGTATTTGTGAATTTCCTGAAGTGTGGCCTGTTTGTATGTTGGGATGTTTAGGCTATGGACACCCAGACTCCTGTGCTCCTTCCTCCTCCACACATAGGGAAGACTAGGGATCTCATTTGTGTCAACTACCTTGCTCCTTCCTTCTTTTTACCAAAACCTTTCATGTTAAAAGTGCTAGTTTAGGGAATATTTGTAAGGAAAATGATGATTGAGATTTATCTAAGTTGGTTATATGTCACAGTGAGATTCACTTTGGGAGTTAAGCCAAAGTGTGTGCATCCCACGTTAGTCAAAGAATCATGCTTGGTCAAAATTCAGTTAAATCCAGTTTCTAAAACCAAGTCACAAGCAAGTAGCACAGTCTCACGTTCGTTGCTAGGAAGTCCAGTGAGTTTGGGAAGCAGGAAAAAAAAAAGAGAGAAATGGTGTCTCCTGCTTGCTAGCTATGGGAGGTGCTAAGGTGGCCTTGCAAGCCCAGTTAATTGGCCAGGGGTGCTCTTGCCTCGAAGGCCTTTGCCCATCTATCCAAACCCCTTTTAAAACTGAGAACTCTCTTTGAAACCTATAATCCCATTTTGGTTTTAAGATGGAGGAGTTAAGAGCCGGGCTGTGGTGGTGCACGCCTTTAATCCCAGCACTTGGGAGGCAGAGGCAGGTGGATCTCTGTGAGTTCGAAGCCAGCCTGGTCTACAAGAGCTAGTTCCAGGACAGGAACCAAAAGCTACGGAGAAACCCTGTCTCGAAAAACCAAAAAAAGATGGAGGAGTTAACTTTAATGTTATGAGAGACTGGAGAATGCTGTTTAAAGGGAAAGTTGGACAATTCCGTTCCTTAAAACATCTGTAGATTGGTTACAAAAATCCAGATCCACCCTCCTACCTTGAGTTGATCGGAAAACTCACTTCTGGTGTGTCAGCCTGCAGCAGACGGTGACCTTGGTTCATATGCGACAGGTGAGGACCATCATAGTCTTGTGACTATGAGCAGCCATGAGTCTGTCTCACTTCAGGAGTATGAAGGCAGGCCAGAAGAAAAACTGCCTTCTCACCATTATTGGGGTTCAGGGTGGGGCCTGAGGTCAACTGGAAGAAGGGAGAGCTTTTCTTCAGTCTCTAACAGGGCTGTGGCTCTGGAAAAGCTATAGACTTCAGGGAAAAGCCTATGCACCCCCAACCCCATGGAGGCTGAATTCTTTTCTTCTGGGATCTCAAGTCCATATATGTTAAGCCTTATTACTTCTGAGCCCTCAGCCCCTTGTACACTGAGCCCCACTCCTGACATCTAGTTACAAGATGAAAGGCACAGACTTTTCAACAGCCTCTCTCTATGGCATTCTGGGGTGGAGGGGCCATAGAATTTCTGTCTTACTGCTTATAAGTAAAAGGTCCAGAATATGATTTTGAACTAATACTGTTTCTAAATACCACTCACTTTCATCAAATAGAATATTATTCCCCATTTCCTTCCAGCACACAGAATGAGAAGAATGGGATGGGAAACCCTGAAAAGTTAAAAATTGGCTACCCACAGGAAAGTGCCATTGATTAAGGCCGTACATGAAAGGGTGTGACAGATTAAAATAGATGAGCGAATACAAACCCTACACACATAATCTATGTAGATGCATTCTGAACCTGATCACAAGAACTGCAGGTGACATTTTCAATGCAGCCCGTAGATGTACACAAGACAAGTTCTGGGTTCTCCTGACAAGCAGTGCCCTTTCCCATTCTCTCCTGTGCTACTCAGATCTATCCTCTGATGCTGTAGCTTTCTGGAAGATACTTTCATTGGCAATTTCAGTGCTGTTTAACAAGCCAGACACTTGTCCAGAGTCAGAGCATTCCCTTCCATATGTGAAGCTTCCCACCTCCTCCCGTGCACTTCATGTGGGCATCTCTGGTTTGCGAACCCTTCTGGCATTCTTTAGTGCTCCATCTGAATTTTCCTTTTCTCATCCTCCAAATTCAGAGGGGTTTTCTTTGTTTTTCTACAGTTGTACCATAGAACATTCTACTGATACAGAAGGTTAACAACTACCTCTGTTGTTTAGGTGATACCTGCCCTTAAATGTCTTCTGGATTTCAAGCAGAGTCCCTCACTGAGCTCTGCCTTCCTGTAATCTGTCCCAATTCATGTTATTAATGGTATTAGTAACCTACCCCATATCTGTCTGAAGCACATCTCTGGCTCCACTTTTATTTTCTCTGCAGTGCCAAAATCAAGTCACCTCTGAATCTTCTCACTTCTGTCAAATGCCTCTGTTTCTCTAGTGTCACCAGGACAGTACAAGTCATCATTGTCATTGCTTGTCATGATTTCTAAAATAACTCAGCATGGTTTTCTTTCTTCTAAAGGATGAAGGTTGCTTCTCCCAATGGTCCCCACAGAGTTCCCGGGAACTAGGTCTAGAGTTCAAGAATTCTTAATCAGCTCCATGCTGTGTTTGAGTTCATTTGAACTTACTAGAACCTCAGAAGTGTATGGTCTAACTCCAGCTAACCTCTGCCCTTTTGGCATGTCTCATAACCTTTCTTATCCTCTGCTTTGAGAAAGAGCTTCCAGGAATTCTTATCTAGAATAAGTCTTCTCTTTCTCCCCCATTTCTCTATGTGATATGCTTAACCATTCTTATCCTAACCTGCAATCCCTCCACATGTGAGTGTGTTGACTCATCTTTATATCTCTTGTACATACTTAGGGGCTCCATAAATAGAGTTGCAGTTCTTCTATCTCTTCGTCACGGTACCCCCAGAATTTAGAGGAGGATGATCCCTGACCATGCAGGCTGAAGGAATAAAGGATGGTGAAGATTGTGCAAGGGGTCCTGCCATGTGTTGTAATGCTTTCTTATCACTTGATTTCACTGGATTTCAGTCAGGGTGCTGGTAAATGCAAACTACAGTTGGCTGCCTTGCATGCTTCCTTCCAGTTCTGATGTTTATTGACGACAAGAGGCCTGGACATCCCCTCTAGTTTAACAAAATCGGAATGGGGCTTCTTTTGTGGAAACCACCTTGGCTGTGGTGATGGTATTTCTGCCTCAGCTCTGTATTCACAGCCTATGTCCATTGGCCTCAGGTCTTTGACCTCTCAGGATAATGCAAGGAGAGACATCAGCATGTCCCAATGCCATTTAGGAAACCAGGCAACATTCTGCCTTGTTTCCATGGTGATATGACAGCCAGTAGAACTCTAGTTCAAAAGTGATGTCAGCTTCTCCAGAAACATCAATGTTACCAGCTCCTCTTTCAACTCTATTCCCCCATGAACTCCAGCACAGAATAAAGGCGCCCAAAGGAGACACTGAGCCCCACTGATCTGTGAACTTCACATTCTCTGATGTTTCATGAGTTATTCTGGGTTTGTTTTCGGTCTTGGCAACCCTGTGCCTCTGCATGGATACATATGAAGACCTGGCTTTGCCTGTGACTGGAGCGGGAAAAGGGAGCCAGTTCTAAGCCAATGTAGTTGAGACACCAATAAGAGCCTTAAGATCCCAGAAAGGTCTCACCCAAAGGGGTGTCTGACAAGTTGTATATGATTGCCAGATCATCATGCTGCAGTGCATGGGATCCATATCAGGATGTGGCTATAATGTCCTGTCTGGATCTAGGCACATGGATTGTCCAACTGAGATGTACCCCGTGGGGAGTAACATGGGCAGTATTGGAACCCTTACGTTATACATCATACTACACAATAGCACCATGCAAACAATAAAGTAGTCAATAAGAATTGTCATTGGGAGACCAAATATGTTAACAGGTGGATAACTAATACTGCCTTCTGATGGCACTCCTTGACCAGTGTTCCTGGACAGAGGTGAGCAGAGGAGTCATGTGCAGAGAGAGGGGAAGGAATTATGTCCAGGAGGGGCAGGAGACAGGTGTCTGGTGGATGTACCTGGAGAAGTAAAAGTGCAAGTAACATCTGTGAAGGAGGAAGAACGCTGCTTAATCTCAGCTCCTTCTGGATGTATGGGTACCTCCTGGGGGTGATGCTAATGCATGATTTTTAACAGACTACAAAAAAGAAGGAATCTTGTAAGAAACTGTGAGTCAAACTTGCGCAAAGCAAAAAGACTTAAATGGAAGAGATGGCAAGATAGGCTCCAGGGCAGCAAATAATAAAATGTTAATATAGCTTAAATTAAATGTGCTAATCAATGAAAAAACAAAAGTGTTAGAAGAAAGTATGTGAACATGGAATCAAGACTGGCAGAAATGAGTGCTGAAGAATCTGCCTGTAAACTTCCAGATCATGACCTGGCTCTTCTTAAGAGATATGGCTCTTTCTTCTGATTTTTTTAATTCTCTCCAGCAGAACTCCCAGGAGGATTTTGCTCTTTGTTTTTCTCTGTAGGCGTAAAGATGGCTAGAGATACCAGGATGAGCTACTGGGTCAAGATGAGTAGTGTATTTTCATTCAGTTTCCCCCACTGGATCCTTGTTGAGACACATGGATAGTATAAGCTTAAAAAATGTGGATTTTTACCTGAAAGATGGTTTTATAATTCAATACTGATGAGATCAGATTTCCAAGCCTATGGAACTATTGAACTTAGGAACAGTAAAATCCCATTGCCAGGCTTTGGCAGCCTGCCTACTGGAAGAATCAAATCAGCCTCACAGTCATTCAAACTGCAGGTCAAGACAGGCTCCTCACAGATGCTCAAATCGTGCTCCGAAGTTGTCCTTAAACAGTCACAATAAATGATTCTCCTGTTGCTTTGTCCTGCAGGGTGAGATTCTTCACTCCTGTTTATTAACTAGATTATCAAAAGCAGTCTGTCTTGTCCTCACCTCTCCCCACTGCCACAGCATCTGTAAGCAAACAACACAGTCATCTTGCTGAAGAAGAATGAATAAAAAGCTCTTGATTTATATGTCACATGGGAGCTTGGTAGAACAAAGCGTGCCCCCATACAAACTGAAAATATAAATCACTCTCTTGGAGGTGGCATAGATCTAATACTGCCTGAAAATATCCAAAACTATCAGACATAAATTTACATCAGCCCCACATAACTATGACATCACGTGGGAGTCCAGGCCAGGATGCAGGCCACTCTTGGAACTCTTCAGACTTTCCCTCAGCCTTGGGTTTACAAGACTCAATCTGGGTGTGGCAGATTCATCAGAAATGAGTTCTGACTTCTGTCTATTGTGGTATTATGGGCTGTCAATGTGGACAAAAAGGGACCAACCCTAAAACTGAGCCTGATGTTGTTCAAGAGAATTTCTTTAAGAAGGTAACTGAAAATGTTGCCAGATGAAAACATCTGTAGCTGGGCATGATGGCTCGTAACTGTGATCATGGCACTCAGGAGGATACTGAGAATTTAGGTCAGCCTGTGCTAATGCAAAATCCTGTCTTAAGAAAGGAAGGAAGAAGAAAGGAAAGGCAAGTCCCATAGCATAACTAGATTAACAGCTATCGGCTGAAGATTTCCAAATAACTAATGGAGAGGCTTTTGAATGTTCCCAACACAAAGAAGCAATAAATGTCTAAGCTGACAGATACGCCAGTCACCCTGATCTGATCTTCACACTGCTCAGGGGTACTGAATGTCCTACTGTGCCCCATAAATACCTGAAATTACTGCCCCAGTTAGAAAGGGAAAAAAAGGCATTTTGGAAAAAGAATGCGCCCAAGAGTACTTACCACAGGATTCATCATTCAAGCAGGTGCTGTCTTGGCAAGATGTAAATTCAAGGAATCCAGGTCACCTACAAAAGTTGTGAACAGGCTAGAGAAAGCAGACAGTCAACCTCAGAAAGTACAGGAACTGGAATAGCTGAAGCCACTGTCAGGGACCAGCACCGGGCTCAGGACATCTTTTTCTGGGACCCAAGGATATTTTGACTGTGGTGGTTTCTGCCCCATGCACTATTCGAGGTGGTCCTCTCTGACTATCTTTCGTCCAGAAAGTTCCTGCCACCCATGTAAGCCTCCATGGGCTCTGCTTCAGTAAAACAGAAGGCCAGAGAACTGTTGTCTGGAGATGGCTTGGTGTTCTCAATTCTTAAGTCAACAGGGATTTAAAAGAACAGGTAAAAGAGATAGACAAGAAATTTTTGGTGAAAACCAAGTGCCAAGAACTTCTACAGGGAAAGAAAGGAGAGAGAGAGACAAAAGAGATTTCCAGGGCTAAGAGATGGGGAAGTATTCACTGTTGAAGAGGCTAGGGAAGTTTATACTCAGGACCACAATGAAGTAGGTCAGGTCTTTGACTCTCCAGGAAGGTGCAGGGAGGATATTGGCTAACTCACAGATTTCCTCCCCATGTTGTGACAAGGTACACTGACGAAGCACAGAGACAAGGACAGAGGTCTGCAGGAGAAACCCGGACAAGTGAGTAATGAGGCCAAGAACCACTCCCACATGGTCCTAGCTATATTCTGTCTCAAGCCCCTAGAAATGAGAACACATTAGTGTTACTGGCATGCCAAGATTGAGTGGTGTATACTTCCATCCAGACAAGTGGTCTAGGGTTCAAAGGCAGAGGTTCAAACCTCATGGGGTTATTGATTTCTAGCTCTCCTCACTAAAGGCTTTTAGGAGTTTACCTTCTTGGGTCACGAAGAGAGGACCTCGTTGGTGTTGCTCTTGAGAGACAGGAGGAAGTAATGTGTAGGAGACAAGTTTGACTGACTGTGACAGCTCGGCTTGGCTGAGTTTCTTCCTATGGAAGGTGATGGGGGAGATAGCCAGGGTCCCAAGAAGGTTTAGGGAACAGAATCATATCTGAGTTCTCACAGAGGGTTCAAATGAAGGCACCATTTAGAGGCAAGTAAAGGCTATGGTAATAAATCAGCTTTGGTTAAGGCAACTGAGGGCATGAAGTTATTTGATTTCACGTGTAAGAAATAGGGTTAGTGCAGCCAATCAAGATGTGCACATTGGAGAAAAGGCACTGACCTGAAGCTGCTGGTGGCAGCCACCATGGGGTCAAGGTGCTGGTAGAAGAGGCTCTAGGGAAGAAGTACACCTCCACTGGTGTCTTCCAGTCCTCTGCTGGTGAGGTTCATTAGGCAGTTTTGGCTGGACACCTTCCAGTCCGAAGCCAGCCTCCTGAACAACTGGCCCCAGCAGTGCAGGACACACAGTATAGTGACAGGTAGACAATGACTTTGAAGTAGGAAGCATTATTAAAGGCAGAAGCTAAAGGTCTAAGCCTGAGCTTCATAGACTGTGGGTTGTGACCCTCTGTGGGAACATGTAACAGAAAATGGAGATGAAAATTTGGCACCAGTGAATGGTTTCTGAATGTGTAATGACAAAAACATTATTCAGTAGCGAATGACTCCAAGATGTTTCTGGCAGTGTAGTCTGTGTTGCATCTTCAGATTTCACTGCAGCCTTGGCTCTTGAGCTGTGCACGCTATCACGTTACACAACACCAACGAGTGTTGCTTGAAATATCTCAGCTCAGTTTTCTGACTTCTGTATGTTATGAATTGCACTGTTTTATTACATACAGAGTATTTTCTGTTCTTGTAGAGACATAACGGCTTAATCACAGGACATAGAGACTTTTAATATTTTCTGCCATCATTCATCAACAAAAAAAAATCAAATTATTGTTTCTGAATAATAGTATTGCTAGAAATTATTTTTTTAAATTGCTGTGTAAATTACTTTCTTGAGTTTAGTAAAAGATTGTTAACAGAATTTTGGCTTTGATGTAGGACATAATTTCTACAATGGCCCTAGTTATACTTCTGCCATTTTGTACTACGTATTTATAAAAACAATGTTCTTAGCATTGATGATTATAAGATCAAAATACTGATCAACTCTAAAAGACATTGAAGATGCTCTGTGTGTTTGAATATCCAATATTCAATCAAGATTTGATTATTTATGCAAAATTAGAGAGGCACATTAATTTCATTAGTATGCAAATTTGCTTTAATCTTTAATGGTAAAATTATATGTATACTAAACAATTATTTAACAAAAAATTTTATTTGTGATCACTTCCTATAAGTATTTTATATGCATGCCTGTTTTGCACACCTGTATACTCAGGGCTGTGTAAACATTTCTTGGCTGAAAAGAGGTCATGAATAAAAGCAGTTTAAGAGGTCCTGGTCTAAGTCAGATGGACGGTCAAAGACAAAGCCTCAGTTCCAACAGGAGAGAGCCAGGTCATGCGGTCAAAACTGTGCTTCATGAAGCAGGACACCAGTTATATTAGAATGACACTTCTTACATATTCAGGAGAGGTACAGCAGTTGTACCCCAGCCTGCGATGGTAGTATACAATCAGTATAGCAAGGAAAGGTATATCTTCAGCTGGACCGTTGGTTCCTCTTATGTGTTACAAGTCCAACAATTGCGTCTAAATATGGTGATGAGTTACGTGTAGGATGCTGTAATTTGAATATGGAATGTTCCTTAAAAGCCCATGTGATCAAAAACGCTTGATTCTAATGGGAGGTAATGGAACCTAATGTGAAGTCTTTGATTCATTAGGAATGCACACTTGAAGTGGACCGTGAATCTTTCTCTTTCATTTCCTAATGGTGAGAGGAATGGCTTGCTCAGCCACATGCTGTCTCCATGATATGCTACCGACAGCAGGGCCATTGGCTGTGGATTTTAACCTCCTCTGTGATCCCAAACAAACCTTTTCATTTTAGGGTTGATTTTCTTAGGCATGTGATATAGTAGTGGAAAGCTGACTCATAAATAACCTGGAGTCCAAAGTCCTGGAGTCAGTGCTTCTGCTGAGCCAGACTTTGTTTCTAGCTCCCCACAAGTGGGATTTCTCTTTGATTGGTGTCAGTGATAGGATTAGAATTTAGTACAAGATAATTGAAAAGAATGAAGAGGTACACTCCAAACCAAAGGCATATGGTCCAAGTCATTACTTCTTACATGCGGCTGGGAGCAGAGGTCAGAGAATTTCCAGTTAGAGTCCTGCCCCAGCACAAAGAACACTCTGGAGCTTGCTTGTGGGGTCTACATCAGCATCAACCTGTGTCAGAAAAACTCTTCAGTATTAAGTACTGGTCTGAAAGAGATTAACAAGGTAAAAGTGTTCCTACTGCTCTCCATGAAGCTCATGGACAGTGAGCCTGAGATCTTGGAAGATGATTTCCACTGGACGAAACATAATGCTGGAAGCCCAACTGGGAAAACCATTCCTGTGTAATCAGATTCTATGCTTAACCCAATCAAAGCACCCCTCTTTCCACTGTCCATCAAGTCTTTCCATTCCCTTGGGCTTACAAGCAGGGCAGTAGGCAGAGTAGGACCTTGAAGGTAGCTGTTTCATCTTGATTATTGTGTGGCTTCAATCCCTTATTCCCTGGAAGAAAATAGTATCTTAATGTGAGAGGGAAATATGGGATAGAGCTGAAGTCAGCAAGGGATGTTTGTATGTATGTTTCTTTTATGAAGAGCATGACTTTAAAAGTAGCAAACAAGAAAGCTGTGTGTGTGTGTCAGAGATGTGTTCTTATTGCTCACAGACAGTGAACATGAGATCTTGGGAAGATGCTTTCTACACTGTGAATCTCTACCATTTATGTCTGTCTATCTATCTATCTATCTATCTATCTATCTATCTATCTATCTATCTATCTATCTATCTATCTCCCCCTGTCTGTCTCTGTCTATCTGTCTCTCCTCCCTCCCTCCCTTCTCTCTCTTCCCTCTCTCCCTTCATCCCTCCCTCCTGCTCTTTCACTTTTTCAGGGATGGTAGTGTGGAAGAGAATGGACCACCTGGTCTCGAACCGTTATCAGTTCTCCTGTCTCAGTTTTCTAAGTGCTGGTTACCAATATGAGCCACAGCACTTGGCTGCTCTTCTCCTCCTTAAGTAATGGCAGTGTTAGATTGCAGTTCACACACAACTGTATATCAGTGGGAAACAGCTTCTTTCTGTGAGTATTCCCTTTAAGTTGCTCAGGTGAAGCTCAGATTCATAGAATGCCAGTCCCTTGCTCTGAATGAATGTTTTCTGGCCATAGAAGGCAAGGCTTCAAACCAAGCTGAGTCCCCTTGGACACTAAACAGATGAGACAGAACTGGATCCAGCCTGTCTGTACCTCCTTTAGCTGGGCAGCATGCCCACACTCTTTTCATAGAAGCAGAGGGAGAATTGAATCTCTGGATATGCACAGACTGGCAAGGAGTGGGCACTGATACCCCGGTAAAAGCAGGGTTTGGCATGCCAATGCCACTTCCTGAATCCTCATCTCATTACTTAAGATCTAAGGGGTCATGCATCACACATCCCCGCCTCTCTGAGACTCTGAGGCCCACGTTTGTAAAAAGGGAATGACAATGCATTGCAGCAAAAGAAAGGGCCAGTGAAATAAATACTTGTGATTTTCGTAAGATGCTATGTAGCGGAGGTTAAGTGAGGTATGGAAGGGCCCTGAATTCTGGCTGCTCAAAGCATTGGATACAGTTCCTATGGCCTTTTCAGATAGATACCTGAGGCAGGATAGTGCTGGCCCAGAACCTCTGAACTGTGACTAAATTTGGGGAACAGCAGAGGACTGAGCCTTGAGAAGGAACTGAGAGCAGCTCATGAATAAAGGTGTTACCAACTCCATGGTCTTAGTCCTTGTTATGTCTCTCCTATGACCTCTCAATGACTATATCCTGTTTTCACAAAGTTATCTTGCTTATTTCCTCCTAATAACTAACAGCAAGGAAGTCACCACGTCTAGGGAATCAGGACCTAGAGTCTTCTATCAACATAACCCAAAGTCTGGATACCTGAAACAATAAAACAAATATTCAAACATGGTGGCTTCGAGTATCAGTCATTCTGCTGTGTCTCATGCAGGCCAGGTGTGTGTGGCCTGGCAATCCTCTGCCTACATACTACCTGCTAGACTCACCTGGTGGTGTTCCATGCCCATGCTCTGACACCAAAAGGTAGAATTGGGGCCTACTTTATAACTCTGAACTATCTATATATCTCCTATTGACTTCCAAGCAAGGTTGTCAGCCTTTTTTCTCCAAGACAGAATCTTCCAAAGGGCTCTGGTGGAATCTGCAGAGCTTCTCATGACCCAGACCAGAAGCCACTGGACATCATTCTCACTGTGTTCTCTTTCTCTGTGAACTCAGATCAAAGACAGGAAGGAGACCCATCTGACTGCAAAGCATTTCCACATGTGTTCTCAGTAGGGTTGGGTCATGGGCTGCTCTGGAGACAGGCTAATAACCCAGAGTTTCAGTATGTGGAGTTGAGGCCTTCACCAGGCTACCTTTATTTACTTTGGGAGCATCAGGCATATTACCCAGTTCCAAAAATATGGTTTTACCTTCTGAAAACAGAATAACGGAGCATCCTCAGAGGGTTCCCATGGAGCATTGCAGTCATGGCTGTTCATTGCTTAAAAGAAATCAGTCACAGGCTGTGTTCACATTCTACTAGGGTATAAGTGGCTCTACGGTATGCACAGTGAGCCTGCTGTGCTTGGGAATAATGGGCAGGTCAGAGTCAATGCTGGGTCCACTCTGTAATGAGCATCTTGACTATTTTGTACAAAAGTTTCCTCATCTGACAAACACAGATTACAACACTGTATTCATGGGAGCAAATGGGAGGTGATGCTTGATTTGGGGACAGAAAGCAGGCTATGAGTATATTCGTTTTTAAACCAGGTGAGTTTGGAAAGAGATAATGAGAATCTTGGAAGATACTATTGTGTAGTGTGCAAGGGTGGGGGAGATGCAGGCAGAAATGAGGGATGAAACTCAATGATAAAGAAGAGGTGGCAAACTTGAATGGAAGGTAAAGGTACAAAAAAATTGAAGGCAGGAAGGCTGAGGGAAGGACAGAGAGGGAAGAGAGATAGACAGATAGACAGACAGAAAGGATAAAGAGAGAAAGAGTGAGGATATAATGTTCCATATAGAGGTCTTAGCGTGGTGATCTCTGAAACACACACACAATTGTAAGTCACACATTTAGTAAATTAATGTTCCTTGCTTGCAAACATCATAACTTGGGGAGGAATTTAGTCCCCCCCCCCCCAGAGAACTGGAGCAGTAGAGTTGCATTCTCTAGGAAGTAATTAGGACAGTAATAATTTTAAAAAGTCATGCACTAAAATTGACCCAGAATTAGAATAACAATGTGGCATCAGATGGCGCCAGTTGGATGTGACTCCAGTCTCATCTACTTAACTGTCTGCCTGTGAGGCAGCTGGTGGCACAAACGGCTCTGAGCTCAGGGCAAGCAGAGAAGGGAACTCACAAACAGGATGGATTTCCATCAGGGGAGACCCTTGTCTCCTCAAGAACGCAGATATCCTTGTTGGTGGGGGGGCTCCAAATTCAACTCAAATGTGTGTGTGTGTGTGTGTGTGTGTGTGTGTGTGTGTGTTTGTAGGGGTCCTGGCCTGGGATAGTTGAAGTTTTTGACTTTATTATACTGGTACTGTGATATGCATCAGTAAAAAATCTCCCTTGAGATTTTAATTTTGCTCTTTTCCCAGGCTTATAATATGTAGTACAATACTCTGGCTGTTCTGGGCAGGCTAGGGAGCCCAGATCTGATCAGTCTTGCCCACCAAGTATACATTGCAGCATGCCTTGTTGCTATGATATGATGCTCAATGCAGGCTTGGGTATATGCAGTGTATTTTTGACCCACTATCAAAAGGGGCTGGAACAGCCTATCCCTGTCCACATGCAGATATCAACATGTAGGAGTAAAAGTGGTATACGCCAATCCAGACATCAAACCTTAATTGCTCTGAGTACATCAGGGTAAGCACAGACACAGAAACAGACTTGGGCACTGTTGTAGTGGACAAGGCAAACCGAGGAGAGCCACTTTAGAATGAGACTTGAAGAGCCCCATGGAACATCTTTCCATAAAACAGTCATTGTCAGTATAATTTATCTTAAAGCCAACTATTCAATGTTGCTATATTGCATAAATAACATCCAGCAAATACAGAACCGTTCTCTTCAGAAGTATCTGCTAAAAGTGGCTAAGAACAGCGGGAGTGTGATACCTAAGACAACACTGGCTCCTCTTCACAGGCCTCTGGTCCTCGTCAGAGTGATTGATAGAAAAACTCTATTATAGGTGGTGCAGCCAAAAGCCCTGGCTGTTTACCTCAGCCAAGGCAGGCTGAATTTCTCCACATAATGAAAGTTCCTTCCTTTCTGTTGTAGACAGGCTTGCTGTTGCCTGAGAATGTCATGATTTCAAGCCTGGTATTTTCTTTGACAAAGCTGAACTAGGCATGAACGCCCGTGGACATTTCAGATAACAGACCTTGCCAGAGATACACATGTTTAGTGAAGTGCAAGGCCTGAATAAAAGTGAGGTGAGGTCTGCTCAGAACTGGGGGTCCTGGCATGGGCCTCCAAACTGCTGTAAAACACACATTTATTCTGACTTTATATCTAGCTTCTGACTTTACTTTTAATTACCTGTTTATAGTAGACATTGACCCTCCTTGACTTTGGAGATCATGTGACTGCATGGTGTATTCATAGTTTCCTGCTAGTCAGGCTGGAGATAACATCTCTGTCTATCAAGTCTTGTGGGTAACAGTTGCTTGGGCGGCTCTTTATGGACTTGGGGCACCTTTTTTTAAAAAAAAAAAAAAAATGACTCCATACTTATGCTCAGACAGATGTCTTAATGGGTGAACTTTTGATATTATAGCCAAAATTGTTCTCTCTGGTCATGCTAACACTACCATCTTGAGTCTCACGAAAACCCAGGGAGACTGATTAGACAGCCAGGGACCACCAACGGATTCCCTTCCATTATCTTTCCCAAGCCTTGAACCACCACTTCTGCCTCTCACACATGTTCTCAGCCCTCAAACACAACCGCCTTCTGAATAAAGGATTTTCTTGTGCAAAATTTGTTATTTCCATGATTGTTATAATGCATGGTGGGAAAAACAGGCCTGGTTTAATAACTATTTCTTTTGTATGAAAGTACAAATAAATGCTTGACACAAAAATAAATGACGAAGCAAGTAAATAAAATTAAAACAAGTTTGCTTTATGGAGATGTGATGACCTCATCTCCATCAGGGAAGGATGGTCCATTGAGAGGGATCCCTTTGTTAAAGTGAAATGAATTGGATGTACCGGGAAGCCTCTGTGAACAGCGACATGTTAGTCTTTAGTAATGTGAAATTTAAACATTGATTTAGAGAGGTCCACAGGAACATTACCAATGCAAGCAGTATCTCAGCCAAAGTTAATCATTTCATTGTGTTTTTTCAAGTAATTACAGGCTGACCTTACAGACAGAACATAGCAATTTACTGCAGTCTCGATTCTCTATAGCTTCAGCTCTATACAAGGACCAAATGTTTGTATTGTTCTAATTATCAGGTGATTGTGCATTCTTGGGACTTGGGGCTTTGTTTTACAGCTAGAAATTACTGTTTTACATCTCATTGTGAAAATAAGAGCATGTGTCAGCTTTGAAATGGCTTTGTATAATTCAGAATTTTTACCTAATATGCTCTATTACTCAAAGGCTACTAGAAAAGAGAGCAGTCACTGAGGACTTACCATCCTGGGATGTTGAGATATCCCAGGAGATATTCCAAAAAAGATGGTCCACCTCTCAGATAAGTCCCCATCAGCATCAGTCACTCCACGACTTATGCCCCTCATAAATACCATTTTCCAAGAGAAAAACAAAAGAGAGATCCATACCAGGGTGTCACCAGTGACAAAACAGCTAGCCAGTAATAACTGCAGTGAAACATCACAATTAGACTCAACATAAGACAGGAAGAAACATCTTAGAGCTGTTGGAACCTCATGCTTCCAATCTTGGCAAATAATGCCAAAAATATATATGCCACATTTATTTGTGGGTTATAAAGCTAGGAAAAACTCTTGAAGACAACAGGACATCATGCATGAATCCACTACACCAGGGAAGCTAAGGATTTATCTTCCTGCTTCTTAGCAGATAATAATGTGATGGTATCACCATCAGGTAGAGCAGCCGCCAAAGGATGGTGGTACAGTCCTACAGCCTGGCAGGCCTCTGCTCTGTGTTTGCCTCTCCATGTTGCATTCCATGTTTGTCTCTCTATGTTTCTCCCCATGTTTGTGATGTCTGTGGTATCATAGACGTGTATGTGTGTGTGTGTGTTGTGTGTGTGTGGGCACATACTCAAGCTCATGCACATTTACACATGTGTACTGGTACATTTTCTTTTTCTCTATGTAATTGTTCTCATCTTCAAAAAGGATGGTCCTGTCACTTCTGTGTCCATTGTGAACTCTTGTAACATAAGTGTGGCCAGGTTGTGAGTAGCTCACCCTCACTTATGTTGAACTTTCCATGGCTTACTGCTATGTGTGGCTCACCTAACTAGGGCCCACACTGGCATCCATGGCTATGTGGCTGCTTCTACCTAAGGGCAATGGGCAAATAGAGCTCTGAGCTTTCATGGAATAATCCAGAAATCTGCTCAGAAATTGGTAGTAAACCATTGCTGAGCTGAGTTGCCAAAAGAGGGTACAGTCCACGCCAAATGCCTCCAAGACACACTGAATGGAATCTGTGAACCAGGACTTGGATATGTTTACTAAATATGTTTAAAACAACAGTAGTAATAGTAAAGATCAGCTGTGATCTCCTGAACATTTTATACACCCTTGATTAAGGGTCCAAAAATGCCTGGAAGTTTTCCGAGTCATTTTCAGTGTCTCTGAGACATCCTTCTTCTTCCCATTCCATGCCTGAGGGAGGTCAAATTTTTGCACAGTTCTCAGCCTAAATCACATATTACAAAAGACTAAAAGAAAATTAGATTCAATATTCCAGCTGTCTTCTATTAGAATACACATGTGATGAAAAGATTTGCATAACTGTGTAACAAATCCTTTTCTCATTTCTTGTTAATTCTAGAAACACAGTTTTCATTAAAATATGATGTTTACATTATCATGTAGCCAGTCTATTTTTGCTGTGTTAAGATGGGTTAATATATGAAACATTTCTCAGCTTTCATTGTGAATATGGTAAGCATATGTTGAACGATATTTACCAAAGCAATTGGGGGGTTCTCGGTATTTCGATGGGTGTATTGGTTACTTTTATGTTGCTTAATAGAGCAAAGGTTTGATTGCACTCATGGTTTCAGAAGGCTCCAGCCCATCACAGAGAAATTTGGGTGAAGCCACTCAACGTACAACAAAAAGTTCACATGCAGAACTCTGTTCTCATGGCGGACCAGGAAGCAGAAATTGAACAAGAATGAGTTGCTAGGTAGCATCTTGAAAGGCCTGCTTCTGGTGACCCACTTCTGCGGGCTGGTTCCCACCCCTAAATGTTATAAGTCCTCCAAAAATAGCATTTCAATCTGGGGAAAAAAAGGCATTCAAAACAAGAGTCTGTGGGATCATTTCAAGTTGAAATCATAATATTCTAGCCACGGTCCCTAAAGGCTTGTGGCCATCTCATAATGCAAAACTCATTAGTCTTAACAGTTCCAAGATTGGTCAAAACAAATAAATAAATAAATAAAATGAAGTTGAAGGTCTCTCTTGAGGCCTGAGGCAATCCTTTTAGCTGTGACATCCTATAAAATAAATTTTAAAAAGTCACAAATTTCCAATATGCAATTTCATAGAGTGAACATTGCCATTCCAAAAGAGAGGATCAGAATAGCAAGAAGCATTAGACTGAAATAACTCAGGCCCAGCAGGGTAGATGTTAAATCCTATAGCTTCATATTTGCTGTCTGCATGTGGTGGGCAACACCAGAGCTTTAGCTGGCATTAGGTAGCCTTGCATAAGTGCTTGCTGTATGCAGTATCCACAGCCTTTGTCTTGGGCTAGTTCCTACTCAGTGTTTCCTGGGGTCTAATTCTCAGCACAAACTTTTCCGTTGCAAGGTTATCCCCTGACTGCTCAGGAGCTCTCTGTGGGAAGGGCTTCTGCTACTAATTGACTACTGCATATTTTGTTGGTACCTTTGTGGAAGCCTCTTATATGCAGTATACCTCAAAAATCAGCAGTACCTGGGTACCACCAAGTCCTGCTGCCAGTTTGAGCCGTGACCAGGTGCCCTCGGACCTAGGCAGCAGTCTCTGAGAGCCTATGTGACTAAGCCAGAGAAAACTCTTTCCTTGGTGCTCCCATAGCCCTGAAAAGGAGTGTGAACGGTGTTGATCTGGGACATCTGGTGGCTATTGTCTTGTCTGCTCTGAAATCACTAGCTTGCTGATCTCCTTCCTCTGCGGTGGTTCTGAACCAGGTGATAATAACACAGTACTTATCTTCTATTGGCAATGACTGCTTAAGTTATTCACGTGGCTATCATTACATTAAATGGAAGAGGAACAAAGTCATAATTGTACAAAATCCAAAGTCATTAACAGTAAGTAATGTCCCAGGGAATCTAACCAGTCTATCTTATTCCAAAGCAATATTAAACCACAGTTTTTTTTAATGCAATCTGTCTCCATGCTCTGTGTATCACAACCTGAAAATGTTGTATTATTCATATATTGCGATGAACCATGTCATAAGAGATGTATGGAGGCATTCAGCAAACAACATGAAAAGATCTCAAATTAAAGAAGGCATTATCTTAGGACTGTAGGCATATCCTAGGTGGTATTGTTATATCGCACAGCTCAGTTGGCTGTTTATAAGCTATATAAAATCAAGGCTGAGAAACAGGGGATTATAGATGTGAATGGAGGGCAGGAGATTAGGTCTGTGCTCTGCAAAAAGAAATATGAAATTGAAAAGTTATTTAAGGATATAGAACCTCTGCAGAAGAGAATAGCAAAGCCAAGATGAGATGGAAACACTAAGATTTTTCTATAAAAATGTGAAAGGGGGAGGAGTAAAAGATAGAAGAAAATGTGCATTCTATCTCCAGTGGCAGCAGCTCCTCACAGAGCAAACAAAAGCGCCCCCATCCTTTGGTAGACAATGCTTTAAGGAGTGTTCAGCTTATATGTATTGATATCCATGAATCCATCACAAATGCTCTGGTGGTTACATAGTAAATAATCATAATTACTGGTTCAAGTAATATTTGGTGAACAGGTATTACTATGCTTCTCCAAACATATTTCTTTTCACTTCTGTAGATATGAGGCAAACATTTTGATGTGTTTACTTTGACATGAGAGGAGCCTCCTTGATCATTCCAATGGACTGACAGAAAAGACATAAATCTAAAGTAAGTTCTCTAAAACCACCATCCTGGAGCACTTCCTAATTCATCATTAAAAGGAAACTAAGGGTAGTGGTGTAAACCTTTAATTCCAACACTTGGGAGGCAGAACCAGATAGAACTCTGTGAGTTTAAGGTCACCCTTTTATACAAAGTGAGTTCAAGGACAGCCAGAGCTACATAGTAATGAGACCCTGTCTCTAAGACAAAAGCGAAACAAACAAAAACCTCAACTATAACCACAAACAAATAAACAAACAATAACCTAAACCAAAGTAAAGTAAATCCAAACAAAAAAGGAGATGAGGATGTAGCTCAGTGGTTGAGCTTGCCTAGCATTGTGCAATGCTTGCATTTAATCCCTGGTTGCTGTGGGACAATGGTTTTACCCTGTAAACATTTGTTTATTGTACTTGTTTAATAAAATGCTGATTGGCCGGTAGCCACGCAGGAAGTATAGGCGGGGCAACCATGCAGGAAGTAGAGGCAGGGCAATATAAACAGGAGAATTCTGGGAAGAGGATTCTACAGTCTGCAGTTATGACCCAGCCACAGAAGAAGCAAAATGTGACTGCCTCTCTGAATAAGGTACTGAGCCACGTGACTAACATAGACAAAAATAATGGGCTAATATAAGTTATAAGAGTTAATAAGAAGTCTGAGCTACTAGGCCAATTGGTTTATAACTAATGTAGACCTCTGTGTTATTTCTTTGTGACTTAACAACTTTGGGAACCGGGTAGGACAGAAACCTCAGTTAATATCTGGTACTACAAAATCCCAAACACAATAATAGAGCATATAAAGCACCCCAGATACTGAAGCTAGACATGGACATTGGGTGGCCCAATCAGTGTTGGAGATCCAGCCTTGAATGAGGCAGATACGGTCATGATTTCTGCTGCTGTAGAATCTGCACCTGATGAGGGCTCCTAGAGGATGGCAAGCTCTAAGTGGATGGTAGTGAGGTCAGCACAGGGTTTTCTTACGTAAGGACACCCTTGGCCTTCTATGGCTTTAGGGTTGGTTACTTGAGTTGCATGCCCCAGTGGAGGATGGGCCAGTACCACTGACATCCACTGCACGGATTCAGACTTCCTTGGTACCACTTCTGTTATTGTGGGATACAAGGTCTCTTTGGGCAGGTTTTGGCTTCATGGATAAAACAATTTTAATGTGGACCCAGAAGAATGCCAAAGGCAATTCAGTGTCATTGGGGGAAGAAAACATGAGTGTAGGAGGCTTCAAATCTGGGCAACTTTGAGAGGAGAAGAATGGCCAGGAAGAGAGAGGGCAAGGTATGCTTTCTGAGTTTTATAGTGGTATTGACTTTGGAGGGTGTGTGTTTACACGGATTGTTAAAGAGACAGCTATACCCTTTCCTCATCTTGTCCTCAAGTGTAGCATATTTGTTTCAACACAGTCTAGCTATAAGCTAGTACTGATTCTGTAAAACAGAATTTCCCCTTTAACATGGTAGCAGTCTTGTCAAGAAGCAATTCCCTGGCCTGAAGAACACATGAGAGCCACCTGTTGTCTATATCTGTAAAAGTCATTACTGATTGTTGATCATGTTATTTCTAAGGGATGCCATTATCACTGACAAGACCACTTGTGCCAGAAGACTCAGATGTATTGACAATCATTGTCCTGAACTATGCCCGGGGAGAAGATGGGTGTAGAGAGCCTTTCATTCCTTTTCTATCTAAGTTCACTGTCCTATGATGGGAAGGACATTCAAATTGGCACCTTCATGTTTCTCTTAGTCCCTACCTTGTCTGGATTTCTTTCTCTGCACGATCTTAACTTCCCTCTCCTGAGGGCAGCGAGAATCATCCACTCTTTCTTTTCTATCCCATGAGAAAGGTGCATCTACTTAAAATTCACAGCTTTTAGCTCTGTTGAACTATCCATAGCTCCTCTGATCTCTAGTGATGGTTGTACAGGGGATCATCTGAGTTTTAGGAATCCCTTGTCTCAGGGCATAGTTCTGTCTTCAATGTGATGGTCTCAATAAGCTAGAAGCTTCCAAAAAGTACGGAGTTTCATAGTCAAAGTCGATCAGTGACTCCTCTGTTTGAATGGACCCATCTTTATCCTGAAGCAAAAGAGCTGGACCATTCCATGGTGGGGAGCCATTATGTGTTAGAGAGTAGGGTGTTAATAGTGTCTTTTATAACGGTTATTGCATTAACAGAAATAATATTGCATTAACAGAAATAAAATAAGTGGAAAGATAAGAAAATCATGTAGAAACAGGTGCCACACAAAAATGAAAGAAAAAATAGTTTAAAGAACATACAAGCTAAGCCGGGCGATGGTGGCGCACGCCTTTAATCCCAGTACTCGGGAGGCAGAGGCAGGTGGATCTCTGTGAGTTCGAGACCAGCCTGGTCTACAAGAGCTAGTTCCAGGACAGGCTCCAAAGCCACAGAGAAACCCTGTCTTGAAAAACCAAAAAAAAAAAAAAAAAAAAAAAGAACATACAAGCTGAGGCTGTGATTTTGGGTCAGGTTGGTAAGCTGTGTCCCAAGAGGCCCTGGGTTGACTACAGAGTGGAGCCTCCCAGGAGCAGTGTCACATCCCCTCTGAGGAGGCCATGTTCTTATGTATGAGTCTAGAAAACAGGACAGAAGGTCCAGAAAATTCCAAATGCTTTCCTTGGAGTTAATCAGGGATCATGAGAAAACACCCCAAAGACATATAGTCCGTCAAAACTTCAGGCTCATGGAACATTGCAAAGTATCTGGTATCCAGGTTGAAGACGTACAGGCTGGGCAGTCCAAGGTAAAAATGTGAAATTTAAATGTTCCAAAATTCTAAATATTTTGACCATTGACAAAACAAGGGGGAAATTCTATATTGTACTTTCTGTTTAGACATGGGTTCCATCCCCGACAGAGCTCACAGTGAACATTTCAAGCATTTTTACATTGGAAGACGTCTAAGAGCTGAACCTTTTCTGGTCCCAAACAATATGAATAGGGATCCTGTCCCTGATCTTCTCTGAGGAAAGTCACTTGGTGACCCTATCTTGATGGCTTTGATGTTCACTTTAGGATCCTGCAGTGAGGGATAGCCCGCTCCTCTACTGAGATGCAGAGGTCTTACTCCCAGTAGGGACAGAAGGAATGACGATACAGCTACCATTACAATTGAGACACAGGTGGGGCGGCATCAGTTCCTTGTCAGAGATCGTTGCTTTAATAAAGGGGGAAATGGATCTTAAAATTACGAAAGGAGAAGCTAATAACAGACTGGACTGAGAAGTAAAAGGAAGCGAGAAGAGGACTCAGTCTCCTGTGTGAAGCTCTGTGCTCTGCTTCCCTGCTGGAGCCTTCGGCTGAATCAGTCATGAAATGAGCTGCCATCAGAACTGAAACAATCGCATAGCAGTGGTCCAGAGAGGACCAAAGAGCTGGAGAAGAGGCACCACGAAGAGTGTTTCATTCAGAAGAGCCCCATTCAATTACCAAATCACTGGTTTGGGTGAGAGTTAGGGAAATATTGCAATGTGTGAAAATATGTAAAGTGTTTCCTGTTTTTGTACATTTGAGTTTCTTTCTGTGTACATGTATGTGTGAGTACAGCTGCAGATAAGTGTACATGCCAGTGCGTAGAGGTCAGAGGTTGACACTGGGTGTTTTGTTCCTAGCTCTCCGTCTTAGTTGTTGAGACAGGGTCTCTCACTGAATCCAGCTCTCATCGACTGGTTAGGCTGGCTCTGGGGATGCACCTGCCTCAGCCTTCTCAGTGCCTGAGTTATAGATGAGTACCCCAGTGCCTAACTTTTTTTGCAGTTGCTGGGGAGCCAAACTTGGTCCTCATTCATGTGTAGCAGGCACCTTACTTATGAGCCATCCTTCTAGCCCCTGTAATATATTGTAGAAATTTTGCTAACCAAGTGAAATTGTATATTGAGAAAAATAAAGAAATGAAGGAAAGAAGAAAAAGAGGAAGGAAAGAAGAGACAAAGAAAAGGAAGAAACACAAAAACTATAAAGGGCTATCCAGTGCCCCCAAAACTTCAACATTGCTTCTATTTTTTTGTTGTTGTTGTTGTTAATAAAATTCTGAAGGGTTTGAGCACAGTTTATTATTCAACTCACTGCAGTTGAGTTGGGGTGAAACATTCAGGCTTTATAAAAGCCATGTCTTGGATCCCAGCACACACATAGCAAGCCAAAAGTCACAAGCCAGGCATTTCCCAAACACCCCTGTATCTCTAGCTCTGGAGAACCCAATGCCCTCTTTTGGTCTCCACAAGTGCATCTGCACATGCCTCACACACATATGTGTGTATACACTCACACAGGTACATATGCACACATGTATTCTAAATAAACAAAGGGTTTTGTGACCATGTTGTCAAAAAGAGAAAACCAGAGTTACTAAGAGCGTATTGAAATGGAAAGCATCGTTTCACAGACCAGTAAACAAGTGCAAAGCCCTGCCCACAGGAACCTTCTGGTCTGGAGGGCAAGAGACAGACTGACACATGGAAATGAGTGCAAAGAGTCACACAGAAAGTGACAAGTGCTTTGTAGAATATGCAACAGGACAGCAGCACAGCGTCCACAGAAGTGCAGCCCAGGCGGCTGAGACGCCCAGGTTCTGTGGCTGTAACCTTTTGGGTTCTCTCTTCTCTCAGGACTAATCTGGGACTTCGGGCTTAAGCTGGATGATGACATTGAATCAGAAAACCTCCCCAGCTGTCTTTATTTGATGATCTTATCACCATGGCTGGAGCAGCTACATAAATGTTTATCATCTTGAATTCCCTTCACTTTGCTCGCCTGCTCTAAATTCCTTGCGGATTTTAGACATTTCCAGAACAACACGAACAAAGAGACTGGTCGTATCACTCTCCATCCATCCAGGAAGGCCATCACTATTCCAACTTCTGTCACCATCAATTAGCATTCATGTAGATGGGGCCATTTCACGTGTGTCCTTCTGAATCTGGCTCATTGTATCTGCAGAAATGACCTGGTTGATAACATTTGGAAGTTGGGAATTACTTTAATTTGCTCTATGATCATTTAATTGCTTAATAAGTCTGATTTGCAAACCATTCTAGCATTGATGCATGGGTGAGTTTTTCGTTGTATCGAAGTATTCAGAGTGATGTGGTGAGCATGCTTGTTTGTATTTTCATAATTGCCTAAAATAAGTTGCACTCGTGAAAATGTGTACGTTGTGATTATTTACATTGACGGGGTCTGTGAGAGCTGTTGCCAGTCACCTACTTGTGGGCACTTGGTACTATCAGTATCCTTGTTTTGTTTCCTTTTGGCTGTCCCAAGAGATGTCTGTAGTGACTCCTCATTTTATTTAAGTCTGCATCCCCCTGAAGACAAATGGCATTAATCGCCTTTTTATAAGCTTATCAGCACTAGGGATAATTTCTTTTATCGGGTGCTGATTCAGGTATTTTATCCCCTTTTCCTAATGGGTAGTCTGTCTTCACCGTAGATTTATAGATGTGCAGAGTAGAGCTTTGTTGTCCCTTCTCCGCTCTGATGATCCTCTTTTCGCTCGATGAGCAGACTACTAATGCACCAGGCCAGTTTCCCAGCCTCCCCTTTATCACATGCATGCTTTCACTCCTGCTTAATAAATTCTTTCCTCTAAGATGACAAAACCATCTCCCGTGCCACATTGCAGATGCTTCTGTAAAGTTATTCTTTGTGCGATGGAATGTCCCCCCCCCCCCCCGTACATTCTGCAAACACCTTGCACAGAAGAAGAGCAGAAGCACGAAAAAGACCATCTCCTCTGGACCCACACTCTGCAATCAATCCTACAGCTGGCTCTTCTTGTGCTCCAGTCCCAGCTACTGTTCCGGCTCCCAGGAAACTGAAGCAGAGGTACATGAAGAAGCAGAGAGCTTGGAGCGTTTCACAAAAGGAGCCATGAAATAAGGTCTCTCCTAGTGGAAAAATCCAGTCAGCATATCACCAAGATAATCTCTAGGCAACCGAAATCACATCAATTTAAATCATGTCTTAGGCTAGAAAAACTGAGAGCTTTGCTTATCAACATTGAACAGCCCTCACAAGTGTGCCTAGAACTAATGGAAGAAATGCTTCTCACAGAGACGTGACGAAAGTATATACACATGCCTATGTGCATATATATAGTGATATATATCACAAATTACATATATATTCATATATAATATATTGTTATATATATATCACAAATTATGCACAGAGCTACATATAGCTACTAGAATATGCACACATGTTGGTCTTTTATAACCAAGATTTTTTTAAAAAATTAATTTTCACCTTGATGTTTTGGTTGTGTTAAAGACAGGGAAGAACAGACTAAGGCTTTCCTATTTAAATGTTCCTTCTACACTCCACATTTGACATCTCAGTCTAAGGATATGTGTTTATGCATGCATGCATGTGTGTGCTTAAGATACTGGAGAGTAGGTACAGTGCATGCTAAAGAAATATTTATCAACTAACTATATCCCAAGATCTTTTGAAAAACTTTTAATCTGGAAACAGGGTTTCACTAAGTTCCTGGGTGCGCCTTGAACTCTGTCTATAGCGTAAACAGACCTTGTACTTTTAATCCTCCTTCCTCCATCTCCCATTTATCAGGCATGGCAGGTCTACATCACCATTCTGGGCTAGAGATAGATATTGAAGCCAGGATCTGGTTGCAAGGAAGCTGTTGGAAGTGGGGGATGAGAGAGTGAAAAGGAAAGAATTTAGCCAGTGATTAGTGTGTCATATAGAAGATTATAGCCAGAGGTCACAGCAGTTTCAGTACTGTCCATGAATTCAGGATCTGAGTAGTACAAGCATCTCAGAGCAGCCATGTCTAGGGGCAGCAGACACACATTGTTGGGTCCAGGGGAGTTCTCACGAAGATGGGGACAGACCACCAAAGACGAATAAGCCAGAAGCAAACTTTATTCCAGAAACCAGATTCCAGGAAAAAAAAAAATCTCCATGGGGCACAGAGAGCTTATCAGCTAGCTGAGACTACAGCCAGAGATGAATTTTGTAAGGCTGTGGTAAAGGCTGGTTTCTGAACCCACCTTTTCGTAGTAAGGTATAGCAAGCAGTAGATCTGAACAAAGAAATTTTTACAATCTCCAGGGAAAACTCATAGATTGCCTTGCTTTATAATCTCCCTTAACAGAGTTTTTCAGTTAAACTAGTGTTTGTACTTAGTCTGTTGTCTTCCTTGGTACTTCCAGGTGGTGTTTACTGAGCCCTATGCTCTCCCCTTCGATGCTGCCAGTTTCCCATAGCAGACATAATGTGTAATCCAGAGGTCATGTATCTATCTCCTAAAAGTTGACTCATCTCATAACCATAGCCTAGCTCTCAGTTTGCAGAGAGATGCTTTGACCTTGTAAATAGAGCTATGGGTTGTAAAGCAGAGTAACCCACTGTTAATAGTTAATCCTTAAGCTACGGAGAAAGCTGCTGTCAATCTGTTCTCATTCTCCTAGGCTTCCAATTTTATGTTTCTTTATTTCTATGTTCCTATTTCTGGAATCTACATTTTTATATTCTTATTCTTGGACCCTTCATCATGATACACAGATATACATACCGGTCAAACACTAATACTCATAAAGTAAAAAAAAAAAATAAAAATCTTTGAGAGGAAAATTTAGAAGCATGGTGGTGCATGCTAATTCTAGCACTTGGGAAATTGAGAAGCTGAGGCTCAAGAGCTCAAGATCATCCTGGGATACATGAGATCTTATCTGAAAAACAAAAACACAAACAAAAATCTACCAAACCACAATGATGACAGAAAGCACTAAAACAAACATTTTCTCTCAATTATAAATTGAATATTTTTATATGAAATGATTGTGACTAAAAGTATTTAGACACACACACACATACACAGAGAAAGAGAGAGAGCGAGAACTTGAAGGTGGATCACAGTGATGAAACACAAAATACATTTATTTTTCTGCACTAATTTCCGTATACCTGAATTTTGACTTTGGCCTTTCCTGCAGGGCAGAAGAGGATGTTTCTATTGTGGCTTATGTAGCTATTTAAAAATGTTAGTTTGAATGAAAATTACCCCTATAGCCTAATAGCAAGTGGCATTATTAGGGAATATAGCCTTGTTAGAGTAGGTGTGGCCTTGTTGGAGTAAGTATGTCACTAGGGGTGGGCTTTGAGGTTACAAATGCTCAAGCCAGACCCATTATATCTGTCTCTTCCCATTGCCTGAGGATCTGGGTGTAGAATTCTCAACTACCTCTTCAGCATCATGTCTGCTTGCATGCCATCATGCTTCTTGTCATGGCAATAAAAGCCAGTCCTAATTAAATATTTTCCTTTATAAGAATTGCCATAGTCATGGTGTCTCTTATCAGTAATAAAACCCTAACTAAGACATCAAGTTTCAGGGGTCAGAACATTGCAGACTGGGATTTCATTCACGGTTCAGGTTTTGCCCTGGGGGCTTGAGGACTCATGCCAAGGGATGCAAAGAGATTTTTCTTTGGCTACCAGCTCACAAATGATGACACAGAGACTTATTAATCATGAAATCTCGACCTTAGCTTAGGCTTGTCCTACTAGCTCTTACAGCTTACCTTAACCTATTTACTTCAGTCTAAGTTCTGCTACATGACTTGTTACCCCATCTCTCTGTTACTGCCTGTGCTACTTTCTCTATGCCTGGCTGGCAGATCTGCATTTTTCTTCCCAGAGTTCTCCCTTTGCCCAGAAAACCCACTTGTAACTACTGTCTAGCTATTCAGCTTTTTATTACACCAATCACAGTAGTATATTTGCACACAGTGTACAAATATCCCACAGCAAGGGGACTCTGTTATCTGCTGCTCTGGCTAGGTCTCGGCTAGTCTCTACCACTTTCTTTATTTCCAATACAACGAATATAAGTCCGACTTTGCTGAAAACTAGATCCAAGATGACCAACTGTTCTCGGGAAGGCTGTCCTCCACTTTTCTAGCTGGAGTTCATCTTCTCTCATCCAAGGGGCTTTGTGTTTGTGCTGTCTAAATTATCCTTTTGAGTCTTTCTGCCTTCAGGCATCTGGACCTTAATGTACTTGTTCATTCATCCCCCACATGCTTAGGAAGTGTTTCCCACGTGTCAGGGACTCCCATCCAGACACTTTTCAATGCTTGCAGAATTTAAAGACAAGGCATTTTTTTCTGAACACCACACATTTTAGAATTTGCCAGGGACTGGCTTGTTAAACATTTACTTTCTATACTGCAGCCACTCAAGGACACTCCTCCATGCTCCAATGCTCAGGATTCAGCTGCTGCAGGATTGTTTCCAGGGTTCTCTTAGCACAGAACCTCTGAGGCCCTTTTTCTGTTTTGACTTTGCCCTTCAAGGTCCAGTTCAAACGTCATCTCTTCTAGGAGGCCTTCTTAAAGCTACTTGTAGAAATTAAAACTCTTTTCGTCACAGGTTTTCATCAGGAAATGCAATTTGAGCTACTAGCCATCTGGCACCGTGCCCTCTCCCCCTGGCACCACGTCAGCTTTCCCTGCGTGGATTTCATCTCATTAGAGAGGGGTGCGACTCTCCGCATTGCATCTGCCCTTTAGTGGGTATTAAGTAGGTAGTTTAAGGGGCAGTCACTTACGCTGGCTGGGTTGGAGAGAACTGCTGTTCCTTCAAATGGCTATTAACATCTATTCAAAGCCTGCTTGTTTGTTTCAGATGAGGCCATTTAGAGAAACTCAAAATCCCCAAGTCTCTCTGACTCACTGTCTTTAGGTGACCTAGTATCAACTTTGCTCATTAGAATATGAAATCTTCTGTTCCGAGGTGCTCCTTTCCCTCAGTTTTTTTTCAAACACAAGGCATGTATGACCTTAAGCCAGGCATGCTCAGGAATGTGTAGCTTTGCAATAGACCCCGTTCTTCCCATGCCATGTCTTAAGTCCTTTAGTAAAAACTTTCCCTGTTCAAGAGGCAGGTTCTTGAGAATGTCTTATTACCAATCCCTGCCAGGAATTCCTCACACTTCCACCCCCTGGTTGTGCTATGAACTTCGTATTTTGTCACACCTTCACTGGTTTACTCCCCGCAAAGTGCAAGAAGTAAGTTTCAGATAACTAAAGCTAGAAGAGATGGCAAGTCACTATTAATCCACTGATAGACGAAAACTGCCCAAAGCCTCATCACGTTAAATATTGTTGGGGCACAGAACAGCTGAGGCTTTCCCCGAGTGGCTGGAGAGAATGCAGAACGTGACAAGTGCTCTAAGACACGGGTTGTAACTTTCCTATATAATTAAACATACAGCTACTGTACAACTGAGCCTTTATTGTCTTTGTATTTGTGGAGGGGAAATAAAAACATGTTCACATAAGGCTTGCTCACAGTATGTATAGAAGCTCTTTTTTTTTTCTCTCTCTCATAATAACTCCACACTGGAGAAAATTCGAATGCCCATCAGTAGGTGAATGGACGAACACATTGTCTTTCCATATAATGAAACTCTGGTTTTGCAAAATAAAGGAGAAAGCTATTAATGAATGCAAAAATGCAAAGTGTGCAAGCCCCATGCATCTGTGTTTGTGAGATTCTGGAAATTGCAAGCTTAATCTGCAGAGAAAGCAAGTAGATCTTTTGTCACCTGGTACTGGGACACGGTGAATGGGACAGCAAACTTAGGGAGCAACCAGAGGCTTAGAGC